>NW_003302550.1:8121659-8358280 GCF_000004255.2 Arabidopsis lyrata subsp. lyrata | reverse complement strand
TGTGTTTGGCGACAAAGGGAATAATCTTATTCACAACCAAACTGCTATCCCGACTTTGACGTCATCTCACGCACAGAAACATTAGCCATTGTTCACCGTAAATACTCTTTAAGATTGTTGTGTATCGACGTTGTATCTCCGGGACGTAACGAACGTGAACTTGGATAGAGATTGAATCGCGCACGAGAGCACTTTCCTTAAAGAGTATTTCGACCCTTCTCAAGCCTTGGGTTACACGAAATCCCTTCTAGGATAAGACAATCAAAGTTCTCTCTTGTTCTAGGCTAAGACACAAGAGAAACAAATAGAGCTTTTTGTGTTTTGTTTTTGTGTTTTGCACTAAAGATTAAGACAATCTTTAGTCTCGTGAATCTCTCTTTTCTCCTCTTCTACTCTTTCTTTGACACAAGAGAAACAAAGTTTATATATGGTTCAAAAGTTGTGACGTACGTTTGCAACCGTACGTTTAAATAATAACCATAAATTGAATAGTTGCAATGGTTAATTTAATAACCGTCGGTTTACACTTAAATTTATAACAAAAAATGAAGAAATTCAGAGGCCTTATTGTCTTTTGGCTTCACTGATGGATCCATAGCTTTCATTTTCTGAGATTTGCTTTTATTTGATGTTTCCTTGCTTTTTATTATTTTTTGGCAAGGTTCATCTCTTTCGGGTCTTATATTTTTGTAACACCACATCTTTCATCTAATAATATTTACTAACTTAGAAAAAAAAAAAAAATGGAGTAGAGTGGACTATGTTCATAGGTGATAGTGAAACTGTGAATTCAAGGTGAGTTCATGACCAACGCAAAGTTCGCGAATTCATAACTTGTTAGTTGAAATCATATGATTGGATATGGGCTGGATCAAGGAATTGTTTTTTTGATTAAATTTGTCATGAACACAATTATTTCATATATTCATCTGACTTGGTTTGTTACAAACACAAATAATGGGATAGAAAGATTAGAGAAAATAAAGTATTCATAAAAACTTTATTTATTTGGTTTGTTACAAACACAAATAATGGAGTATTATTTGTCATCTACTTCTTACATATATAGTTAGTTTTTTTTTTTTTGGACAAATATATATAGTACGTTAATAGTATATATTTCATGTAAAGTATAAAAACTTCAGTTATGTGTATTGTTGTGATTCTCATTAAAACACTATCACGTAATGAATATATTTCGACTAGTGCCTGATCTCTTTACTTCACACTCAATCTCACAAGAACATTAGCAAATCGTTTCAAGAAAGTGAACAAAACAATTGCAAATGATTTGAGGAAGACGAAGTGGAATATGCATGAGAAAGTTTACAAATTTAAGTTTTAGGTGAACAACCTACTAATTCATAAGTTACATGATTATGTTCATTTGATGTCCTCGTCAGGGGTAGACCCATTAAATTCACATAATCTTATTATTTTCTTACTAGTCTTATAATTTTTTTTTTTTTTTGACATTTTTAGATCGACAAGGCCCGATCTATAGCCAATCCCTACTACGCGGGGTAACGCGACTTAGTGGAGTCGAACTCCGATGGAGAAAGCGGAGTCAAATGGACTTAACCACTTGACTAAAGGCACATCTCCCTTATTAGTCCTATAATCGAATGCGGTGAACAAGAAAAAAAAAATGCACCCTGAATATTTTCATTTGTGCACCCACTATTTCTTTTGTTTCCACATAATCGATTTTTGATTAAAAACCATTAAATAGCCAAAGGAGTTTTCCATTATGTTGTGTGTTTTTTCTTTTTCTTTTTTAAGTATTAAATGTCCACCTGTAAAGATTTATTTCATTTTCTTATTGACTCGGATAAATTTCATCATTTATCATACCACTAAATGAAATTAATGATATAAAAACAATTATAATATGATCATGAACAATAATGTTATGTGACTTTTGTCATCATTAAGATCAATACCACAAACTCTGCTAACTGCTATATGTAGAATCTGTTAAACACAAACTAAAAAAAAAAAAAATACTACATTAAACCGGATCTATCAACCAACTCACTCACAAGTCGATCCTAACTAAATTCCTAATTGACGTAAACCAATCCGGTCCATGAGAATGAGTAACATGTACCCGCCTAAGATATTTGTTGCCAGCCAAAATTGAGAAACTGTTGAATGAACTGTATCGTGTGGGCAATATTGTAAAATTAACTCATTTTCGAACAAAAGCGAAGCCGTGGGACCCAAGGCAGGCTGTCACAAAATGGCGGACCCCAACAAATTATCAAATCCAATTCAATAAATTAATCATTTTCCCCTCACAAAATATAAACCTAATTTGCCAACGAAGTTAAACCAAAAAAAGAAGATCTCGCTCACCGCCTCATTTCCTCGATCTCCGTCTTCCTCATTCTCCGTCCGTCGCAGAGCATCGCTCGAATTAGGGTTTCTGCTGTGCGAAGATGAGGGAAATCATTAGCATTCATATCGGACAAGCTGGGATCCAGGTCGGAAATTCGTGCTGGGAGCTTTACTGTCTCGAACATGGAATCCAGCCCGACGGAATGATGCCGAGGTATAAACCCTAATTCGCTCATTTCTACTCTGTTTCTGTGGATCGGAAGTTTTTGAGAGACGAATGTTTTTGCTCTGTTGTAGTGATACTACAGTTGGTGTTGCGCACGATGCGTTCAACACTTTCTTCAGCGAGACTGGTGCTGGGAAACATGTTCCTAGGGCTGTCTTCGTTGATCTTGAACCCACCGTTATCGACGAAGTTCGTACTGGTACTTACCGTCAGCTTTTCCATCCTGAGCAGCTTATCTCTGGTAAAGAAGATGCTGCCAACAACTTCGCTAGAGGCCATTACACAGGTGAGAAACCATTTCATGCTTCTTATAACTTGATAGGGTTCTTCAAATGGTACTTACAATGCTTCTTTTAACTCTCTAGGCTTCCTTATACTTTGTTAGGGTTCTTCAAATGGTCCTAAATCTTATATTATTGCAGTTGGAAAGGAAATTGTGGATCTATGCCTTGACCGTGTGAGGAAACTTGCCGACAATTGTACTGGCTTACAAGGATTTTTGGTGTTCAATGCTGTTGGTGGTGGAACTGGTTCTGGATTGGGTTCTCTGTTGTTAGAACGTTTGTCTGTAGATTATGGAAAGAAGTCTAAGCTTGGTTTCACCATTTACCCTTCTCCTCAGGTACTCTTTTTTTTTGCTAGAATCTGAAGTAGGAGCTCATTACATTACATGTTTCTTTAGTGATGTAATTTGGTGATGAAACTTGGTTTTGAATGCATTGCTTTGTGATGTCAGGTTTCTACTGCTGTTGTAGAGCCTTACAACAGTGTTCTCTCAACGCATTCCCTTCTTGAACATACCGATGTAGCTGTCCTCTTGGATAATGAAGCCATCTATGATATTTGCCGCAGATCCCTAGATATCGAGAGGCCAACCTACACAAACTTGAACAGGTTGATATCACAGATCATTTCATCCTTGACAACATCGTTGAGGTTTGATGGAGCCATCAATGTGGATATCACTGAGTTCCAGACCAATCTTGTCCCATATCCCCGTATCCATTTCATGCTCTCATCTTATGCACCAGTCATCTCAGCCGCAAAAGCTTACCATGAGCAGTTATCAGTCCCTGAGATCACCAATGCCGTGTTTGAGCCAGCTAGCATGATGGCAAAGTGTGACCCGAGGCACGGAAAATACATGGCATGTTGTTTGATGTACCGTGGAGATGTTGTTCCCAAAGATGTTAATGCTGCTGTTGGCACCATCAAGACAAAGAGGACTGTACAGTTTGTTGACTGGTATGATCTAGAAATGGAACAAGTTGCTTGCTATTGCTTTCTACCTTCATGCTCTTTCTGTAACCAATTCTTTTGGCATGGGTTTTGTTTTGCAGGTGCCCGACTGGGTTCAAATGTGGAATCAACTACCAACCTCCAACAGTCGTTCCAGGAGGCGACCTTGCTAAAGTCCAGAGAGCTGTATGTATGATCAGTAACAACACAGCAGTTGCAGAGGTGTTCTCACGGATCGACCACAAGTTTGATCTCATGTATGCGAAGAGGGCATTCGTACACTGGTATGTCGGTGAAGGAATGGAGGAAGGTGAATTCTCTGAGGCACGTGAAGACTTGGCCGCACTGGAGAAAGATTACGAAGAAGTTGGTGCTGAAGGTGGAGACGATGAAGAAGATGAAGGTGAAGACTATTGACACCTTTTCTCAAAAAAAAAAAAAACTGCAACCAAAAAGTTTTTTCGTTTATCTGTTTTCACTTTTGATTCTTGTTGATTGTTTTAATCCTGTACAATATTCGTTCGGCCTTCGTGTTTTATCTCGGTTGGATACATTTTCATTGGTAGAGACCATTGCGAGTTCCCGAGTTCATTATCAAGCTTTTGTTGTACCAAACCTTTATTATCTTCTGACAGTTGTCCATCATTTCTTTGAGTATACTCTTCTCTATCCGGCCACCAACATCTATCCACGTTTCTCTATGCGTTGCTGCAGCTACTCAACGAATTCTAACGAACAACATTGATTTTCGCAAACCAGCATGAGTATTGTCAATTTGCATCAGAAAGACTACTCTACTGGTCCAGTAGCTCAAATACGGCGTGAAAAATGCCAAAAATCGTTTTAAAAATCAAAAACTTCAACTACGAAAGATCAATGAAAACCGAAGAATTCTTTATTGGACGCCCCTAAGAAACCAAAAATTGTCACAAAATAATATAGTAATAAAACTGATTATTTTTTTTTAACGAAATTCATGTGAAGGTGTAATAAATAACTCTAAATACTTTAGGATTGCGTAAATCCGAAAAGTGAAAAGTAAAGTCCAAATTAATAAATTTAGAGGGAATTAACTAAAAAAATGTCTGGCTTAGATCAGATCTCATAAAAAAAAAAAAAGCAAGGGTTTGGTGTAATATGTAGTTCAGTTGGGTACTGTTAATATAAAAAGCCCACAAGCTTCACTTCATCGTCTCCTCTCCACCACCAAGTGAATCTCTTTCTCTCTCTTTTTCTCCGCGGAAGGAATCTCTTCTTTCTGGTTGCGTTTGAGTCCGTACGAAAAACAAAAAGGAGAGAGATGGCGGAAGAGAAGAAAGCTCCAATTGGTGTCTGGACTACCGTGAAGCCCTTCGTCAATGGCGGTGCCTCTGGTATGCTCGCTACTTGCGTTATCCAGCCGATCGACATGATCAAGGTATGTCAAATGTTTACGGATACACATTTCTATATCATCCTGTTCTATGTCGAAGCTCTTTAGATGTAGAATTCTTGCTTGATTTGCTGGTACTGATATCGGCGAAATCTGTAAATGTCTTGTTTCATCAGATCCGAGTCTGAAGATTTTATCTCTCAGATCTGAGTTTTGTGTTTGGGTTATAATCAAATTTCATTTCTTGGAACATATTCAGACTCGTTTGAGTGTGAATTGTTGCTGTTGATTTGTTTAGAGGAAATGTTTTAGTTCAGATCTGGATTTTGATTAGAAATACGTTCTTAGGTTGATAGCAATGTGCAATTCTTAAAAAAATGACGTGATGTGTATCTAATGAATGAAGTAATACTTTGTTTCTGGTGGTGAAGGTGAGGATTCAACTAGGTCAGGGATCTGCAGCTAGTATAACCACCAACATGCTTAAGAATGAGGGTTTTGGTGCCTTCTACAAGGTATACATTATATTTCTGGATGTATCTTGATGCAATTTACTTTTCTATTGGTATTCTGGTGTTGATGTTATGACTTTTGTTCATCTGTAATGTATATGATGTCTGCATTTCGGATCTGAGTCTCAGCTATTCATAGAATTGATTTCCTTAACTAACAGTTGAAGATGTCTCCTGAGCTTATTTGATGTGATTTTTTTCTAATAGGGATTATCTGCTGGTTTGCTGAGGCAAGCAACTTACACCACAGCCCGTCTTGGATCATTCAAGTAAGTTATTAATTTGTCTATTGTCTTGAGCCCATCTAATTGAATGTTACGGATAAATCATCCTCTCTCCTGTCATTATATTTTATTAGGTTGCTGACTGCAAAGGCAATTGAGTCTAACGATGGAAAGCCTCTACCGCTGTATCAGAAGGCTCTATGTGGTCTGACAGCTGGTGCTATTGGTGCTTGTGTTGGTAGTCCAGCCGATCTTGCACTTATCAGAATGCAAGCTGATAATACTTTGCCGTTAGCTCAGCGCAGGAATTATACCAATGCCTTCCATGCGCTTTACCGTATTAGCGCTGATGAAGGAGTTTTAGCACTTTGGAAAGGATGTGGGCCCACTGTGGTCAGAGCTATGGCTTTGAACATGGGAATGCTTGCATCTTATGATCAAAGTGCTGAATACATGAGAGATAATCTTGGTCTTGGGGAGATGTCTACGGTCGTAGGTAAGCTGCTCTTCCAAGTTTCTTATACACTTTTTCTTTTTTTGCTTGTTATACTAGTTCTGCACTAGACTTAACAAGAAACCTTTGTCAGTATTTTCATATGGTCATGTAATCTCTGTATGATATATAGTGTAGGTAAAATAGATATCTGAGTTTGGTGGTTGTTTGGTTTTTATTTCCTTTGGCAGGGGCAAGTGCTGTTTCGGGGTTCTGCGCTGCGGCTTGCAGTCTGCCATTTGACTTTGTCAAAACTCAGATTCAGAAAATGCAACCGGATGCTCAGGGAAAATATCCATACACAGGTTCACTTGATTGTGCGATGAAAACCTTAAAAGAAGGGGGGCCTCTGAAATTTTACTCAGGTTTCCCTGTTTACTGTGTCAGGATTGCCCCTCACGTCATGGTATAATAACTCTTATCTTCCTTTTTTTGTAATGTTATTCTACGAATCCCTTCGAGATTGCCTCAAAGATAGTTGGTGATCGGGTTTTCTTTTGGCAGATGACATGGATCTTCCTGAACCAGATTACGAAACTTCAAAAGAAGATTGGTATGTGATCTGAGAGGAACGAAGACAGCAGCACAAAATAAGATGAGAAGAACGAAAACACAATTGGAATTGTGTTCATTTGCTTTTTAATCATATACATAACCTGCCTTAAAAGCGTATTATTGTAGCTGTTTAAAACTTTGATTTTTTGTTTCCGTCGGTGATTGGTCCGATGAATTATAAAATTTTCTTCTTTGGTGGAAGTTGAAGACATAAACCAGAGATTTTAAATTTTTTCATGCGAAGCAACTATAAAACCCTCTGAACGATTTTAAGAACATTTGGAAACAATAAACATTTGAAACGTGATGATGTGAAAATATTTAAGATGCTTAGAGAAAAGCTTGTTTCTAGTTTCTACACTAACAAAAAAAGTCAAGTGCAGGGTTCCCAAATAATTGTTTTGAAACACCAAACATTTGCATCAGCAGACAAGAACATTGCCCCAAAACTCTGCCGATAACAACCACCTGAGGCTTTTAGGTAAGAAACATGCCTACTTTGCGACAACTTCTTTGTGAGCTTTGAATGATAAAATCACATTCCAAGCCAAAGCCACTACGTTTGAAGCAAGTACCTGCAATAATTCATATATAAGGCATCGATGCATCCTCAGAGCCAGTGAACAAACTTTAGCAGAATGGTGAATAACATCAGTTACCAGCAAAATCTTGCTAAGCCTACTAGCTAGTAGCTTATGTCATTCTAGTGTAATTCATCTCAAGATCAACATGTCAAAGATGCTTTTAACAAGTGCTCAACAACATGAAAACGCGTAATAATTTCTCAAAGATTATACTACGCAGAGGATTAACAGTGTGTGGGTCGTTATGTATGAAGCATATCATCAATTTTAACCGAATTGTATTTTTCACACTCTCACGTTTCATGTAGTCACAGAGTTTAATATCAAACCTGGAAGTTCTGTGGAACAAATCTGAAGTTAAGAAACTGAAATGGTATCCATAGTTGCCAATTTGCTAGCACTGCACCAGTCCACTCCTACACAACCAGAAATTCATGGATTCAATTAGAATACCGATACAAAGTATCATCGTGGAAATATTAAGTTTAATTAGCTTTTAATCCAACCTGTTGTAGCTTCGGTATGGCATTTGATGGTTTTCCTTCAAGTGTCACAACTGCTGATAAGAAAACTCCAACAAAAATAGGAGCAAAAACAAACTGCAAAAATAAATATTGGTGTTAACACATATGAAGCAAGATGGGGAACAAAATTGTTGGATGGAGAATAGGCAAATTTGCTACCTGATCCAGTAAAAGTCGTATAACTGCGCCTGATAATCCGGAAGCTGTCACCACTTTGCTCAAATACAGATACCTAATGGAGCAGAGAATAAGCATAAGTGATATACCAATGGATGCATAAGTCTCTTCAACTGAACAACCACTTAGCAGAGAAGTAAGATAGCTTTCGCGGTGTCATAAGAGTGAAAGGTCCACGGAAATACCAGAAATGCAATGCTGGTCCGACTAGTCCTAAGCCCAACAAGGTAAACGTGAGTGTCCTCTTCTTGTCCAGTGATGAGGTCTTATTGATTGTAAGCTGCAACCAAATGTAACACGAATAAGCAATGTTTCTTTTCCAAGAACCACATAGCTAACAGAAAACCATAAACCATAGAATAGGAATGGATTTTTCACTACAATATCCGGTATCTCTAAGAAAAGATAGCACAGCTCAAGTTAAAGTCTGTCTGTTCAGAAATACATAATGCAGCTAAAGAATACTGTGAATCCAAACTTAAAATAGAACTACTGAGATTCAAGCACACTATTAAGAGAGTTACCTGACAGATCACATCTCCAATGAGGGTCAAAAGTGCTGAGGTCACAGCTTTAGTCAAAACAGGAGAATCTGAGAGAAGAGCCAAGTACCTGAAGCAAGCACCACAGAAAAAGGCACAGAAAGTGCATTGATGCTCAATTCAAAAGTAAGGAATCATACTAAAAATAGTGTTTTGTGAGTATCATTAACATCAATGAAATTTCCAATGTCTGCTTCAACGAATTAAGTTTCAAAGAAACATCTTTACACAAGAAAATGAGTAGATACAGGAAGAAGTAAGCTAATTTACCATGAGACGAATGACCACTTCTTCCCGTTTCCGCCGCTACCTTCACCATCACCCCCATCGCCGGAACCACCACCACCACCTGAACCACCTAACCCGCCAGAACCACCTGAACTTCCACCTGAGACCGAAGAGACCCGACCCAGATGCCCAAACCCAGTTCCGGATCTCCCCGACAAATTGCTACGACCAAAATTCAGTGAACCAACATATTTGTACCCAAACGAAAGAGCCCTGCTCGAACTAGCTTTATACATTGCCCTTCTACCGGAAAACGCAAGAACATTGAAAGGGAGTGGTGGTTTCCGGGTTAAAGTGATGGGGTTAAGCATTGTGGTTTCGTCTGGTCTGAAACTGAACGGCGAGGACGACTCCTGAATCCGTAGTGCAGAAAGAAACATGGTGATATTTTGGGCTTTAAGAATGGGCTTTTTAATGGGCCTCAAATGCATTGGTGCGACGGTGTTAAATTTCGCCGGAGTGTGTGTATTGATTGATCTCACCGGAAAAGTTTTAGGGTTTAACTTTAATCAAAAGAAACAAATTTTAAGCAAAAGAATGTAGCATTGGATTACAAACACACTAAAACTGAAATTTGGATATGAAAAATTAAACTTGTGGCAGAATCTGTCTTCATTATGTTCACATCATTGTGCTGATGCAATTTAAGCTTTCTTGTATCATCTCAATTCACCTTTTAAGACGAGTGATGCTTGTCTTATAGCTCTAGAGACTCTCCAAATCTGGTGTTGAACATATTCCCAAGATGCTTTAGTGTTTAGCTTCTTTGCATTGTCAATTGCATCATCAACTCCAGGGAATGATTTCGATCCGTAACCGTAGTCATCGTACGTCGATGGTCCGTATATCAAATGCTTGTACCATGGTCTTTCAGAGAGTCCATCTCGGTCTGTTAAAGCTCGTTCCGCCATCATTAATCTGTCATTAAGCTCTCTCACTTTAAGAGCTCCTTTAACTGCCTGCACAGTCCACTCAAGACTACTTTCAATAACCAATATACTTGTCACTTTGTCAAAATGTTAACTAGCAACCATACCTCTTTCTCTATATTTATATATTGTGCAGCCGTAGATAGATCTTCGATCGATTTTATCAATGGATATACATCTATGTTATGGCCTAACTTCTCATTCTCCAAATCTTCCGCGCTTTTCTGTTTATGTAGAACAAATACCATTATGAAATATCTCGCTCATCAATTGATTTGGCCATATGTTTTATAAATACCAATTAGTTACCTTGAGTTCTAGTGCATAGGAAGTATAGTTGAATGGTAAGATTTCCTCATCTGCTAACCGAAGAGCGACCAAACCAAGAACACTAGCCATTGCGACATGTCGCTGAAACATAGGGTCTCCAAATTTTTCCATCCAAGTGAAGTCATCATACATAGAGTGATAGACTGGATAGCCTGTTCTTTATGGTTAATGTTTGCAAT
The DNA here is from genome assembly GCF_000004255.2 of Arabidopsis lyrata subsp. lyrata. Lineage (NCBI taxonomy): Eukaryota > Viridiplantae > Streptophyta > Magnoliopsida > Brassicales > Brassicaceae > Arabidopsis > Arabidopsis lyrata. The sequence continues at coordinate 8,347,766 of NW_003302550.1, read as the reverse complement.
AATCAGTAAAAAAGCTTATTGACTTGGTGTTTATACAACAGACCATGGTTCATCAACTGTAAGTGTGAGTGGCTGATTCAGAGATTTACCTCCTCCAAAGGACATGTCAACTCCTGGAACGCCAACATGTTGTACAAATGATGCGTAATCCGAACCTCCGCCCCCTAATCTTCCGATCTTCACATACCAAGTAAACAAATCAGTTTAACATGAGACAAAATTCATAATCTAAGCTAGTCTCTTCAGTTACCACAACAGAGTTACTTGATCCTATCCACGAATCATAGATTGTTTGCGTTGCGTTATCTGGATCCCGGACCTGCAGATATTTAACCAAAAAGCTTGATTTTGTGTCCTTGCAACAGAAACAGTTATCAATTGACCTTCAAGATTAGCTCAAAAGATTGCTGCTATATTACTGCCTCTGAAAGTACCTCTTGAGCAGCTATTTTTATCAATTCATCGAGTTGTGGAGTTGCTGAGGCATGAAATCCGGGGCCAGATACCGCACAATCTACATTCAGGTAGGCCACTGCTCTTGATGTTAGCATCTCTCTGTTTTCTTCTACCCATTCTGTTGACCCAATCTACATAAAAATTACATCAACCCCAAATTTCTGCTGCTTTGACATCTCAAAAGCACACATATAAAAAGTGAGGTAGAGACCAGGCCATACTCCTCAGCATCCCAATTGCACAGAATAATCGTCCGTCGAGGCTTCCATCCTCTTTTCTGCAGCTTATCTAGTCTTTGTGCAATCTACAACAGTTTCAAAAATATCTCATTGCAATGGAACCATTTAAAACTTTCAGCAAATACATGTTGCGGAAACTTTTACTCACCTCCAAAAGTACTGCAGTGCCACTGTTCGGATCAACAGCTCCAAAAGTCCAAGCGTCTCGATGGTTCCCAAGAATCAAATATCTAATCAACTCATTCATATACAATCCCTAGTAAGTTAGTACAATCAGAAGTTACCTAATTAGTCTATTTCCATTCACTATTGATAATGTACCTATCAGGCTCTTCTTCTCCTTCAATCACTCCAATAACATTCTCAATCTGGGCTATAACAGTTTCCCCCTGAAACCAAGACCTATAGGCTATAACTAAAACCCCTAAAGTAAGTAACACACATTATCTAAAACACAAACTCACAGTATAACTCAGGTTCAAGATTCCAGGTCCAGGCCCCACTGGATAAACATCTCCATCACCAACATCTCCGACAACCGTCTTCAAAATCACTTCTGCATCAGCAGCCGAGACAGGCAACGACGGTATAAGCGGAACATCACCGCTCAATTCAACCGCCTCATCCGACAATCTCTCACACCCATCAACACTTGCCCACCCAGGAGTCGTTGGATCACCTAACCCGTTATAAACAGTACCTACTTGAACCCCACTCGGTGGCATCCATTTACTCGCCGGAAACCACTCATCTCCGCCGTAGTCTCTCTTATCAGTATATATCACAGCACCTACAGCTCCTGCCTCGTAAGCGTTCTTCACAATGTCTCCTCTGTATATCTGACCGTACCTCGCGATTACAACAGCTCCAGAGACATTCACACCCATATCTTTCTTGAGTCTCAAGAAATCTTCCACTCGTCCATAGTTTGCATAAACCACTGGACCTGAAACATTACCTGACTTAGCGTATCCATGAAAAGTAGGCATCACTTCATTAGCATAAGGATTGTCTCCGGCTTGTTCTTGTTCCAGCAAGAAAGTGATCGGCTTTGCGGATTCTGTGGGCGTTAGTACCAAAGAGCGATGAACTGGGTAAGTTAGAGATACTTGGTAAGTAACAACGTGTGATTTGAGTGCATAGGAGGTCAAAACAGAGCGAACATATGCGGCTGCTTCAGCGTTGGCCACTGTACCGGCTACATGAGGGCGGCGCGTGAGGGTACGGAGGTTTAGAGCGACGGAAGCGTTGTCGGAGAAGGAATCAGAGAGGAAGAGCTCGTGGTAGTGAGACTTTGGTGAAGAAGAGAAGAGGAAGAAGGAGTAAGATAAAGCAGCGACTATGAAGGCTAGAGGTTTTGATTTCGACATCAATGGAGCTTCTTCTTAGATAATCATATCAATGGAGAGGGTTTTTTCTGGTTGTTGGCTGTTTGTTTAGACTTAGTGTGATGGCTTTTCCAATTATTGATCTTCGGAGGAATCTTTGTACTTTAATATCATCTTCACTTAGAATATTGATTAGGATACATAAATTATTACCACATCATACTGATTTTGGGTCCCATTTGTGACAAAACATAAAATAGTTTTTTTAGTGTGCTATTGTTTAAGTGGTAATTAAAATCATAAAACCCAATTTCCAAGTTTTTGTATTCTCCTTCTCTTTTTGATATCAATTCTTACTAATCAAACTTATAATTGAACATTAGTCTCTTACCAATAAAAATTAAAAATGTACACCTTTTGACTCGACTTAAAAAAACAATGAAAGTATTGGAAAACTCCTTTCAGCGTTTCAGGTGAGTGGAAAATACAAAAAAGACCACTGATAAACCATTTGTACATAGATAATCATGTCATTTTAAAACACATCCGCCAAACCTAACTTATTACATAAAATTAAGGTGAATTTGAATCTAGAATATTAATCATAAAATCCATGTTAGGTTGTCCGAACAAGACTTGTATCATCGATCAAATATACAAATCCGTTTCAAAATACATAATATTGGATCACTACACAGGAATTCTTAATTACATGCTTATCTTCGGAAAGAAAACATATATAAGTGGTGTATCCCAAGATGGGACTTGGTCGGCAATGTTTGGCTGTTGAATGGACGTCGAGTCACTGGAATGAGGTGCGCATGTATATGAAATGTTTAAAAAAATTGTTTTTATTTTATTAAGGGGAAAATGAACATTTTTAATTAGGTGGAAAATTAAAACGACAAAAAAAGGTGTAATGGTTAGAGTTTGATCCATTCAGAGCCGTCGATAAAGGTAAGAGAAAGAAAAGGCTTAGCTTCTTCGTCGGTGAGCTCTCTTGCCCAAGCCACCCTCCCTCCATAGTTTGCTCCTGCTCCCGTGCACTTGTACTGCCCATAGAACACCGTCCTGCACGATATTTTTTCATTTCACAATTACTTTTTGTTTTCTTCTTTTAAATGAGTTTTTCACATTTTTTTCTTCTATGCACGCCTACGTGAATGGCCTTAAGTTTCAATAAATCTATATACAAATGCATGCGCACACAAACTAAATATACTCTTATCTCAAAAGCAGTTTTTTTGGGGTAAAAAGACAAATATGAAGTCGGTCTGAAATGTCATATGTGTAGTGGTGGGACCCATGACTCTGGAATGGATGAGGCAACGAGATAATGTTTTGTAAAGTTGGACTGAAATGTGTTGTACATTTGTTATCAAGTATCATCGTATGGCATGTTCTTTCAAGCTTGTTGAGTCAGAGCTATGCCGACTATCTTTGGTCATATGAAATTTAAATGAGACCAAAGAGAAGTAAAGTAGACTTACATCTCGCGTGAAGGGTCGCCCCAATTGTACCAGCCTCTAGGGAGGATGATGTTGTCCATATAAGTGTAAGCAAAGACGACTCTTGAGAAGGGACCCCATGCCCTCCCAAGATATAAAACCCCTGTCCCTGTCACCTTACACTTTACGAAAGAGAATCCGGTGTCCTCTAGCACACTGCTCCTCCCCTGTGCCGTCACTGCTCCTAGCTTATCCGCTATCGCGTGCACGTGACACCCCTACACACCACTTTTATTAGAGCAAGGACCAATCTAAAATTGCTACATAGTGTTCTAAGATATGTTATGCGCTAATCGAATACAGAGACCACACTAAGTGAGAATGCTTACCTCATACAGAGAAAGGGCATTGCCAAAGATGAAGTCAACTGATCCCTCAATGTAACAATCTTTGTAATAATGTCTTCCCAAATGGTCATAGAGAGTGTCTTGAGCACCAAGCATTCTACACCCGAAAAATGCGGCATTGTCTGCCGAAATTCTCAGTGCCACCGCCTGTTTGCCAACTGCGCCCGGTAAGGGGACTGGGGTCGTATTCTACATACATATAAGAACGCTAAGATGGACTCAAAACTTATACGTTCGAATAAATTTGAACACATGTAGTATGTATATATGGTAATAATTAAGTAACCTTGAAAGTGATGTTCTTAGCGACAAAGAAAGGAGAGTTGACGGCGAAGGAGGCCGAGTTGTAAGTGCCCATGGGGTTGCCTTTTGAGTCAGGGGTTTGTGCTGTGTCTCCCCATTCCACTGTTGTCTTCTCTGCTCCTTCTCCTTCTATTGTTATGAATGCCTTCATTGGGAGTATGTTCACCTTCTCCCTAGACACATTTTCCAACATTTTTTCATTATTTTTCTCAAATTTGTATAGTTCTTTTATGCAATCTTAGATATAGTACGAAATAGTTTGCATAAAGTTCTAAAATTATGGACAGTAAGCGTGGAGCGTATATGTGGACCACTTATGCGCTTTATAACTCGCAAAGGCCCAAAATGTCACTAAAAAAAGTCAATTAATTTCCTAGAGATTATTATACATAATACATCCAGCTTACAAAATTCCGAGTTCACGTGATCATATAGTGTTGATTTCAAGGGAGAGATCATTGATTGCTACTTTATTTTATATTATTGGCAATACGTTTTTAGACTCTCTTTCAATTTCATAATTAATTTTGGCTCATGCAGATGCAGGAAAGGACGAACAAAAAAGATATGGAATCCCCCTCATACTACTTAAATAGAATGAAAACAAATTGCAAAACTGCTAATGTATACAGACAAAACTCTAGAATCTACGGTTCATGGCTGTTGGAATATACTTACATCCACACATTGAAATAATAATATGAAAATATATCTAAAGATGTGGTATCAATTCGGAATTCATCAGTTTGCAAACTGTACAAAACACTATTTATTTGTTTAATTATATATCTGCAAGATCAACCTAATAAATATGATCATGTCTATCAGATTTAGAGAGAGAAGGTAAAGTTTGTTATTTCTCATTAAGATGTAAATGTATATACAAGGTTGTTTATATACTAAATAAGATTACATGTATAAAACTATGTATGTACAAGTATACACTATACTATATCGTACTAATGTCCTCTATATTTACCTTATTACAAAAAAAAATGTGTGGTTGGAAAAAAATGACGAAATGTTGAAAACAAAGGAGGATAATATTCAAATAAGTTTTGATCATTATAATGTAATTACACCACTAATTACCTGACTGATATTAGATCAGAGCTGTTAATTAATTATGTAATGTAGTGGAAGAAAGACTTGTGCTTACTTGTAAACTCCGGCATGGACTTTGATGACGACACGGACAAAGTTGATGAGAGGGAGAGAATCAATGGCGTCTTGGATTTTAGTGAAGTCACCTTTATTGGATTTCTTGTGGACAGTTAGTGTATAAGAAGGGAAGAGTTTGTTCTTGGCTGCCTTGAACACTGAGTGTTTAAGGCTTCCAACGAATCTTACCCATTTCATGAACTCATCTTCCGGGTTTTGTGTCCGATCGCTCGTCGTGTTCACATTCTTCTGGTTTCTTGGTCGTAATCGTAGACCTTTGGTGTGGCATTTTGTTTGCTTTGAACAAAGAAGGATAACGAGAAGGAGGAGAAGGAGAAGAAATAAATTGGGAGCTTGGGTTGAATTGAATTTGGGCATCTATACGACAATTAGAATCAAATACAAAAGAATAAGGAGTTTTTTTTTTCTGTTTTTGTTTTTTTTTGTGTTTGCCAAAGATACAAAGTAGGACCAAAACAATATATGGCTATGTGATTTCTCAATACTATGTATGTGTATATATAAATGTGTGTGGATGTTGTTAGAGGTTTGTCGAGTGTTTGGTACTTTGGTAAGGGAATTAGGTGAAAAGAGACAGAAGGGAAGAGGTCACGGGGCGGTTCCACTCACATCCACGTAGAATGAGAAGCCTAGCTAAATGCCAAATATAAAGACAAGGAACCAACCCACAAGAAAGAAAAGAAACCCAACCCACATTGACGTGATGCTTATTTCTTGTTTATTACACTGAGCAACAAAAGCTAATCCCGAGTTACTTATACCATATGTGAATTCAATTTTATGTTCTATTTAGTCAACAAACAAGTTGAACATGAGCAAAAACTAAGTTATAACAAAACTTTAGTAATAAAAATAAATAGAGAGACATATAATTTTTTTTTTTAGATTTTCATGCTTTTAAATTGAGACTTTCTTATGACCTAAAATGTTTTAAGCACTTGGTTAAACACATGGGTTACCTGCGGAAGAGAGCCTAAGTTAGTGGTCACGACCGTCTAGATCTCTTTTTGGACATTGTAGATCGACTCCACTTCTCCACATGGAGTTAAAACTGTTTAATTGGCAAAAGGATGTGGATGTGGATGTGGTTGGATACATTGACGATGGTATAAAACTGGAATACATAATTTTGTGGGTACAGATATTTACTTAGGATGTTAGATGTGCACACATTTTTTGTTCAACACATATGTACATACACAACACAATTAACTTAATACCTAATGCACTTACACGACAAGTGTTATACCACAAAATACTTTCATTATGTTCATGAGTATACATTTGATGTGGCAATAAACATAACATATTAGTTTAATGCGGAAATAAAATATTCACTGTGGATAGCATTATTTTTAGTTGTTTGCACTGCTGCGTACCAAAGTCGCATGCTACCACCAACAAAAACTATTAATGAAATGTGGAAGTGAAGATAAAGTATTGCAACGGCGAATTGGTGATGAGTGATGAATGATGAATGATGAATGATGAGAGTCCACTTAGAGGTGCACATTTAAATTTTGTGTTGTGAATAGTTTTGTGCACAACTAACTAATTAAGGTGGCTTTTTATTCTCTTCTATGAATTGATGGTGTCTTTCAGTGCCCGTGACTCCTCTATTATAATCCTTTCTTGTTGCTTTGTGGTAGGGACATCACTCTTCTCGTGATCTTTGGTTTCCCATCAATGCTTATTTTATTTATTTGTGGGGAATATTCAGTTATACAGTATTTGATGAATTTATAAATTTGTGATGTAGTGGTCGGAAGATTTAAAGAGATTCAAGTGCTCTCAATGCAATTTCCCGTTATTGAAAAAGAAAAAGGAACCAAACACCAAAGTAAATAAGCCAAAAGGACGAGTTGGTCACAAGTTTTTAGCATCATAAGTTTAGAAACCAATTGTTTTTATTAATTTCAATCTTATAAGAATAAAATATATAGTTTATACCGAGCCATCTGAACCACCTATATCGAACCAAACCAATACTTATCCTATCTGTTGCCACAATGTGCCTTTCGACCAAGTATTTTCATTCACTGTCATCTACTCTTTTGGGGGTTTTAAGGAGTTTTCGACCTGCAAATGTTCATATGTTTGGTGTGAGTGTTTCTATTTCCCACCTTTCTTGTAGCCGTCTTTGAGTGTGACCGTCCGGTTAAACACAAGCTTTCCCGGGATAGAGTCCTTGTCAACCGTGTAATAACCTAATTCATCGCAAGCAACGGTGTCAAAGTGTATTTCAGGATTAAATATACCACTTAGTTGTTCATCTAGAATTGCAGAAAATTACCTAGCCTCTCGAACTGAAATGTGTCCCCAACGGCAGCATCTTTAATGGTTGATAAAGCATAGGCATCAGAAACTACCACTTTGGAGTTGGAGTTAATGTCGGTGAGCCAATCATCATTGAGTTCAGCTGGGTTCTGTTATGGTAAAAGACATTGTTTTTAGCTCAGGGAAAATCTTTGTTACTCCGGAAGTACAATACAACAAAAGCCAGACAACAATTACCTCGGAATTAAAGAGGTTCTCAAATGAACGGACTTCAACCTTAATGGGCTCTTTTCCTGGTGAAGATGCAGGGACCCAGTGTAGAACACCCTGCAGATAACGGAAACGATTAATACGTGCTACACAATTGCAGAAATTATTGAGATGCTTAAAGAATGGAGTAACGGACCTTTGGCTTTATCTTTTTCTCAGGATCATACTCCACATGGATCTCACTAACGGTTTCAGTGTCATTAGCAAAGACAACGTTGGTGCACTTGATTGGGAAAGCGTATCTGCAAACAGCAGAAAGTTCATTGAGTCACAGATTAATCAAATTCAATGCCAAAAGTAATGATGATAAATGATAAGTGTGCGTTTTCATACCGAAGCAAGGCTGATTTACCAGGGGCAAGTCCAAAATAATTTTTTGAATCCTCCTTTTGGAAGTCAGATTGCTCAATGTATATAACTCTAGAGAGCGCAACCTAGATCAACCAACCCAACATAAAAAGGATCAGCAAAAGAGCAAACCGTTCCACTATGTGTAAGAAATTTGTACTTTGTGAAGCTTATTGCACCTTGTAGAATGCTGAGGGATCATCGTTCTGAGCATCAGGCCATCTTTTAGCATCAAGCTCCATAACCTTGTCTGCTTCCAAATTGGTGATAACCACCTTAAGAGGATTCAGCACCACCATGGTGCGGGGAGCTGTTTTATTCAACTCTTCTCTAATATGATGCTCAAGACGACTCACATGTATCAGGCTACCATCACTTCAATAAACAACAACATATAGCAGATTTAATAAAGTTAAGTAACAAAAGCCAATTCGTATAAGTTACTTCAGCCTTCATATATATATATATAGCAGACCTTCTGGTAATACCAAGTCCTCGTACAAATGCATTAATCGCAGTAGGAGTTACACCTCTCCGCCTCAAACCAGCAAGTGTTAAAAGACGTGGATCATCCCAACCATCAACATACTTGTTTGTCACAATGTAGTTCAGCTGCAGCAAAAGAAAAAAAAATGATCCAACCAGCATGATTTATTGCAAAGAACAATAAAAGTTTTTCACAAGCAACTTAAAGTATTTTAACAACCTTATGCTTGGACATAACAGTGTTTGTGACATTCAACCGCGAATATTCCCACACATACGGCATGTAGAGACCCAGCGAGTGTAATAACCAATAGTAAGAAGCACGTCTGGTTTCAAATTCAAGAGTGCAGAGCTACATTTATGCACATAAACGAAAATGTCAGAAACCACATAAGTAGTGTTTCGAACAGCAGATGATTCAGATACAAAATGCAGCATTAGAACTCATGCATTATATCAACAGCTAAAAGAAAGGGACAAACCGAATGTGTTATATTTTCAAGAGAATCAACAATGCAGTGGGCATAATCATAGGTCGGATAGATACGCCATCTGTCACCAGTATGAGGATGAGGTGTGAACTGCAAAGCATACAAACAAGTCAGACAGCTAAAGTCTAGAGAGATCATATTGCTTATACGTAACCAGAGATGATTCCAGTTTCACTTGCCTTTATACGATAGGCAATAAGGTCATACATATTACAATTATCACTCTTCATGTCTTGCTTTAATCTTAGTGTGGCCTTGCCCTCGTCGATCATTCCTAGTCTCATTTCGTCAAAAAGCTCTAGAGATTCTTCAATAGGCCTTTCCCTCCAGGGGCTGTTCATTTTCTTCTCTCTGTACTCTTTTATCTCCTCAGCGTTCTGAAGGTAGATGAACAATTCTTCAATAGAATAAGTTCTCTGTGTGGAATAAGTTGCAGTGCAGCTTCGAACAAAAGCATGACTACTAAATGGAAAAGCAAATGTAATCCATATATGAGGAGGTTTCAACCGATTCAACCTGATGATCAACATAAGCGTGACCTCTTCGAATCAACTCCACTGCCAAATCATACAATTCTTGGAAATAATCACTGGTGTATGTAATCTAGAAGAAAACAACGGGAACTATCAGATGAATGTAAACGCAATAATAAGCTACGTACAACAGAAAATAACAATACCTTGAAGGGTTCCCAACCCATCCAATTAACAATTTCTTCAATGTGACTAATATACTCTTTCTTTTCCGCCTCAGGATTTGTATCATCGTACCTATAAATTCGATATTCACATAAGTGCTTATAAAAGAACAATGATTGCTACAGAAAAGCAAAAGATGTAAGAAACCCAAGTAAAAGCGCCCAAGAATTTTTTCACCTTAGATAACACCAGCCCCCTCGCTCCTTTGCAAGACCAAAATCAACAGACATAGCCTGAAAGTACAACCATTAAATGACCATAGAAACGTAGGCCTTCCCAGCGAACAGCATGCAAAGTATCTCAACCTCATTTCATGTATACTTTACCTTTGCATGTCCTATATGGAGATAACCATTTGGTTCAGGAGGGAACCGGGTATAAACTTTCCCTCCAGTCACCTTGAGATGTTTGTCAAGCACTTCCTTCGTATTGCTACATCTGAGCACAGAGCCGTCACTGAAAAGCACTTCTGTGTGAACCTGAGAATACAAATGAACAAAAACTTACATGGTCATAACAACATTTCTGCCACTGACTCTCCATAAGCATTTGTTGAATGCATTGCTGTAATGCTAGATATGAATTCATCCATGACTAAACCAAAAGTTCATATCATACATATTGGCATCTTCCATTAGTTTTGCAAAGGTACATTTTTCCCAACTGTAAAGTTTCACAGAAGCTCATGCCGTCGTTTTCAACATCACCACATTTAAAGACAATCAATACAGACCATACTATTCTATTCTTGTTATCATTCAGTCAGTACATAGATGAATGATTATCAATGGAATACAAAAATGTAGGACGTGGACTTAAAAAATCTCAATAAAAGAAATCACTAAACATGAGAAAAGCAGTGAGTTACCTTAAGATTTTCCTTTGGCTGAGGGAATATAGAATATGGATTAAGCTCCTCTTCAGATGGATGTGGGATAGCTTCCAAAACAGCTTTCTTTTCATATAGTAGCCACGGAAATGAAGTATTAAAATCACAGCATACACAAAAGAAAATACATTGAAATGAAACCTACGCTCACCTCTACTTTGGTGGGCTTCTCTTTCTTCTCCTTCTTTTTTGTAGGTTTCTCATTGTCAGCAGCTGTTTTCTCGCCAAGCAATGCATACAGTTTTTCTTCTATGACTCTCTATTACAAACATGGGAATGGATAAGAAAACTAAAATTTCGTATGTGGCTAGCAAAGAACATCATCGGCTGCTAAAACTATGAACTCACCCTAACAGTCTCAGGATCTGCCCATGGCAAACTTTTCAGGACATGTCCGGTTAATTTACCCACTATACCACATAAATACGTCCTGTTCAACAAAGAAACATTATAAGCTGGTTATACAAGAATATTATAGAGAAGCAGGGCAATATGATATGCAGAGCAATATGATATGCTTAAAAGAAACAGAAAGGGTCAGCCAATGAGGTAAAAAAACAACAACTAACCACTAGTTCTGTACCGCTGCTCCAATATTGTTTTCATATTTTCTTCAAAAATTTGTTTAACTGTTTTCTCAATATCTTCTGGGGAAACTTCAACCGCTGTTCCAGAACCATAACAAAAAAAATTCACCTCCAAATCCATGGAATACAAAGAAAATTCTAACCCCCAAGCATTGTGTTAATAATAAAGAAAACGGAAACCAGTTTCTTCTCTAGAAGCACGGGGAGAAAAGAAAATACATATTGAATCCATACTCATAATTTGCATTCAAAAAAGTTCTTACCAACACCACATGCCTCCTCAAACTCATTTAGGTTAAGTCCTCAAGACCAGTATTGCCAAAAAACGAATATGCAGCATCCAACTGGGATGATGTTTTAATCTGCAGAAAAGAATCGAAACGAATTTAGCCAGTTCTGAACAACCAAACCAATTCAAACCCAAGAAAAGGTAGTTCAGCTACAGAGAAAGTCAAATCAAGGAGCAAGATGGCAACCTTAGAAGAGACAATGTACTCGAGCAATGTAGGACGATGCACGAGAGCCTTTCCACCGTACTTAGTAACGACCTATTGTTACACATTATTCCAAGGCGAGTATAAACCTAAATAAGTTTCTTCAAGCATTGACAAATATATTCCGGCAATTCTGAATGTGTAACATCTTTTTTACTTTGTCAAAATTGGAATTAAGATAAATCAAAATATCTCACCCAGTACAATAGAATTCCAGTAGTTCGGTCACATCCATCAGTGACACGAGCCTGTACACAAGACCATTGTGTAGTTAAGAGATCAAATTACGACAGTTCATACGAAAGATGGATCAAAACCAACAGATTAGTTCTCTTCTATCCGATTTCATCAGCGAAAATCAGTAACGAGGGAAGATGAAGAGAGAAAGTACTAAGGAGACCTGATGGATGAGGGCAGTGAGATCGGAGGTGAGATTTCTGTTGTTTTTCACAATGTCGCGTGCGGTTCGCTCGTCCAAACCAATGCAGAGAAAGAGCTCGAGAGATTTCTCATCTTCGGGAACCATGGCCCCGAGAGAAACTAGGGTTTGATGATGATGGCGCCAGAAACTAGAAAAATCTTCACGCCGGCAACAATCTCTTTTATAATAAAAATAAAAAAAAATAAAAAAGGTTATTTATTATAAAAAAGAAAAAGAAAGAATGTATAGCAGCAATTAGCAACCAAAAATCAATGATATTCTAATTAAAACTATCTCACAATCTAAATTCATTGTTGAAAAATCCAAGCTTTGTTCACGTTTTCAGAAAATCTTACATATTAGGGTCAGGCTAAATAGGGGAAAATGTCACAAAACAGAGTTTTTGTCTTTTTTTTCTAGAGAGGAACCAAAATTTTATGCTTATTTCGCTTACGAAGAAGAGAAATCAAAGCGTTAGAAAAGTGGTTGTATGAATGTGAAGTGTACCCTAAGCTGTTAATTAAGGTGAAATAGTGTGAGTTTGATTACAAAACCTTGGTTTTATTTAAATAAGGTTGCGACGAAAAAACAGAATTATGATTTGATTTCATATATCAAGTGTAATTTGTTTTTTTTGTTTGATTTATAGGAATTTAAGGTTGAATGATTTACTCATGAGTAATTTTATTTCTTCGCTTCATATGAACTTGTTTCAATATGTTGACTTTCTCCTCACACAAATATTGACTCCTCACGATTTGAAACAAAGCAAGTAATTTGAGGTAGAGGCGACCAAACTTTTTTTTTTTGGTAAAAGGTGAAGTATTTATACCATTTTCAATTTTGCGACAGCGAATACAGAGGTAACAAAGAAGAAAGGAAAACCAAAAACTACACACTAAAGACCTACGAATACAAGAGAAAACACGACAAAGAAATACGAAAGCGAAGCCACTAGCAGAGACAAGAAGAAGAAACACCGATTCCGAACCGTGAAGCACGGACATTTGCGTAATTGCCGCAGCTCGAAGGAGCTCGAGTCCTCATCGTTGTTGCCACGAGCAAACCATTTCCCGAGGCAGTCCTCAAACCTCAAGAAAGACCGCCTACAGCTTCTCCGAAGACTAACGCAAAAACGGGATCGCTAGAGAGACCTAACCGCACCCGACGGCACGGGAGCGTCAAAGATGACCAGAGAAGCCGTCTCTGTTCACCAATCCTGAGCGTGAAGCCACAGGAGACATCTCCCCGGGATTGAGAAGGGCAACTAGACGAAACCGCCGCCTCTATTCAACCACAAAGCCTTACCAGCTCGAACCACTAAGTAAATCAAGCCGCATCCAAACGAAGAAAGAACAATACAACACCACAACCAAAAACCCACTCCAACCGATGCAAACAACACCGGAGGACCACAAGCCGAGGAGAACCTTACCGGAATGAGCCGAAAAAGCCCAAAGCCACACCGGAGAAGGTCCAAGCCGCCACAAACTCTGGATGAACCGCAGCGAACCGTTAATGACGAATCACACAAAAGCCGTGAGCAACACAGCGGTGAGGAGGACCTCGCCAACAACCACCGCAGGAACCAGCCTCGAACTGCGCCGCCAGCCAACAAACGAACTCCGCCACAACACGAACACCAAGCAACCGTGACCACCATGCCACGACGAAAAGCAGATCTGAATCGAATCCAGCGATGCACCACCAGAACCCAGATCTGAGCAACTAACCCGCCGAGAGGTGAAGAACAGACCCAACCAGACAACTCATCGAAACCACAACCCTAGCCGGAGACAGGAACCCACACGCGAGGGAGATCTGACCATGAGTGCTGTCAGAGACAAGCTGGTTTCCGCCGTCCTCAAGCGAGAAAATCCAGCACCTCCAACCACCAAGCCGTGATTCTCCACGAAACACGCCACGGAACCACTCCAACAGCCACCACCAAGAGAAGCCAGAGAAGACGGAGAGCCACGGCCAAAACCGGCAGAACGCGAGGAAGAAGACGAAGACGGAGATTGGCGAGAGAAGCTAAAACAGAAATAGAAGAAAGAAAAAGCCCTCTCCGGTGCCGGAGAAGCACACCGGAGAGGCAAAGCGAAGCTCTCTGTTTTTCCTCGATGCAAAAAAGATGTGAGAGAACGGAGAAGCGCGTGGGGGACACGCGCCAGGTGAGGGTTTTTTCAAAATTATATGTTCAGGCGACCAAACTTGTTTGAAACGTTCTCCATATGTGGTTTGCCAGATTCTCATTAGACTCTGAGATCGATTCATATCTCTTAAACCCTAGAAGAAAATCGTTGAAGAATAAATGCATCACAAACCACTATCTTGTTATCGCACAAAAGAAAACGGTTGGTTTGGGCGACTTTAATTTGGTTTCATCTAGTTTCCGGTAGTATAGTAATCTTGTTTGGTCCCTAGCTAGTTTGGTACTAATTCACTCTTTTGTAACTAGGCTGGGAAAGTAATTGTGTCTTATAAAGACTTAGGTATATTTTTCTCATATAAGTAGAAAAAACAGTTAATTAAGTAAAAAAAAAATATGGTAATATATATGCATGCATTGTGATCTACAAACAATTGATAATTTTACGAAATTTTTAGCGTGACAAATCAGACCGTCGGATCTTAGAATAATCCAATGCTCGAATCGGAAGATAAAGATCCATATATAGACAAAAGCGGCTGGAGTATTACACAATTTATCGTTTCTTGATTCTTTTATCAAGAATCCGTCAAAAGTTTTTAAAACATTTATTTAATCAGATTTTTTAAAATCTCTTTTCCCAAGAGCCAAATCTTTACACAATAACCTTTAAGATAATTAAAAATCAAATTATTTTGTAATTTAAATGTAAAACATTTTCTATATTTTCTATACATTTTTAAAAACCGCTTATGATCTACAAAAAAACTATGAACTGGCTTGAGTCTAGAAGTTTTAAAGTACAATCAAGTTCCTTTTCCATAAACCATGTTAATTTAAGTGATCTCTGAACCATTGAAGAACAATCTTTTGTATAAAATTACTCGTAAACGGTAAACTAATTTCCACAACATCGGGACGTACTATTATAGGAGCTTACAAGTTCACCTTAATACAATGTAAATAGTTTAATAATTTTGTAGCTCATCTAACTAAAGGATTCTATGGTTAAAACCTTTATTATTTCCAGATTATGTATTTACTTTTCAAGATTTGGTATCAGACCTTCTTAAAGTCGCAGATGTTTAGAGCCATCGCACCCATGACTCCTTGGAAATACGATTCTTAATATAAGAGAAAACATATATTATTATAATCTCTAAGCTAACATAAATTATTGATCGAAAATACGATTTTCTTCAAACACAAACATTTTTAATTGTTTTTTTGCAAATGTTGATCAACAAGAGGTCGCTTCAAGATTTTCTCATTAAATTACAATTCTAAGTTTTCACTTTATGGCCATATATATATGGATTGATGTACATCAGTACATGCAACATTTACACGCATTTTACTCTCTCTTTGACCCTATACTATTCTTCTGTAGCTTGCAAAAATCTTATTGCCAAACAAATATTTTAGTTAAAATTTTAACAAAAAATATATATATATATTTTAGTTAAAATGGTGATAAAATCCCTGCATCTACAAGTTCAAGAGATGAGACAATCTTTCTTTGATGAGGTTAGTAAATTTCAAACTAATGCACACATATATATATATAAGCAACAATATACACAGCAATCCGGTTGATTTATGTTTAGAATTACTTGTTTTTATAAAAATATTCATTTCAGACATCAAACAATAAAACACAGATTTTCTGAGGAATTTCGTTTAATCTTTCAAAATAAATATTGATGCAGGGGTACCTCAATAGTCAGTATACTCAGCTTGAGGCCTTGGCGAAAGACACAAACCCTAACTTTATTATAGAAATAATAACTCTTTATTTCAGAGATTCCCCTAATGTAATTGCTTCTTTGGAACATGAATTGTGAGTTTTTTCCTATCTCTCTCCATATGAAATTTCGTTGATTATACATCATGGAAATATGGAATGCATCAACATTGAACTTATATAATGTAAGGAAACATAGTTCGAATGAAAAACCAGAGTAGATGCCATATTTTAAAAGAAAATAAAAGGGCCCAATTTCATGTAATTTGTTTTGCACTTTACTAGAAGGCCGCATAAATTTTGTTTGCCTAGGGGCATATAAAATGTTGGGCCTCACCTATATATATGAATGCTAAGAATTCTATTTAAATATATGGTTAATTTTGGCTAATGGTTGGTTGGTATTTAAAGTTTATGTTATATTTTTGAAACAGGGAGCGAGATCCAATAGAGGTACCCATGATTACCAAATGCATTCTTCAGTTAGAAAGCAGCAGCGCCAGGCTAGTTATAATATTTTTGTAATTTGGTTTGAATTATAGACAAGAATTTAACAATAATAAAATATAAAAATGCTGGTTTTTTTTTTTAATACAGCATCGGTGCTAGCAAAGTTTTTAAGGAACTTCAGAAGGCAAACACATCACTCAAAGCTAGCAACACAGAAGGGTATAAGTATAATCTTTTCATTTTTATTTTTTCATTTCCTTTACATAATTTTATTTCTGTATATAATACGTAATTGAGATATATAGGGAAATTAATGTTCTTTAACAAAAATACTGTAGATAATAATGAAAATGTTTGTTTTGCCATAATTTTTGACTTGTATACCTTAAAGAATAAAAGTAGCACTAGGTGATATTAAGAAAGAGCACAGTAAACTCCGCGCAAAGTTTGAGACTTATTTCCAGGTTTATAAAATTCCCAATTAATTCTTAATAACGTATGGTTTGTGTGCTCGAATTAAATCTGATTCTAGCTTCTTCACTGTGTTTGTCAGTTGATGAGACAAGCTGGCCCAACAGATGTAGCTGTGAATTCAAGCTGAAAATATGTAAGCCAGGGTAGTTTGGTTCGTACGACAAATATTCCATCTGCCCAAACCCAAGTTCCTACCATTGGTCGATATCAGTTGATAATTGTAATAATTTTCGAATGTTTTATTTGTTACCTTGTACTATGATCTCGAGTTTATTTTTATTAGAATCTATAAATTTTGTCTAAAAAATATATTGATGCAAGTCAAACCGTTTTTTATTGTCAAGCACACATTAATTAAAAGTTGACTCTATGATTGGTTGTCCAATTTGAATGAAAAGAGTTTACAAATGTAACTTCAGAAAACAATATTCTAAACAATTCGCCTTAAAATTACATAAACGAGAAATAGAAAAACTCGAAAAAAAAAAAAGAAGACACAAAGCAATTCAAACTCATATAGCAGATTGGAGAAAGCGGATAATTCTTCAAGAGACTACACAATCGAGACTAACTCTGTATAATCTGTTTCAAAAACCTGACAATCAATCCTTCTTAAAAATATATTCTTCATAGCCCATTTAAAAAACTTGGTTTAATGACATTAAGCATTACACATATTAATGGTTGCAATATTGTCATGGCATGTAAACAAATGATCAAATATCTTTCAAAAATATAGATCTTAACGCATATCGATCATGTTTCTCTAGTCTAATTGGTTTTTTGATTTTTTCAAGACCAATCGATCAAAAAGGAGGATCGATTGATCTGGTCCTCTCTAACTAAATTCGTGTTAACTAGAAAAATCGGACCGCTCGTTCTTCCCCTCTCTAGTTCAGATTAACGTTTTTTAAATCATTTTCAATCAAAACTTTATTTGAAAGTTCCTTTCCAACGAATGCACTAGATTTGATAACCAAAAAAAATCTAAGATTACATTTAACTTAATTAAAAATACTTAAGAAGAAACAAAGATACATACCGGTAAAAATACGACACGTCAAATTTATATCTATATAGTATAACATACATATAAATCTTGATAAAAAGTAAATGTTGAAAATAGAAAATTTAATTTAAAATATAAAAATACTTTTTTGAAAATAATATTAGTGAAATACATATCTAATCTACTAATTTATAAAAATATCACGTGGCGTTCGACAATATATGGGACAAAATTGTGAAGGATAAGATTTTCAAATTTATTAACTTTTATAATTACTCAGATAAACTAAAATTAATGCCACCAGCAATCCCCTATAATCAAATCTGAACCAAAAATAGGCTTTTTTCTTAAAATTTGTGTGAAAACATAAAATTTAAAGATGTTCTTATAGAAATAGGGGGATTTTGACTATAAATTAAAAGGACAAAATACTAATACAACCTGTAGACCCAAAAAAATAAAATATATATGCCCAAGTGTTCTTTCTGTAATTAACTTTTTTAAACACTAAAACATAAAGTCTATCCTTTAAATAAATATTTGACTTTTATCATCTGACTCCTTCGTTATTAGAGTCGACGTGACGGACATATAGGTAATTATATTTGTGTATATAAACCAGAAGTGTTCTGCAGATAATCATATCAAGTAACTATAATCATCTTTTGTATATTTTATTTCACAGACAAAATGGAAACCCCAAACGTCACCAGCCACACAAATCTTCTATCAAAGATAGACCTAGAAAAGCAAAGCCCTGCCCCCATTTTCCCGACAATCACTGAGCTTAAAACAGAAGCCAAGTCTCTCTTCTCCTTAGCCTTCCCGACAATACTTGCCGCCCTCATCCTCTACGCTCGCTCCGCCATCTCGATGCTCTTCCTCGGTCATCTCGGTGAACTAGAGCTCGCTGGTGGCTCCCTGGCCATTGCCTTTGCTAACATCACTGGCTACTCCGTTCTCGCAGGCCTTGCACTCGGTATGGACCCACTCTGTTCGCAAGCCTTTGGAGCCGGAAAACCAAAACTCCTCTCTCTAACTCTCCAACGAACCGTACTTTTCTTACTCACAAGTTCGGTAGTAATCGTCGCTCTATGGCTCAACCTGGGGAAGATCATGATCTATCTTCATCAAGATCCAAGTATCTCATCGTTGGCCCAAACATATATTCTCTGCTCTATTCCTGATTTGCTCACCAATTCGTTTCTTCACCCTCTTCGTATATACCTTAGAGCACAAGGTATCACAAGCCCTTTAACTCTCGCTACACTCGCTGGCACCATCTTCCACATACCCATGAACTTTTTCCTCGTTTCTTACCTCGGATGGGGTTTCATGGGAGTTTCAATGGCCGCAGCCGCTTCAAATCTTTTTGTTGTCATTTTCCTTGTGGCCCATGTTTGGATCGCAGGTCTACACCAGCCAACGTGGACCCGCCCCAGCTCCGAATGTTTCAAAGATTGGGGACCACTGGTAAGTCTAGCCATACCTAGCTGCGTCGGGGTATGCCTAGAGTGGTGGTGGTACGAGATCATGACCGTTCTATGTGGTTTGCTCATAAACCCTAGTACTCCTGTGGCAGCAATGGGCATTCTTATCCAAACGACGTCTTTGCTTTACATTTTCCCATCGTCTCTAGGGTTTGCGGTCTCCACCCGCGTTGGTAACGAACTTGGGTCAAACCGCCCAAACACGGCTAGGTTATCAGCCATAGTGGCGGTTTCCTTTGCTGGGGTAATGGGTATGACGGCCTCTGCGTTTGCTTGGGGCGTAAGCGACGTCTGGGGACGGATCTTCACAAACGACATTGATATCATCCAATTAACCGCAGCCGCGTTGCCGATTCTCGGGCTTTGCGAGCTCGGGAACTGCCCGCAAACAGTAGGTTGCGGGGTTGTAAGAGGCACCGCACGGCCGTCTAAGGCCGCGAACATAAACCTAGGAGCGTTTTACCTCGTTGGAACGCCTGTAGCCGTTGGGCTAACGTTTTGGGCCGCATATGGATTTTGCGGACTTTGGTTAGGTCTTTTCGCGGCCCAGATATGTTGTGCTGCCATGATGCTATATGTCGTGGCTACTACGGACTGGGAGAAAGAAGCAGATAGAGCCAGAAAGCTAACGTGCACTGAAGGCGTTGATGTGGTAATAACAACACAAACAAACGGAGACTTATCGGAACCATTAATTTACGTTGTCACTGTCGCTACTGACTGACATCAATCGATGTTTTGAGTTGTTTTATTTTATTATTGTGTTGTGAATGAATGATCGGTTTTTTTTGGGAAGGTATTGTGAGAATTTCGTATTTTTAAACGAGAAAGAAACCAAAAAGAATCGGATTCATAATTTTGATCCAAAGTAACTTTGTCCTAAGTATTTGTACTTCATGCTATTTTAGAGATTTGTTTTCTATATAATCGGTTAAATGGTATATTTTTGATTGCTCCAGAATTCGAATTCAAGTCCAAACCGAGTTGTGCAACATTTTTTCTGTTAAATTGTGCTTTCGTTATATAGATAGATAGAAGATGACTAAACATGTGTTGACACGTTATTTAGTTGATTTTGTGGTGTTATTGGTTTATTAATTTGTAAATCCATATAGAATTTGAAAATTTCTATTAATTATGAAATCAAGATATATGGATTTTGAAATAACATGTGTTTACCCATGGATTTGAATCTTTCTATTTTTCTCTTTCAATTCCATTCAATTCTATTTAAAACATAATTTGGATTCTCAAATCCAAAAACAAATGACTAAACGAATAACATATGATTTTAACTAGTATTTATAAATCATAGAACCAATAACACATGAATTTAATTAGGATTTTAAAATCAATGATTGAATAACAAATGATTTTTGTTTGGATTTCTAATTCCATATAAATCTATGAACCAATAACCTCTACTAAATTTAGTTTAATATTTTTATACATATAAGAATTTAAAATTTAAATTATTTGTGTTACTTTGATTTATTTAATATCATATATATCACACATATATGTTGTCAACAAGAAGCATATATAATGCAGCTTTCAATTTGTTAACACTAGCACAAACCATTAGACCACATGATTAGATAACACATTTAAATTAGTTTTTTTTAGCTATTATATAGTTTTATCAATTAATTTTAAAATGAAAAATGTTGTAATCCTATTGGTAAAAAATGTTGGAGTCACTTATTCTTTTCCATTGTCTAGCTAGAATGATGGCTGATCCGAGTTAGCCATAAGGTTACATATACAAAATTTACTAAATACAAAAGTAAATTCCATATAACAAATATGTTGGCTTATAACATTTGTAAAGATAATGTTTTATTTAGATAAAAAATTATCTATACCATAGATTAGTTTCATATTTCACACCAGTTTTGTTAATTTTATTATGTTTTTTAATTCATTTTAATTAGATCTGGACCCGCATGTCCGTGCGGGATAAATTTAATGAAACTGAAAATCTTAAAAGTTTTAAATTGAAGAATATTAAAAAATTATATGAAATGTGAAGTTTTGATTGATGTAAAGTAGTGTAAAAACTTTCTGTGTTTTATTGATAGTTTGGTTTAAATGGGTAAAATTATGCTTAGTGAAGAATTGTGTGTATAAGATCATCAACCTAACATGTTGTCCAAAAAAAAAGAAGAATTGTGTGTAAATGTTTTAAAAGAATTATGTGTTAACCATGGGAAAACACATGATAATTTTTTTATTTGTTGTAACAATAATTTTCTAAATTAATTTTTAAACTGATTATATTATTATATGGTCTGACACTATGTTTTTTAATGTAGTGGGCAATATTTTATGGGGTACTAATAAAGCCTTATTAGCCTAATATATATTTACTGATTTTTCAACATTACTATCTATACTATTAAATTGGACTGTGGTTTCCGAAAATATCTAACATTACCTTGCCAAATTAAATAAGTTAACATACATACAATTTCAAATTTTATTCCTTCCATCTATACTAATCATAATATTAGTATATTTTCTTAAGGAAATAGATTAAATCTAAAATATATAATGATATTAAATTGATTTTTTTGTTTCCGTAAATATCTCAAAATATATTACAAATTAAATAATTTTACATATATACAATTTTAAAATTAATAGTTAGATTTTTATAGAAACTACTTTAAAAGCTTTCCATAAATATTGGGTAGTTATTAATTTGTTGATTTTATTTAAACCACTTCAAACGATTTCCATAAATATCGGGTTGTTATTAGTTTGTTGATTTAATTTTGGATTTTTTATATAAAAAAAAACAAATATCAAATGTACACAAATATCTTTTTTCGATTATTTTTTTTTCCTTTTATAAATTCAAAAATACCAATGGCATTCCATGTAATATTCTACAACAAAAAAGGTTCTTTATTTTCTAGTGATTCCCAATTAATAGTATAGATTAAATATTTTTTGGGAAATTGTTAAAAATATCCCTTTTGGTGTGCCCATTTTCAAAAATGCCCCTTTTAGATGTCTATTTTAAAAAATGCCCCTTTTTAAATCTGAAATTTTTATAACGTTTTATTAGGTTTATAAGGTACTTATGAATTGTAACTACTACTTGAAGACTCGATCCAAGTATTTATAAGGTTTTATAAGGTGTTTTTAAAGGTTTTACAAGTTATTTTAAAGGATTTTTAAGGTTTTTCAAGGTTTTACAAGATATTTTAAAGGTTTTTAAAGGTATTTAAAATACATTTATAAGGTATTTATAAAGTGTTTATAAGATTTTAGATACATAGAAATGTAGTTTGTGTATGTTTTAATAATATTACATACATATTTGGGTAAATCTTATATTTTTAAGAGCATTTTTTATAAGGTTTTTAAAAAGGGGTATTTTTGAAAAGTGGCATTGAAAAAGTGGCATTTTTGCAAAAGCCTCATATTTTTTTAACATGTATATTATTTGATAACATTACAAGATCTCTATATCACTGTTTTGAATTTTGATCTCTTATTCATTAAATTTTTGCATAGTTTTAGTTAATTTTTGGTTATTGTTTTTCTTTAAAACAATTTTGTCAAATATACTTAATAATGAATATAAATATGCATAATATGTTGTATCATCATATTATACCTAGTCACTCGCAAATATAACAACTAGTTTTGGTTAATATAGATTACAGCCGCAGCATATTATATATTAGGCCTGGACATAATATCCGAACCCGAAGAACCGAACCGAACCCGATCCGAAAAATCCGACCCAAACCCGAACCCGAAGTTTTAAAATATTCGAACGGGTTCTAAACTTCACAACCCGAAAACCCGAACCCGAACCCGACCCGAACTCGAACCTGAACAAGTACCCAAACATACCCAAAATATAAGTACATAGTTATAATATATTAGTAATATTTATACTTGTAATAACCTACGTGCCTAAATTATTCGGATGTTAAGATATTTTCGGGTGTTTTAGCTACTTTGGGTTAGATATGGGTTAAAATACTTGGGTTTTATAGATTTTTTTGAGTATTTTTCAATACTTTGCATAGAATCGGATACAAAATTTCTAATATTTGGATACTTCGGGTAAACCCGAATCCGAACCCGAAATATCCGATCCGAACCTGACCCGAACCCGAAGTTTTAAAATACCCGAACGGATCTTAGTTTTCTAAATCTAAAAAACCCGAACCCGAAAAACCCGATCCGAACCCGACCCGAATATCCGAACGCCCAGGCCTATTATATATAGTATATGTGCTGCTTAGTTCTCCAGTCAGACTCTTAATTAGTGGTATAACTGCAACTCATAAATTTCTCTATTAAAAAAAATGGGTGAAAGAAGTTATTTAAATTCCAGTACTCAACAAGTAATTAAGCACAAAATTTTGCTTCTCAAAATATACGGGGACACCTATATTTTTTGGCTACCTAGTTTTAACATCAAATACAAGGAAAGAAAAGAAACGAGAAACGAGACTTAAGTATGGTTAATGTAGTAGTCTAGTAGATATACATCGACCATGAGATGTAGTTTCGTGTTGTTAACGAAAAATACATACAAATATATATATATATATATATATATATATATATATATGTTTTATCGATCTATATGGGTATCCTTATATGATAAAACTCTGATCAATTCCTGAATTTAAAATGTTCGTGTCAACGATAACTACATAATAATTTTTGTTATCAATGACGAGTCATTGTAATTATGTATATATTTTTTGGTAATTAAGGCTCTTGGAGTCATGTTTACTTGTTACATGGAATAGAAATTGTCTGAATAAACCTGTCTCTTTTCTTAGGAGTGTTAAGCCTCTTTTCACTTGATTTGGTCATTGTCCCCAAACATCCAAACATGTTTTAGAATATTTTATACGAGCCAATCCATGATGTTGTCTAAAGATCACCGCTGACTTTTTTTTTTTTTTTTACATTGGTTTGACTTTTTTAGTTGTTACGTTGTACATATTTGACTTTTTATATATTTCTAATATTATATATTAGAATTGCTCGCTCTCATGTATACAACAAATTACAAAATAGCTTACAGAGCAAAAATTATCAAATAATACCCAAGACGTATAGTTTTAGAAGCATTGTTCCCATAGATACAAATTTGTAATGTGTGAAATGATTGATCCTTTTCCTTTTTGAAGATTAGCCGATACTTTGGTTAAAGATTAGTACTAAAATATTTATTAGCATTTGTACGCCTCTTTTTTTGGGGGTCAAATAGCATTTGTACATTATTGGCATGTTCTAGGCTTTTAGTATACAGTTTACTTTTAACCAACGTAAAACTATTTAAAATTATGTTTCGACTTATGACTTTTCTCATCAAAGAGACGTGCTTTTCGATTGGAGTCATGTCCAGAAGACACTGAAGCATATGCTCATTTATACAAGTCCACGTATTTAGGCTTCGAATAGTGTTTTTGCTCTTACTTTTTCCAAAAATTGATCTTTTCTCCATCTTGTGTAATACAGATCTACGTGTTATATTTCAAAGTATGTACCGGTGAATCATGCTCTTGTGTTAAATTATTTTAAAATATTGTACATAATTGTCATACAAAACACTAAAAAAATTGTTACCGAAACGAAATGAATTGAATAAAGTTTTCGTAAAATAACTATAAAACGCTAAAAAATAAGTTTTATTAGATTAATCATGTTTTTTTTCTAAAATTATATTTTTAACACGCTAGTAGTATATATATATATATACCGGAATCACTTTTCCAAAACGTGGTATAAAAAGTAGAATCACGTTTTGAAAACGTTAACAAGTGGTATACCATTCATCCCTAATGTGTAATTTGATTACCATTTCATTTTTATGTATCTCCTAGTTTTTCCCTTCTTTTTTGTTTTTCTCATGAACCAGTAAAATATAGATGTGGTCGCGTACAATGTTTTGTGATAGACGTATTTGCTTTCGTATGTCGATATAAAAATTTGTTGACAACATTTTCGTCAAATCATATAAAACTATGCCTACTTATGACTATCTTTTTTTCATAGTAAAAATATAGTGCAAACCCTATCGTGTGTCCACCTCCTTGCACAAAACATATATATATGCTTGCTAAATAAAGAGTTCCATTCATACTTACTAAATTTTACCAGTTCTCTATCCTTCCTGCACATAGCATATACGTGCTATTTAACTAACTTTTAGCTCATGATTACTAAAAAAAATTCTAGCTGTCTATCTATACTTTGTTTGAGTATTTGGATTTTCATGTAAACACGAGGTCTTCCACCTCACGAAAAATGGGCAAACAAAATATAGATTCGAGAAATGAGAGAGCTATTGAGGAGGAGAAGAGAAACATAGGAAAGAGGTTTGTCGACACAGAGAGAGGGGCGTGGGAACGATAGTGAATGTAAAATGGATACTTTAGCCACCGTACTTGATAATCTCCGCAATAAACATAAGATTCGCATTAAGAGATCCAAATAAAGTTACCAAAATTTTACGAATCCTACACCAGAAACTTGACTGCGTCTGCAACAACTTCCTCGATAAAAAAGAGACCTAAGAGTTGACAAATAACTCACCATCCAACATTGAAAATTCTAGGATTTCTAGATCCACGGGTTCTTCTTCACTGATTTTGAACTCAATCCAGAGCTTGTTTTCTGAAAACACAACAAAAGCTACGTTAGTATATCTCGTCTCAACACAACAGTCGTGACAATCCCTCTTAGCTTCTAAACTCATTATTTCTCACTTGTGTACTGAGTCTACTGACTACTGAAGTCGACATTCAACAAATGCTAGTATGATTCAAATACGTAGACATCGAAGAGTAAAGGTTAAATGGGGTTTAATAATATGTAGGACAGTAGGAGGATTTTTGATTATTTTTCCATATTCTTTTCAGGTGCTTACCGATTTCAGTTTCTTTGTTCTACCACGAATCCTGTTCCTGGGAGGTTTCAGCTTGTATATCCGAACCATCCAATGGTGACTCGTGAAAACCTGATGACAAAACCAGTCACATTTACCAGAATCCAAGTGGAATCAATGCACCCCTGGTTTGTAGTAAAGAATTTAAATCTCACCTCTTCAAAATGTGTGAGCTTAAAATTCTTTTTCCCAATCTCCGTCCGCCTCACCCGATCATAACCTTTACCATCTGTCTTTACAAACCTGGAGAAAAACATTAAAAACTGAGCCTTGTAAACAGAGTTCGAGGTTACAATCACAGGAAATCATTATACCTGTAGTAAGAGAGCTTGTACATAAGGCAGTTCAACATTGTTGGAGTGGCCTCAGAATCAATCCGGTATTGCCCATCTCTCTTTGCAAAGCAATTATTAGGAAACCAGGTTCAGATTCAAAGTCTTCAAAATTATTGAGCCATCACAACTTGTTGCTAAGACCGAGAGAAACAAAACAAAAGAAAACCAAAAAGTACCAGATAATCAGCTTCCTTTATATGAGGAAAGACGCCGCCTCCAATACGAACCATCCACAGAAACTTGTTAATGTCATCACTTGGGTAACCAATAAGACCTGATGAAATGATGGTCCGATCAGAGAATATCCTTCAGAGATAATACATAAGATGACAATGTCATGAGCCAAACACATACCACCAAAGACAACAAGAACATATTTCACATCCAAGGAGTTGAAAATTTCCCACGCCGCCTTTTCTGAAGATGACATTGCAGTGCCAACAGTTGCAATGTGAGTATTATTCCAGGTGTTGTTGTCAACAATAACAGTTCTATTAGCCATAGCTGTCGTCTGATAACCATAGTCCCACCATGATGCCACCTACATGATTTTATTTTTGCAAACCAAACTCAGGCAACTTCATATATTAAAGACAGCTTATACCTCTACCAAAGGATGCTTAACTGGATCTAAAAACTGACTTGTTTTTGTCGAAAAAACTTACTTTATCATCCACATCAGTATTATGGCTTAACCATGCATAAGACTCTCTAAAATCATCAAAGACATGTAGGCCATCACGCGACTGAGATGTCAAAACTATTGATGGAGCTGAATATGCTTCCGCAGCTGCCCAAACACAATGGATCTACAAAACAAAGGTATGCATTTCGAAGTCTTATCATTTGAATTTTGTCGTCTAAACTAACTGTAAAGATGGGACCATAACTAACAACTCGAAGAAAGTCTGCATACCACATAGAATGCACCCAACATTATAAGGAGGAGAAGCGCAACAATAGAGGCTTCAAGAGGCAAAACAAGAGCCTTCTTCTTAATCTTAGACTTAACAGAAGGTTTATCAGCAGGTTCTCTCTCTTTCTTCTTGCCCTTTTTGGAAGACCGCTCTTTTACAATCTCTTCACCCTTGTCAGTCTTACCAGCAGAAGCATCATCTTTTGGGGCATTGTTCGTGGAAGTGTTGTCCTCTGCCTAACAGTCGAAACACAAACCATTTTTGTCCAGAACTTGGCAACACAGATGATTCATCAGAGAGAATAAAGTTGAGAGAGAAGCATACTTACATCATCTGTGGAATTAGACGATGCACCTAACTGGTATTTGATGGAACCCGTGAAAACATCAAAAGCTTGAGAGAGCGCAATCCCAGACATGATGCATGCTGCTGGAGCAAGCACGAGCATAAGACGAACCTAAGAGATCAAGAAGACAGGTAAATAAAGGGTTGAATAAAGAATTAGGCAACAGAAAGATGCAACGGCAATTCATAGACACACAACTCACCATAACTCCAGAAAAGTATACAGACATTACAATGTAAAGGACCACAAAAGAGCTGGCATCAGATAGAGGCGAAAAGCACGCCTACCAACAGAAGATAAGAAAAGAGGAAAGAATCAACACAAAATATATGGACAAAAAGTAATGTTATTCAGCACAAAATCTGACTAGTAACTACAATCAAAATTAACTCACAATGATGCCAGCAGGGACCAAGAAAGCCAAAACATTGATATCCATGAAATAAGATGGCCAAGTTGGAGGTTGATGTTCACTGACACTTGCAATAATTGGAATATACTTGCTTGCATAAGTTCTGGTGTATGAGAGATAAAACCAAGAAAAGAGTGTCAGATATGTTATAATTATAAAATGATACAGTAGGATTCCTGAAATGTGGACAAAGACATACTCGAAATTTGCGAAGAACTTAAATTGCTAGGAGAAATAAAGATTGAAATACTAGAACCACTCACGGATCAAGTAGACTCAAACTCCTACCACTCCATCCTCCTGTTGGACTTGAAGCCACCAATGCCACAAGAATTGCCACAACTATGAAACACACAACCCTGTAAAGAATAATGGAGCATAGATAAACATTTTACCCCATGACGCATAATCCAGAAAATCTAGAGGCTATCCCATCTGTACTAGCTATGTGCAGTTGGATCAGAAGCAGATAAACTCCTCTTATCAAGGTGTGGTAATCGTAGACATGTCAGAGAGAAACAGTATAAGAAAGCGTACATGCCGATAGACACAACAAGTGTCACAGCAACTTTGAACATTTTCGGAGAAAGAATGCCTTTGATGTAGTATACAAGAGCTACAACGTGGATGATGATGAAAACCTGCATAAGTTATCGATAAAATTTGCTTAACAAAAGTAGAAGTAAATCAAGAGAATAAGTAGTAGAAGATTCTGTCAACTTGCACAAACATTAAGTTTAAACCCAATATATCCATCTCTATGCACTTTCTTCGTATATATATTAACATATCTCAGAAGAGAAAACTTAGAAATTTAAAAAGGCTTCAATTTTTTTGGCTTAAATAACTCTACAAGCATCAACTAGTAAACTCGTGTCCACAAAATTATGCACCGAAAGGACTAATCCATGGTCAATTTAACACGCAAAATAATGAAGAGGCATACATTACAAAATAATGAAGAAAAAACTCACCAAAAACGAGGCAAAATGTTCAGAAGTCAAAACCGCATTGAAACCAACAACAGGCACCAATGCAGCTAACAGTGTGCCTAACACAACCTGCATACACATGCGCACACTAGGTGTCAATAACTTTCAGTATTATGTCATTTCAGCTATTTTTCAGCATCCTACGTGATATATACAACTACTGGTGTAGGTTGTTAAAATACTTTTTATCTGTCACCAGAAGGAAGAAGATTCTTACCAAAGGAGCATAGGCAATGTACAGTCGGGGAGAGTATCGCCCAGTTACAATGCACAAAAGCACGTGCATTGGTATCAGATTGATAATGAAGGTGTAACCTCCCCATGAACATACCTAATGATGGAGAAAAACAACTGAAAACTGAGCAGAAAATAATAGTGAAGAGGAAAAGGAGAAAAAAAATGGTGAATTATCCCAGGTCGTACCATGTAAAAGTATGCAAGGGCATTCAGGGTGGCATAAAATAAGGAACCTGTATTTAATGTCTGCATAAAATTCATGATAAGGATCACCGGAAAGAATAATTAACAAGAACTGGCGACTAACAAACAGATATTTACAAGAGAAAGTTTGATGTTGGTTGCTGAAGGAATTTTATTATACACACGCTCCAAAGGGTGAAAAAATCAAAACAACTTTACATGCCATTGGAGAAAACCCTAACCTTTATGTAAAGATAAAAAGTGAAGATCAAAGCAAAGATGGCAACAGCTTCATTGTCATAGCTACCAGCTACAGATCGGGATATATATGAGGGAACCTGCAAAGGTAACCATTTAGTAAAAAGAACTAACATTCTAAAGAATCGCAACAATAGAAATTTGTGGCGAATTCCAGTAAACGATGTAACAATGCTGAATAGAGTACATGCCATCAAATAACCAAGTGATAACCTATTAAAAATCATAGCCATGATGTTCTAGAAACTTAATGTTTGCTGTTCAGAGTTTTTCTAAAACATCAGTTGAAGAAAAATTTCACGTATACCAATTGACTATATTACCATGGCCAAAAGAGCAGCAGCTGCTAGTCCGGCACCGGAGCCCTTAACTTCCTGTTAGAATGCAAATAGGTACTTTTGATTAACTGGTTCTGAAATTTAGTAGAGAAATCATGTAAGACAAAAGACAAACCTTGGTCAAAAGGTAAGTTGCCCAGGATGCGAAAGCTGAAAATACAGGTGCAGTGAAGACACAAACAGTCTCTACTGACAGAGGAATGTTTAACGAATTCAAGACCCTGTGGCACATAGATATAAACAATTAAAATTCAAAACGGACCTGTATCAAATCATTGCTGAAAACGGTGAAACTACACTCACCACCAGATGGTTCCAGCAGTCAAAGTCAACCCAGGGTAAACAGTTCCTCCAATCACACGGCCAAGAGGATACCTAAAATCATATAAAATGAGTATAATGCTATTGAAGACAGTAATAGACCCAAATTTCTGATCCTCAAATTACCAAGTCCGATCATCAAACCAATTCCAGAACTCGTATATTCCATTCTTCGATAAGAACTGAAATAAACAAAAAATTAAAAGAAGAACTCGCCCATAAAGCTAAAATTGATATCCTGGAAATAAGAAAAGAGAGTGAACCTGAGTGACTCTATAATTGAAGTAAGGATCAAACTCATGAATCACGCTTTCATACTTTATAACCTGAAAAAAAAATCAATGAACGTTACCAAAAATAATCAAATTGAAAAGTATGAGATTTTGCTAAAATCCAACAAGAATTAGCCTCATCTGCAGAGTAGAGCGACGAATTACTGAATTTACTAGAGAAATAAAATTAACTAATACCAAGCATTCTTCCAATTGTCATATAAAGTGGAACAAGAATTGAATGAATAATTCAAAGTTAAGCCACTTAATATCACTCTACTGAGATATATGAACCACCACTACACCGAATAACAACAACAATCTGTTTCATTAACACAGAGACATTGGGGAAGATAGAAGCTACACCAATCAACCGCAAATCATGAGATCGGATCTAGAGTAGTCGGATCTAAACTAGACCGATCGGATCTAAAGCCTAACATATTGAAGAACACTGAAATGAATCAATCAAGCAGAAACAGCAGTGAACTCACAGAGAAGAGTCGGATCGAGAAAGCAAGGACACCAATGAGGACGAGGATCAGGACTGATAGAACGTTGCCGAAAGCATTCCTCATCGCAGTCGGGGTTCCCGGCTGTGGGCTCTCTAGAGCCGCCATTTTACGCGGCGGAAAGTGAGCTCTCCGGCTCGATGAATCGGATTAGAGAGAGTGAGGAGCAAGAACAGACACGACTTCAAGGCCGAAGGGTTTTTGGTCGCGAGGACTAACTATCTCCGGCAAAACTCTCTCTCACGGGAATTACATGTTAAGCTGCGGTAACTATGGTAAACAAACGACTGACCCAGCCTTCGTGGATTTAACACATGTCATGTGTTCATTCGCCACAAGTCATCTTAAGCTAGCCGGTTTTCTTGCGTCATGTAAAATAATCAATCAAATCAAACCGGTGAGACTGAGAGGAGTTGACTTTCCAAACCGATGAAATATCCGGTCAACCAAAAACCTCAATTCGAAATACCACGATTATTATAAGCATTTTCGGTTCAAATCGGTTTAGTATAAACATGTACGACCGGATTTTTCCGTACATATGATAGATACTTTGCGGCTAAACTCTCTAGAGAATGTGATTGCAGAAGTGCAGATCTGTATTTGTGAAATAACTTTTTTTTCTTTTATAACACCCTTGTACGGTTGTACCTTCTTTTATTCGGCAAATTTCTTCAGTTCATTAACAAAAGAGTACTTCTGTCGGAAAGAAAGATTAGAAGCCCAAAAGGCCAAAACTTGTAACAAGTTACCAAAAAGTAGTAAAATGTGTAACAGCAACTTTTCAATACTGAACAATCACATGATACTATAAAGATAAGAACGCCATGGGCAAAGTCAAAAATATGAATCAAAGTATTCAAATTAGTGTTGGTTGAAACTTGGAACAAAGACCACCTCAAACTCGGAGATTCCCTTTTACAGACACAGTCCACATACTGTTACAGACCAAAAACAAGTATCGGTTTACTTGCAAGGGAACACTAGAATTTCAAAACGTTTTGATAAATATCCATGACGAGAGCGATTTCATTAGCTCTTTTGCACTTCTTTATGATAAACACCAGACACATGTATATTTCGAGGAATCTGTGTTTTACCTGATTTCCTGAATTCGATGCCCATGCTCTCAAGTCTCAACCATGAGGAAGCAGACACTCATAAAAAAGCACGACAAGGAATATATCCATCTTTAAGCAAATAAGTTAGAATCTATTTGCTCCACATTCGGGAAGATTTGTCTGACCACAGCAACATAATCAGAAGACTTGGCCTGAGACGAGATAGACAACACAAAATGATAAACTCGAATGAGATATCGTTTAATTGCTTAATTCCTATTAACATCTTCTGAGCCAGAGAAATTGATCATTTATAGAGGACACTGGGTCTCACCCAAATAAATGAATTGACTGATGTAGAAAACTACAACCCAGTAGTGATACTCAAGTTCTGTTCTTATATGCATAATAAACTTTATAAGAAAACTAAGGTTTCTTATGCATTATCAAAAGATGAAGAAAAGATCTATCTAGATTACAATGTGCACTGAAGAAGACCAGCAGTGGGATCATATGTGTATCATTAAACTGACATTCCATATCAAAAAGCAAAACCAAGATAGTCCTAATAGATAGGAGATCCTACAATAATGAGTGATAAGACTTTGAAGAAAGGTGACTAAAGATAATGATTAAACTTACACAGGGGTTATTTTCGAGGTAGATAGTTGTAAGCTTCTCTTTAGATCCTGTAACAGCTTCTGTGATTGCCTCAAGTGATTCTATCTGGTTGTCATTAAGCCATAAATCTTCCAACCTATAGGTTAAGCTAAAGTCAGGATGGAGGAAAAAAATCACCAAAAGATAAAAATCGGTCTGAAGCAAGGGAAAGGTGAAATACTTTGTGAGGTTCTGAATGTCATCAACTGAAGTAAGCTTGTTGTTAGACACGTCCAATACCCGTAGGGTGACCAATGCATTCAAGCCTTCCATCTTGGAGATACCATTATGGCTCAAATATAACTCTTCAAGAGCAACACATTCCTGGGCAAATAATATTTCAAGCATCAGAAGAATAAAATGCTGGCATGAGGAATGAGTATATCTGCAAAAAGGTATACCTCAAATCCTTTCATAGAGGTCAATCGATTGCTCTGCAAGCTAATCTTTTTTATGCATTTGAGCCCACACAGGTTGACAACTTTGATACGGTTTCTTCCGAGCCATAATTCTTCTAATTTTGTGAAGTTTTCCAGATTTTCCATTACCTGAAACCTCAATGCTTTCAACTTCATTGCTGAAGCACTGTAAAGCGAATAAAAAATATCGAAGAGGAGGGACAAACCCGCAATCTATTAGACCCCAGTTCAAGAATCTGCAAGTTGTGTAAGTGTTCGATCTCCACAATCTTGTTAACTTCATTTTTAGACACATAGAGTTCCTTCAGTGTGCTAGATGCCTTGGATGTTCCTTCCAACGAAGTGATTTCATTGAAAGATATGTCGAAAACCAAAAGCTTCGTGAATATGTTGATATCTGGTACTTTTGCGAGCTTGTTGTCTCTGAGAATCAGCTCCTGCATAAATTAAAGCAAGAAACACTCTTCTTTATCCACTGCACACAAAAATTATAGGGCCTCTCAGACTATAAATGCCAATTTTCAATTCTAGTGAAAATTAAAGATAAAATATGTATCCATACAACAAGAAATACAAAATGAAATTATCCAAAATCAAATGGTTCCACGGCCAACAACGTAATCACATGCCTAAAATGCATATTGACTTATTTCACCATTTACAAAATCACTCCTAAGATTCAAAAGGAAAATCAGAGAGTGGAGAATCACCTCGAGATCGGACAAGGCGTCCCAGTGAGACAACGGTTCGACGGCGGAATCATCAATTAGGTTCTGGCGAAGAGAAAGCTTCTTGAGCGTCGAGAGCTGAGCGATCCTCGAGTCCAATCCCGACAAACGGTTCGCCGTTAGGTCCAGCTCAATCAGGGTCGGCAGTAACTCCACCGTATCGAGACTGTGGAGCTGATAGCTAGTGAGATCGAGAACATTACTCGAATCGCCGATCTCTTCCAATGGCTCGTCTTCCTTCTCACTGTTCATGGCTTTTGGTTCAAGCTCGCGATGACGACAAACGAGCTTTGTGGGAGCTAGTCTAAAGCGAATTTCCCTTATATTAAAACGTTACCGTTTTCGGCACACTTGAAACTTTGTTGCCGGTAGGGTTGCTATGGGCTGAAAGCCCATGATTAGGCCCATCTTCAGGTCGAAATTAGAACAAAATTATGACTCAATCTATATATATAATTGGGAGATTTTTCTCCCCATCTAGGGTATCCACATCAGCATCCATGTCATCATAATTTATTTTTTTGAAGGCTCCACCTATTTCATTTATTAAAACAAAAAAAATTAAACTAAAACTAATTCACACATTAAATAAAAATAATAATTGACAAAAATTAATGAAATATTATGAAAAAACGAAAAAAATAAATATACAATATGAAAATTTTGAATAGAGATTGAATAAATATTAATTAGATCATTATATTTTAACATATAATGAGTAAATATTTTTAAATAGTTAGAGATACGAAAAAAGAAACTTATCATATATTTTAATGGTACAAAATTTATTTTTTAAGAGTTACAATTATTTAGTAGAGTAAAGAAAATAAGAGTTAAAAAACCAAATATAAAGGTTTTTATTTAAAATAGAAAGCAATTCATTTCTGAAAAATAGACATTTAAAATTTGAGTACCGATTAAAAAATAAAAAGAATTTAGAACATATTATTATTTATAATTATAATATAATATATATTAGTATATTTTCTATATTATTAATTTTTTCTAAATTAAAAAGTGAATACCTAAAAAAGAAAAACTAAATATTAATTAGTGTTTAGAAAATTAACATAGATTGAAAAAAATTAAGGTGATTTGCAATAATAAAAAAAACTATCATGAACATCACAAATAAAAATAAAATAATCTTATCGAGTATTAAAACTGTGTAATAATAATATTTGAGAATGCTATTTGGAAATTAGAATAGTAATGGTAGATAGAAGAGTTTTTCATTAGAAATAAAAAGGATTTTGTTTTTTTTTTAAAATAAATGTATTTTAAAATTAGAATAATTTTTATGAGTTCGTAAGTGTCACATTAAGAATACTTTCTAGAATCATAATATACGTTAAATTATATATGTAGAAAGAGATTTTTGTATTTTTCAAATGGTCAAGATAAAGTGCAAAATTTCACGTTGAAATCCTATGTTTACGAATAGGAATGAGTCTATGAAATCTATTTTCTATAAAGCAATTTTAGATGCACCAAAACATGGTAAAAAAAAGCTTTATGATAAACATCTCCTCAGATTTCTGTTCACTTTAATAAAAAGATCATGAAACTTATAAAAAAAAAATTGAGTATCGAATGATATGAAGGAGAAAATAGAAATGATCTAAGGAGAAAAGAGAGTAGATGTTGGGAGACGACGAGTGAATCATAGAAGATAACGAAAAATATTATAGTGAAAAATGTGAGAAACGTTTTACTACTTTGGAGAAACTTTATATCTTACTCATATTTAAACATGAAACTTTTGAATTGAGATTGGAGAAATATAAAATTAGATAATTATATCTTAACATATAATGCGTAATTATTTTTAAATAGTTAGAGATAAGAAAACGGAAACTTATCATATATTTTAATGGAACAACAATCACTTTTAAGAATTACAATTATTTAGTAAAATAAAGAAAATAAGAATTAATAAATACCAAATCTATATATATATAATGGGAGAGTTCTCTCTC
Source organism: Arabidopsis lyrata subsp. lyrata (assembly GCF_000004255.2). Classification (NCBI taxonomy): domain Eukaryota; kingdom Viridiplantae; phylum Streptophyta; class Magnoliopsida; order Brassicales; family Brassicaceae; genus Arabidopsis; species Arabidopsis lyrata. The sequence continues at coordinate 8,311,222 of NW_003302550.1, read as the reverse complement.
CATCTAAGGTGTCCACATCAACATTCATGTCATCACATTTTATTATTTTGGTAGGATCCATATATCTTATTTATTAAGAAAAAAATATTAAAATAAATTAATTCACATACTTTATATTATTACCCTCCATTTAAAAAAAATTACAAAAAAATTAAATATGAAAAAACGGAAAAACAAATATAAAACAGATAATGAATAATTATATCTTACTCATATTTAAACATGAAACTTTTGAATTGAGATTGGAGAAATATAAAATAAGATAATTATATCTTAACATATAATGCGTAATTATTTTTAAATAGTTAGTGATAAGAAAACAGAAACTTATCATATATTTTAATGGAACAACAATCACTTTTAAGAATTACAATTATTTAGTACAATAAAGAAAATAAGAGTTAATAAATACCAAATTTAAAGGTTCTTACTTAATAAAAAAAGTAATTTATTTCTAAAAAAAATATTAAAATTTGAGAATATATTTGTTAAGGTTAAAATATCAATTCCTTATACCGGTTAAAAAATAAGAAGGATTGAGTACATATTATTGTTTATAATTATAATATAATATAAATAGTTAAATTAAGAAATTTGTCTATATTATTAATGTTTTCTTAATTAAAACGTGGAGGATAAAAAATGAATACCTAAGAAGAAAAACTAAATAGTAATCAGTGTTTAGGAAATTAACATAGAATGAAAAAAATTAAGGTGATTTGAAATAAAACAAAGACCTATGTTTTAGTAATGGTATATTGCAGAGTTTAATAAAACTGTGTAATAATAATCTAATCGAGTAATAAAATTGTGTAATAATAATATTTGAGAATGCTATTTGGAAATTAGAATATTAATGGTATATTGAAGAGTTTTTTAATTAGAAAGAAGAATGATATTTTTTTTTTTAAATAAACGTATTTTAAAATTAGAATAACCGGATTGAGGACGAACGGCGAGGTAGACAATGATTGTGGTTCATTTACTCTTACTTTGTTTTGTTATTTCAGTTCCCCTGTTTTTGTTTTACTCTGTTTCTAGCACACTCTTTATTTGTTTCAATATTAAGACGACAAAAAAAAAATAGAATAACTTATGATTTCGTAATTTACATATTTTAGAAAAAATCAACACTAAGAATACTATCTAGAATCATAATATACGTCAAATTATGTATGTGAAAAAAGAATTTTATATCTTTCAAACAGTAAAGATAAATGAAAAATTTGACGTTAAAATCCGATGTTTGTGAATAGCAATGAGTTTATATATGAGATTTGTTGTATACAAAACAATTTTACATCCACCAAAACATGGTCAAAAAAACCTTATGACAAAACATTTCATAAAATTTTCTGATGTTCATTTTAATAAAAAGATTATGCAACTTATAAAAAAAGAATTGAGTATTCAAAGATAGGAAGGAGAAATGATATACGATATATCTTGAGAACTAATTCACAATCGAGTATATTATATATGAGTCAATATAAGGCGAAAAGAGAGTAAATATCGGGAAACAACGAGTGAATCATAGAAGATAACGAAAGAAATTGTAATGAAACGTGTGAATTTTTTTTTACTATATTGGAAAGATAATGCACATGAATAAAGTAAAAAATATTAAAATTCAAATGATTAGATTTATACTCAAAGATTCGCATTGATAAAAAAAAAAAAAAATCCAGCGCAACGCGCGGATACATAATCTAGTATTTACAAAGGTAGAGTCAACTTTATAGCTAAATTCATACTCATACAACAAAGAAGAAACAAGCACATTAAATCTAAACTTTTCACCATCAGTATATCATCTACGCTTTACTTGAAACACTCTGTTATACCAAATAGAATGCAAAACCATATGAAACAGATCGTATTTCTCAGGTTTAGCATGCCACAGAAAGTGCCTTTGCGCTTTTCTCACCGCCATTTGCATCTTCACGTATTTCTCTTCTGGTATCGACGACAAGATATCTTTCAACCTCGGGATGTCTTTCTCCGCAACAATGACTGAGAACGCACTCCAGTCAAGAACTTCAAAGAAAGGCGGCACAAAGTTGTCGGATATAATCACAGGGACACACTCATAGAAAATCGATTCAACCACCCTTGGGCTGTTGACCTCGTACCCTTTAGGACAAATGCAGTACTTGCTGCTTTTCATCTGCTCGATGTAATTCATCTTGCTCGCCACACCAAATGGCATTCGCCCGAAGATTTTCATGTCCGGGTCTTTGTCTTTCCAATGCTGCAGTAGAATCTGACGCAAGTAACCGTGCATGCTTCCAGCATAGAAAGCCAGGGTCCGCCTCTGAGACGGCGGTTTTCCACCCAAATCACGAAGCGGATTTTTGGCAGCTCGGACGTATGTTTCAGGGAGTGAGATGTCTCTTCCAATTTTAAAGCCTGCGGTTACGTCTGCATTGCATAGAGCTTTAATGCAATGCTCCATGTGGTGCCTAGTCTCATATGGTGCCTGTTTAGTGAAGCCAAATTCAACATGGAATATTGTTACCCACTGACGAAATGATTAATTCAATTTGAAGAACTGAAAGAGATGCCTACCCAATCATGACAAGCAACAAGAAAATGATCGGCTCCATCGGTTCTATTGAAGAAAGGGTACTTGGAACTGATGTGCTCTGTATATTCCTTAAGAAACTGGCGCAGATTAGTTCGGTTGTGAGAATTACGCACATAAAGTGTGTATTCTAGCATCCGTGCACTAAATGGCATATAGTACAAGTGAGCCTTTCTTGGGTCCTTTACAGTGTATTGCTTGTTTCCTTCCATCAATTTCATGAACCATCCCTCTGATGCATACAATCCCTTGAGTATCGGAGTATGGAAAATAGGGCGGTTTCCTTCCTTATATACATAAACCTTGAGTATCCGTTCCATAAGTTCGTAACTCCTGAGGCGTATAACTGAATCAGGTATGTCAAGATTACCTTTTATAAGAAGACACTACCAAACAGAACAAATTTGTGAACTAAACATATACAAATATGAACTCAGGCTTTCTTTTCCTTTTTACTTGCTTCACAATACTAACTTCAAACAGAAAATGATCTCAACTTAGGACCATATGATGCACATTTTACAGTAAGAGTAGTGCTAAACTTTCATCTACATAGGACTAACGACACTACTGAGTATTCATAAATTCGTGTAATACCATTACTCTTTTTCATTAACAAGCAACCCTAATTTAGAATTAGGTCTAAGTTCTGCACTTTTACCTCTTAAACATGGAAACATTGCGGAATATTGGAGGGTAGAGTTGCCGTTCACTTGTTGCAACTGGAGGAGCATTCTCTATCTCCTTCCTTGCAGTCAATATCTCCTCATCTCTCCTAGAAGACCAACGTGGTCGCTACATTGGAAGCAGTAGTTCTCTCAATTGCATTATAACTAAAGTTCCACAAGTAAAAAGAATAAAAAAGACAGCTGCACACATACCATCGCGCGTGAAGTTCTACGGTGCCTTGCTAAAATCCGATTCATCTCATCTATTGTTGTCACAGATTTTGGTGGAAGATCACACCGCATTTTCTTCTTCTTACTCACTTTCCTAGAAACAAGCAAGGAACTATTTCCAAATGCAGAACCAGCTATGGAGGAGCCTGCACTTGACATAGAGCTCTTCAAATTCTTCTGACTTTGAACCGATACATTTTGCACCTGATGGCCATTATTACTGGTTGAAACAATCTCATTTTGCATTACAGTCTTCTCTGTAGGAAAAAGACTATCACTGCTTCCAGCAACTTCTTTGATGATGATACTGTCTTTTGCATCTTCAAAGCTCTCAAAATCAACATTTCCAACAAACCCTTCTTCATCATCTTCCGACTCATTCCTTAGACCAAAATCTGAAACATTCCCATTTTTCTCCAAGACATGAATCCCCGAGCCTGCAGAATCCTCAGAAAAGTTAACCGCAAGTGTGTTTCGCGATGGAGTCATCAACGCATTGTTCTCATTGGGAAGTTTCAGTCTTCTACCATCAGGCAAAAGATATCTTAAGGCGTCACCATATGAAAGTAACAACAAGATATAAGTAAAGGCCATAATCCCAACCAAAATAGCCCATTTCCTCTTTCCACTTCGTGAATGTTTTCGGAGCTCAGATCTAATAATCTCCATGAGAGGAATTACACAGATTCAAACCCAAAAGACATTCAAGTTCAAGTATTTAACAACAAGCTTCAAAAACTTATTCTGCCGACACATTCACGAAAAAAAAAAAAATGGAAAGACATAATTTCCAACGATCTCGATCTTAATTTGGAAACCGAAAACATTCGTTGCTCAATTCAGAGTAAATTGAAACCCTTGAAGTGGAAAAGACATGGAGATGATGGAGTTGAAGAGACACCGACGGAAGAATCTTCAAAACAACTCCGACCAAAGTGAAGTGTCTGTATTTGGTGTTGGTCTTCTTCTCTTTGACGACCTTTGACTAATTTGGTGAACTCCACTGATAAAACAAACCGAACCAAAATTCACAGATCTGAATAATAAACCGAGTTGTTGAAAAAACTATACCGAACTGAATAAACCGAATTTTTGTAACCGGTTTCCTAAGCTGAACCAACAAGCCGGCTCAAAAGTCGCTCCACCACCAAACTCTACAGTATGTTCATCAGAGGTCAGAAAAATCAAATTACATAGGAGTGAAGCGAATTTCCCCGGCGACGACGACGACATGTGCGTGTGTGAATGAATCTCGCTATCAAACCCTAATTCAGCCATCGCCATGAAGGTGCTCGGAGGAGCTTCTTCATATGCTTACAGATCCTGTATCCTCGTCGGTTTCCTCTCCGTTTCTCTCTTCTGGCTCTGTCCCAGCACTTACCGTCCCCAGCACCAAAATCTCAATCCGCAGAACGTAACTGATTCGGAGTCTGAGACGGCAACGAAGACTAACTATATAATCCGATTTAAGCAGTATAAGCCGGCGAAAGATCATCGAATTTACCTCGAATCGAAGGTCCGATCTAGCGGTTGGGGTTGGATCGAGAGGATTAATCCGGCGGCGAAGTATCCGACTGACTTCGGTGTTCTATGGATTGAGGAAAGCGAGAAAGATGCTGTTGTTGGAGAGATTGAGAGGCTGGAGATGGTGAAAGACGTGAACGTTGAGTTTAAGTACCAGAGAGTGTTGCTTGGAGGATCTTTTCTCGACGGGAAGAAACGTCCGGGGAAGATCTTCACTTCTATGTCTTTCGAAGAAGGAACCGATTCTTCGCCTATGACGGATACAAGTAACACCACGTTAAACTGGAGTCGACATCTTCTTGCTCAGGTGAGAGATTGTCAAGTTACATAGTCAATATCTGATTTTGTTCGCTCACTAAATACGATTACAAATTCGTCACATGATTTACTTATTCGATCTATGCGGTAATTTTGGTATCGTGAAGTGTAAGTGAGGTCTTTAATAAGTTACATTTGTTTTCTAATTTGCAGAAGACTCAAGTCACGTCCATGTTTGGAGCAGATCATCTCTGGAAGAAGGGGTACACTGGTGCTAAAGTTAAAATGGCTATATTTGATACCGGAATAAGAGCCGACCACCCACATTTCCGTAGGATCAAGGTACCACTATTTGGAGAAACTGATAAACCATAGTATTTCTCAAAGATTTTTGAGAAGTATCTAGTGTTTAAAATTACTAGTTTTCTTTGATCTACTTGTCTTGTTAAGCTCTGAAGCTGGTATTGACGGAGTAACTTTCAGGAGCGTACGAATTGGACAAATGAGGACACTTTGAATGACAACCTGGGCCATGGGACATTTGTTGCTGGTGTTATTGCTGGTCAAAATTCAGAATGTCTTGGTTTTGCCTCAGACACGGAAATCTATGCTTTTCGAGTGTTCACAGATGCCCAGGTAATGCATGATCACACAACAGATATACCTTCTTATGTGGGAAGGGGTTTAACATTTATGCCCCAATTGCAATTGCTAAGATACTGATATTGGTTACACATTGATCTTTATTTTGTCCTCGAGATACTGTAATTGACCGCTATATATCTGAGTGTCTTCCTTTTCTCTATCCCAGATATGCAAGTTGTCTTAATTAAATAGGTTATGATAAGTTTGCCCTCAGCTTGTTGCAGGTATCATACACCTCATGGTTTCTTGATGCTTTCAATTATGCTATAGCAACAGATATGGATGTATTAAATTTGAGCATTGGGGGACCGGATTACTTGGACCTGCCTTTTGTAGAGAAGGTAATTGTTCCTTAATCTCTTGGTTGAAGTTTGCGATATCCTCTTGAGTCAAGTAGTGGGGGTGTTTCTCTCTAGGATATATGAACAGTAGTGTGTTCTGAGGCACTGATTTTCTTCGAACAGGTTTGGGAAATAACAGCCAGCAATATCATTATGGTGTCTGCAATTGGAAATGATGGGCCACTTTACGGAACGTTAAATAATCCAGCTGACCAGAGTGATGTCATAGGTGTCGGTGGTATTGACTATGATGATCACATAGCTTCATTTTCATCTCGTGGCATGAGCACCTGGGAACTTCCTCATGGGTACTGTATTTCGTTGCTGCTTCTTCATTCCCCTTTACAAACCCTACAATTGTAGTGATACAAAATGGCTTGTTTTCATGCAAATCCTGACTTAAAAATTTTGCTTACAGATATGGCCGTGTGAAACCAGATGTGGTTGCATATGGCCGTGACATTATGGGCTCCAAGATCAGCACTGGTTGTAAAAGCTTGTCTGGAACAAGTGTGGCTAGTCCTGTTGTTGCTGGTATTGTTTGCCTGCTTGTAAGTGTTATTCCTGAAGCTAGAAGGAAAGATCTGCTCAATCCAGCAAGCATGAAGCAGGCGTTAGTTGAAGGTGCTGCTAAGCTTTCAGGTCCTAATATGTATGAGCAGGGTGCAGGAAGAGTTGATCTGTAAGTTACTTATCCATATTGGTTATCACCATTGGGTTCTTTATTTTTATTTTGATCCTAGTACATTTTCGTAGTCTCTAATTTTTCGACTCTTTGTCAGATTAGAATCATATGAAATTCTAAAGAGCTACCACCCCCGGGCGAGCATTTTCCCGAGCATTCTTGATTATAGTGATTGTCCATATTCCTGGCCCTTTTGTCGTCAACCACTATATGCGGGTGCTATGCCTGTTATTTTCAACACGACAATTCTTAATGGTATGGGTGTTATTGGCTATATTGAAAGTCCACCAACATGGCATCCTGCAAACGAGGAAGGAAATCTTCTGAGCATCCACTTTAAGTACACAGATGTCATATGGCCGTGGACTGGTTATCTAGCTTTACACATGCAGATCAAGGAAGAAGGTGCACAGTTCACAGGTGAGATAGAAGGTAATGTAACTGTGAAAGTCTATAGCCCATCAGCCCCTGGAGAAAGTGGGCTTAGAAGGAGTACTTGTTCTCTTCAGTTAAAACTGAAAGTGATTCCCACTCCACCACGAGCGAAACGTATTTTGTGGGATCAATTTCACAGCATTAAATATCCTCCTGGTTATATTCCAAGAGACTCTTTGGATGTCCGCAATGACATACTTGATTGGCATGGTGATCACCTGCATACAAACTTTCACATCATGTACAACATGTTACGCGATGCTGGGTACTATATCGAGACTCTTGGTTCGCCCCTTACATGTTTTGATGCTCAGCAATATGGAACCCTTTTGATGGTTGACCTTGAAGATGATTACTTTCCAGAAGAAATTGAAAAACTCAGAGATGACGTTATCAATACTGGACTGGGTCTGGTTGTGTTTGCTGAGTGGTATAATGTCGATACCATGGTGAAGATGAGATTCTTCGATGATAACACACGCAGTTGGTGGACTCCAGTCACTGGAGGTGCAAATATCCCCGCACTTAATAACCTTCTTGCATCATTTGGGATTGCGTTTGGAGACAAAATTCTGAATGGGGATTTCAGTATTGACGGTGAGCAGAGTCGATATGCTTCTGGAACAAACATAGTCCGGTTTCCTGCTGGTGGGTTTTTGCACACTTTTCCTTTACTAGACAGCTCTGAGAGTGGCGCTACACAAAATCTACTGCTAACTGGGTCATCAAAGGTAATGAGAAACCAGTTCCCTCTGTTTCTAACTGTGCCTTACATTTTCTTAATTGAATTGCAGAGCTTTGTTTGTTATAATGTGGCTCTGTTTACAGGAAGACCCTGCTGTTCTTGGGCTTTTGGAGATTGGTGAAGGTCGGGTTGGTGTTTATGGAGACTCAAACTGCCTGGACAGTAGCCACATGGTCACCAACTGCTACTGGCTCCTGAAGAAAATGCTAGATTTTAGCAGTTCAAAAATCAAAGATCCTGTACTTTTCTCAAAATTTGCTAAGAGATATTCACCCGTAATCATAGACGAGAAGCAACTGCCATCCCGAAGAACTGATGTAAATTTTTCAACATACTCTTCTGTGATCGGAAAGGAGCTAATCTGTGAGAGTGACTCCAGATTTGAAGTATGGGGGACTAAAGGATATAACTTACATGTCAGAGGAAGGAACCGTAGATTACCCGGTTATCATGGCATTGATTTGGGTCGAGGCTTGAATTTCACATTGGAGAAAACAAGACCAACTCGTTGGAGATCAGGTGAGCTTAGTTCTTCCAGGAGCAAGTATCTGGGAGGCTTTTTCAGCAAAGACGAGGTAATTCATGTAATCTTCTAGTTTTTCTAATTAATATTGGAGGGACCAAAAAGTTTCTAAGATCATACTCTCAATTTGCAGATTGACATGCCATTTCTCGTTGCTACTCGCTGGATTGTACTTGCTGGTGTTGTAGCTAGTGGTAATATACTCAACTTTTTGTAAGATATTGAGTCTCTGCTTGACCTTTTATTGCATGATCAAATATGATTCTTGTTTCCAAAGTACGCCATCAAACTTTTCTGATATTCCGGTTTGTGTTATAGGAGTTCTAGTGCTACTAAGCATTTGGAGAATCCGGCAGAAGAGGCGTAGGCGGAGAAGATCATCAGGGTCGAATCGATTAGCCTAGCATATAGCCGTGTCTGAGTTCAGTTCTTTTTTTTTTAAATATAGCTTTTCTACTGTCATTTACACTGACCACAGAATGTAGTCTCACTTTTACTTGGAAAACTGGCAATTTTGTTTTAGGAAATCATTTTTAAAATCATCATTCAAAGAGCAAAATATGTAGGAAGGAATAGTAAATCAAGGATTATAATTTCTAAAAACATTAACCCTCACAAGAAGAAAGAAAAAAGAAAACAAATTTATATGAAATGTATCTTACATTCCCAAATTAGTGTAAAATTTGAAATTCAAATAGAAAGAGGCTTACATATGGTCCCCAACCGGCCACCACAGCAAAACCTAACCACTAAGTAGAAAGGGAAATTAGATTAGCCAATAAGCATATACACTTCCAAACATCAGACCTATAATTCCTCCTCCTTCAAAAAAAAAAAAAAACACCAAATATATTTCAATTGTTCTTAAAAATTTGCATATAGAAAGTCTGCTCTACAAGCTGAAAGTTAGTCATGCTAATTTAACAAGGCTATATAGGCTGTAGTGGTCCTCCACTTGGCCAGGTTATCTGTCTTCATTGGGGTTCGATCCCCATAGTGGCCTAATATGCATGAGCTGTGGAGCAGGAAAAAAAAAGAATCATGTTAGAAAAAAATTTATATATTTCCTTCAACATGTTAAAAGAAACGACTGTGGAGAAGATTAATATTTATACCAGTATTCAATCGTAACATTTAATGATAATTATTTTGCAAAAAAATTATTAGTCGGAATGCACAGAACAATACCTAATCTATAAAGACATTGCAGTTTTAAATCGAAAATATAAAACAACTACGCCAAAACATGCAATTTCATTAATGATAATACTTCTAAAATATATTATATATATTCAGTTTGTTAAACCAAACTCATGTGGAATAGTCGAATAGATGGAATGTTTTCCTGATGAAGTGGAATGTTTTCCTTTTCATCAAACTACTACTGAGGATTTCAAAAATAAACATTATTTTCAAGTTTTGGAAAATTTTGTTTATAGGTAAATGAATGTCTCTCTCTTTTTTTTTTCGTTACAAAAGTCAATGTTATTTATTTATTTACTTCCACATATTAGGCCTGGGCAAAATACCCGGAACCGAATATCCGAACCGAAAAACCCGAACAATACCCGAACCGAACCCGAACCCGATTTTTAAAAATACCCGAATGGGTCCTAACCTCCTACCCGAAAAAAACCCGAACCGAACCCGAACCGAATCCAATACCCGAATGTACCCGAATGTACCCGAATACAAATATACACCTATAAATATTAGTTATATTTATATTTATAATACCCGAAATACCTAAAATTATAATCATAAATCCGAATATATTAGGTATTTTAGATATTTTTGGTTATATTTGGGTAAAGAGTAACCATTGTATTTTCGATAAATCGAGTATTTCGGTTAGATTTGGGTATATATGAGTTAAAAACCCGAACCCGACCCGAACCCGAAAATAATTCGGGTATTTTTGGTTATTTTCGGGTATTTTGCTTTTTTTATTAAAATACCCGAACCGACCCGAACCCGAATCGAACCCGAACCAAATTTTTAGAATACCCGAATGGGTCTTGACCCCCTACCCGAATAGACCCGATACCCGAAAAAAAAGAACCGAACCCGAACGGGTACCCGAATGCCCAGGCCTACCACATATAATCTGACTTTCGGTGATCATCGTGCACCACCTTTCTGTGTAATTGTCATTTTCAATCATTTAATTTTGAATTAAGTTGCCTTTTTGAAGAAAACGATCACACTCCAGAACCGATGCACGAATTCCGGGGAGCAGTTTCGACTATACAATGTTAAAATAAATTGTATTATGAACTTTGTAACGTTAACGAAAGATTTACTATAGTACTTAATTACTTATGGTACTGCAAATCCTTTAAGTTACAATGATAAAATATTCCAAGTAGAAGAAGTTTTAACAAACTTTACCTTATAGTCCTACAAATTTTTCAACAATTGCCTGATAATGATGAATTCGAAAAGCTAAAGAAACTGACTATTATAATTAAAAAAAAAATCAATGAAAACTGACTTTTACTACTCTACTAGATGCCAACCATTACAAAACAGTTTCATGTCAAATTTTCAAAATTAAAATATTTTAAAATTAGTGAAAAACGAGCAAAGCAAGGTCAAGCGTCTATACCTAAAATAAAAACAGAAAGAAAAAAGCAACAAGGAAATTCCAATGGTTAATTTTTGTGTCAGCAATTCGAATAGTTTAAGATAAAGACGACAGTGAAATGACAAAAGACATTGCAGAAAGAGTTAAACGTAAAAAGTTGTAATCATTAAATTATCATAAATATTACGAAATATGAATGCCAGTACAAGAAAAAAAAACACAACAGAGAATTTATCTCTCCTTCCCTCAAAAGTCTTATATGACACGACCTTTAATACATACATCATCTTCTTCATTAGTCTCTCTCTCTCTCACTCTCTCGATATTCTCTAACATGGAGAAAAGAATGAAGCTCCGGGTTTCAAGAATAGTCCGGTCATCTTTAAGCTCTTGCCGACCACGAGATCTATACGACGTCGTTGAGACTTGTGCTGTTACTAGTCAAGCAACGTCTTCCGAGAGGTTCTTCCTTACCGAAGCCAAAACCAAAACTCCACGACCAAAGAGGTATGCTTCTTCTTGCCCTCGTGCGTCACCGATTTTCCCACCAAACCCTTTCTACGAAGAGAGCCGTTCATTTCGAGATTTAAGGAAGAAGGTCAAGACAAACAGGAAGCAGAGATCGCAGTTTGGTTCTGACCCTCTCTTTGCCTCACGTTTTAAGTCAACCGGGTCTTGGTACTGGTCTTGTAGCGAGGAGGAAGACGAAGGAGACAAAGAAGAAAGTGAAGATGATTCTGATACTCTCTTTTCTTCTAGAAGCTTCTCCTCGGACTCTTCGAAGGCAGAGAGTTTTGCGGTGGTGAAGAAGTCAAAGGATCCGTACGAAGATTTCAGGACGTCAATGGTGGAGATGATTGTTGAGAGACAGATATTTGCAGCGGCTGAGCTACAACAGCTTCTTCAGTGTTTTTTGTCGTTAAACTCTCGTCAACACCACAAAGTTATTGTCCAAGTGTTCTTAGAAATTTATGCTACCTTGTTCTCTCCCTAATTTCTCTATCTACCTTTTAACATCTTTTGTAAAAGTACTATGTTGAATCTTGAATCTTGCTTTAGTGTTTGGTTCTTTTTTCGACTAGATTCTTTTCTCTTTTTTTTTTTTGTTTCAGATTATATTTGTCTTACGACCTTTCTCTGTACTTTTGTTTTTATGAACCAAATTGAGTTAACTCCAAATGAAATTGCACTTACGATTGGTTACTTTACAATCAAACGGTAGGCCTTATAATGCAGACTGCGACATAACATTTATTAGAGCATTAAACACTTTATCAAAGACCTAAAGAATTTTATGCGGTGTAGAGTTTATAAGACAAGACAATATATATATATATAAACTAGACATAGTATAACATATGAAATATCATGATTCAAAAATATGAATATTCAAACTTTTTAAATAGATTGAATATACAGATTACATTAACTACTTTTTTCTCATAGATAGTATGAATATCAAAACTAAATTGATTATACAAAAAAACTCTTGTTTTAAGTTAAGCTTGACAAAAAGGTCATATTAGCTTTAATCATATCGGCTAACGTAGCCAGCATTCACAGACACAAGAATTTCATTGTTATTAATATTATGAAGATAACAAAAGATTTTATTCAAAAGACTAGCTTTTTTTATTAACGCGAAGGAATCGGAAGGAATTTCAACAACTACCTATTTATTTATGCTCTGCTTTCAGTATCCCTAAAGCGAACTTGAAAATTTCTAGAAACTAACAAAGATCGTCTTCTACCAATAAAAGGACTTGGGGCTAAAAGCCTAAAACTTAAAATCTAAACAGAAAAGAAAATCAAACTTGTTCCAACTCAGAAACAGTCTTCTTCAGATTACCACAAGAACCGCCCTTGATGCTATCTTCATCATGGCTTATGGGTTGGTACCACTTTGCAAAGACCAAATAAACCACGAAATCGATAGCAGCTAATGCAGCAATCAGAAAGTAAAACCGATCCATATGACCTTCGTTGAGATTTTCCGGTATCCACCCGGGGTTATTCTCACCTCTTTTGGTGATGGCCATAACAATATTAACCATCAAACTGCTCACGTAGTTACCTAATGCCATCGAAGCCATACACAACGAGCTTCCTAAGTTCTTTAACCCGTCTGGTGCTTGTCCGTTGAAGAACTCTAACTGCCCAACATACATAAACACCTCACTTGCTCCCACAAGCACGTACTGCGGAATTTGCCATAAAATGGTGAGCTCACTCTCCTTTTGCCCCGGGACTACTCGTCTCAGCCGTTGGATCTCTGTTAATCCTGCAGCTACCATTGCCATTATCCCTATGATCAGCCCTATACCCATCCGCATAAGCTCCGTGGGTCTCACGTAAGGAAATATGATGTGGCGGTAGATTCCCGTTGATACAAAGACGCTGATTATGTCAAAGACCGACATGCTCGCTGCTGGGATGTGGAATTTACCTACGTATGCATTCATCACATCGCCTTGCTCCACAAACAAAGACGCCATTTGTGTGAAGATCACTGAGTATATTATAGTGCAGAGCCATATTGGAAGCAACTTCATCACACATTTTGCCTCCTCTACTTGAGTTACACTACACAACCTCCATGCATTGGTCCTTGTTTCGTCCCTGATCGAGCAATTTCATTAGATAAAAGATGAGATCTATATAAAGTATATTGTTGACCACTACATAGAGATTAATTATTGGTTTATGCTATTGTTACCATTTGAGATAAAACTAACATACTAACAAAAGGAAAATGAAGTATGTTGTTTATATATATATGGTTTACCTATCATTCTCTGTAATCACTGCTGCTCTATCCAAGAAGACAAATTTGGTACTGTGAAATATCTTTCGACTTCCTTTAATAGCGGATTCAGGACCTTCAAGTTCGTACAACTCATGCGGATCTCCTGGTCGATCAACACTCCACTTCCGAGCAGTGGCCACGAATACTTGCGCCACACGAGGCAAAGGGTTCCCACATGGCTTGACATAACGATATTGCTTTGTTGGGGCCAGAAAGGCCACCAATGCGACAATAGCTGAGCCTAGTGACACCAAGAAACCTTCAGTCCACAACCCTTTATCCTCAAAATAAACAAGGATTGTGTTTGAAAAGAGAGCTCCAACGTTGAGGGCAAAGTAGAAGTAGCTGAAAAAGGCAGCTTTGGAGTTTTTATCATCATCAAGCTGGTCTGCACCGAAAGTAGCCAGCGTTGGTTGATGGCCTCCGTATCCAAAGGCTACCAGATAAACAGATAAATAAAAGATAGCAACTCCGAGGGAAGAGGGAGTGTTGCATTCAAGGTTCCCATCGCCACAACCTCGAGGTTTGATCAAGAAAAACCAAGAAACAAAAGAGAGTAGGCCAACACCGATAACGAAAATGACTTGGAATATCGTGCAAGTCAAGTAACGACCCCAATAAGAGTCGCTAAGAAATGCTCCCACGAGAGAAAACATGTAAACTGTTCCGGTCCACTTGCTTACGTTGTTAGCAGCCTCTGCATTACCTTGTCCCATAACACGTGTTAGGAACAGCACCAAGTTTACTCCCACACCAAAGAAGGCCAAAGTCGCTAACCCTTGATTTACTGTTCAAATTAATGGTGAATTACGTAAGATTATTTGAATTTATACAAAATATTTAACTTTAGTATAATTATATGTCATACCTAGCAAAATGATTGCGTTTGTCCAGCCACCCTTCTTCTTCTCTTCTTTCTTCATCATCTTTTTCTGAAGATCAGAATCATTGGACATAAGTGACACCACACTTTGATCATCTTGAACCTCTACCACTTCACCAACTTCCAAATTTTCTGCTCTCTCCCGCTCCTTGCAATATAATGTCACATTCAAATTAGATTTCCAAGAACTATAGTTAATTTATATTTGTTAAAGTCATAAAGGTTTTTTTGCATACATTCAGCGGAGTAACGTAGCCATTATCTCTCGGATCCATAGCGGCCATTTTAGGTATCTGTACAAAATTTAGATTTGATTAGGTTGTAGTGAAGAACACGTACATTAATAATTTAATATATTAACGACTAACTTGATATAATTTTCATATATGATGCAAAAAACTCTTGTTTTATATGTTTAGGCGTTTCGATCGAGCATGCCAAAATCCAAATTCACCACTAAAAAAAGTATTAGAAAACAAATAAAAACTGTACTTAAAAAGTATATGTGGTAAGCAAAAAGTTGTTCATCCCTAAAAACAATTCCATGTATTATTTTATGTATGAAAATATAACCTAACCTTTTTCGAACAATCTCCGGCGAAGGAGAAGACGTTGTGTTGACGATCAGGATTGGCCGGAGAAACACTGTCGATGCAGAGAAACTAGAAACACCTTTTGTCATTTATGGTTGAAGGATTAGTGTGTTGTAGCTTTCTAACGTTTGATCAAAATTGAAATCGAGTATTTAACTCAGAGAAACAGATCAGAGAGCCAAGTGAATCTAACAATAGAGCTTAACGAATAGAAGAAGCTCGTTGGTTCTTATATATATATATATATATATATATCATGAGAAGTTAGAGCCCTAATCTAGTTGTTGCGATTGTTTTGTGTTACTGGCCCTACAAATATTACTTACCTTGAGAAATTAGGGGAGTAAAAGCTTCTAATTTGTTGGACAACAATAGACTTCTTCTTCATTTTTTTTTCTAATTAACAAGACTTCTTCTTCTTCTTTTTTTTTTTAACTCGAAACAACAGATTTATTAATTAGAGAGAGTAAAGTTCACTCTCCTTTTACCCCGGGACTATTCGAAACAAAAGACTTCTTCCTTTAGGAAAATTATCAACCAAATGTTTTTTTCATCTTAAATGGAAGGAAAAAAAGAGAGGAGGATATTAGTAGCTCTTTGAACAAATTGACCCAAATTACTGGCAGAAAAAGGAGGATTGATTGAGTCAAGGTCCAATTCACTCTTCAGAAATAATTATAAGGGGTTGACATAAAAATGACAAGCAAACAACTTTTTTATTAGTCAATCTGGTGACTTATTAAAATTATTAGTGAACAAAAAAAACGCCATTAATTACGATCATAAAAATTCAAACAAAAATAGAAAATCAAATATATTTTTGTTTTATAATAATAATATTAAGCAAACGTTTTTTTTTTTTTGGTCAACATTAAGCAAACGTTTATCTTACTTAATACTATATATAAAACGAATATGAAATAATTAATGTTCACATTTCTTACTATTATATAATTTAAAAGAAAAAAAAATCAAATTATAAATTTATATAGTATGAAACTAAGTTATTTTATACAACATATCACATATCTTATCGAGTACTCTTTCTTTTAGTTAAATATTACAGTCAGAAACCATATATCAATCTATATAAATATATACATTTCTAATTCAAAACTAAAGACTTTATTTTTTGTTACGAAAATTATGGTTTGTTACAAAAAGATTATCAAATATATAACTTTAATAAGAAGTGCTGTCCAAAAAAAAAAAAAACAAATCTTAACAGTAAATCTAAACAATAAATGAGTAATTTTAAATTGGATTTTCATATGATATTCTTAGCATAAAATTTTAAGAACTTGCAAGTAATAAATAATATCTATAGACGGTATATAATGAGAAAATGTTGGCGTCTAATCTCCTGCGGACTAGTGGTTAATAAAATAACTCGAAGAAGATGTGAAGGGAACAAAAGGGAACAAAAGCTGCATACTTTGATTCATCATCTTTCCGAAAATGTCGTCAAACTTTACAGTGGAATCGTGTAGCGTTGATTCGGAGGAAGGGGTGAAGCTTCACACGAGAGTCTTCAAGCCCAGAAACGAAGGAGAAGAAGTCAGCGACGATGGGAATCTGGTGATAGTATTGGTCCACCCGTTCTCGCTCTTGGGTGGTTGTCAAGCTCTGCTCAAAGGCATAGCTTCTGAATTGGCCTCTAAGGGTTTCAAGGCTGTCACTTTCGATACAAGAGGTGCCGGAAAATCCACCGGAAGAGCTACTCTTACCGGCTTTGCTGAGGTCAAGGATGTCGTCGCTGTTTGTCGCTGGCTTTGTCAGAATGTTGGAGCTCATAGGATCCTGCTCGTCGGTTCTTCTGCTGGTATGCAATTCAAGTTTTGATTTTGTTGATCTGGGTTTTTGTTTGAGTTTGATTGCAAGTTAAAGTCTGATGCTTTGATTCGTGTTTCTGATTTTTGTGTTCGATCTGGTAATTGCTTCTTACAAGTTAATCTGGTAACAATTGATTTCGAATTCATTCTATGGATTCCAGATTGAGGGCATTGCTTTGTGTTTGATCTGTTGGTTTTGTGATAAAAATTGTGACTTTTTTTGCTACTTACTCAGTTCTCATTAGCAGCATTACCATGGGTTGATGACAGAATAATTGGTTCTAGGTTATGCTTTTGTTCTTTTGTTTGAAGTGATGTGGAGAGTTTGCTCATTTACTTGATATTATCAGCTGAGATCACTTTGTTCCGGTTTGGTGTTGGTCATGTTACCATTTCACTTAAGTTCCATTTTTCTCTCTCGTGTATCTCTAAGGTGGTTTTAGTTGATGTAATTCACGCCGTGTAGATTAAGCATCTTTTCTTGTTCCTGTTTCCATGTTCCATGTTTGAGTATAGGATGAGAATGGAGTAAGAAAGTTCAATCCACTGTGGAAAGAAGAAGATTAGCATTGTTTTAAATTTTAACAGATTCAATTTAGAGTGTCTAGGTGATTTTGGGGTAGACTTTATCAGATGTTACAGTTTCCCGGAAATTCTCGTTTGTTCTTCTTATCCACCGAGAGAACTCTGTTTCTTGTTTATGTGTCACAATTGACATGGATGCTTTCAGGAGTTTTGTATTACTATGAAAGTATCAGGTCTAGGCTTGCTTTCAGTGTTCCCTTTTATTGGTAAACATGAATCTTTTACGTGTTTGTCACTCGTAATGGATTTTCCTTTATTTCTTTCTGAGCATAGAACCAAGAACAAATAAGAAATTCGTAGATGAATATTACAGCATCTAATACATCTTCTACCCATAGTGACCGCCTAACGTTCTCTGATATGACGTGTGTAATTGATGAACTGATCACATTACTCTTCTATTGAATATTCTGTGACAAATTTGATATCTCATGCCAACTTCTGTATATTGTAAAAGGTAAAAAAAATTGAAGTTATGACTCTATGGCAGGTGCACCAATCGCAGGATCAGCGGTGGATCAAGTAGAGCAAGTGGTGGGATATGTGAGTTTGGGATACCCATTTGGCCTAATGGCCTCCATTCTGTTTGGACGACACCACAAGGCCATTCTCTCATCCCCTAAACCCAAACTCTTTGTTATGGGAACACAAGACGGGTTCACTAGCGTTAGCCAGCTAAAGAAGAAGCTGAAGTCTGCAGTGGGACGCACCGAAACACACCTCATTGAAGGCGTTAGCCATTTCCAGATGGAAGGACCTGAATATGATTCTCAGGTGACCGATATCATATGTAATTTCATTTCATCCTTGTAAAATTGCACATGAATCCGGAAATTACTTGGATAAATATTTATAAACACAACCATATTAGGTAAAAACTTTTAGCGGAGGAGTTTGAAGTCCTTCTCCACTATGCACTAAAAGAATTGTTTTCATATTTTTAGTTGTTACCACTTTCTCTATCAGATAATTCTTCAAGCTTTTGCAATTGCGTCGAGAAGTGTTTGCTCACGACCATGTCATCATCCTAAGGAGACAGATCAAGTTTCATACTAGGATGACAAAAACAAATCCTAATCTTAGCTCTATTATTAATTGTATGAATCTATCTGGGAGTTGGTAAAATGAATAACATCTACATGAAAAGCATTCATAGGCGACATCTCCATGCACAACCACTCACAAAACAGTGAGTTAAATAAGATAATATAAATGATAAAAATAAACAAACATCATCTAGATCAATGTACGACAAAGGCTGACAGAACACTTTTAGAATCTAAAAATGAAACAAGAAAATTTAGTTCCGCAGACCAACCCCAAAGTGAAACCTTCCCGCGTGTTGATCGTTGAAGGCATATTCAAGGCGTAGCGGCCCCAACGGAGAATCAACACGCACCCCTAAACCATACCCATAACCACTTCCGGGTTTCAGTCTTGCCCCAGCAGGATCACCTAATGGGCATAAAATAACAAAGATGAAGGTTCCCTGTGATTCTAAAGCTATCACAAGCATATATGGAAAGACTCAGAAGGAGAAAAAAAAAGAGAGCCTAGTCTGTACCTGGGACGGTGGATCCTGATCCCAGATCAGTGCCATAATCTGTAAAAATAACGCCTTCGACCGGTCCTCTCTGCACAATAGGGCAAGAATGCGAGTCATAATATTCGTACCATTGGGAAATGAGATCTTAGGAATGTTCAGAGAAAACCCCTACCACTGGGAAAGACATCTCCCCCGAACCAACTACATATGACCGACCAGATCCTACAGCACCCTCTTCGTAACCTCTTATGCTGTTTGTTCCACCGATGACGAATGCTTCATGAGGTGAAAAGTTTCCCACCACATGTCCACCAGACAGACTATAAACATGAACAAGGTAAGATACAGTATATAAAACTTGGGAAATGATGATTCGAATCCCAAAAGGCGAATAGAGAGCTCAAGAAAACTATATGCTGCAAAGGAGGTTAGCATACCTAAAAAGAAAACGAGCTGGTCCAATGTGTATGCCTTTTCTGGCACGTCCAGTCACTCGATTGAAACATAACCATTCAGGCAAAACAGGAAGCCCTTGTTCCATGTTAAACGCAAACTGGTATAGAGATACAGATAGAATTAGGCACTGAAAAAAGAAGCGGAAGATGTACCAACAGAGGTCTCAGACTGACCATTGTTGATCCTCGGTCACCTGAGCCAGTATAAATGCTTTCAAGTTTTGCTAGCAAGGTGTCATCATGGGTCTTACCACTGCATGAGTAACATTAAATAGCATCTATCAAATTCATATGGCTAAATACAGCATTGGTGAAACAGTGAGCAAAACCAAAGACAAATCATTCTTTGGGACATATATACCTTGCGGTTAGAGGGCTACTGTAGAAGTCCTTAATGATAGGGTTTCCTTGTTCATCACGAGCACCAGCATGCTGAAACATTAAAATTAAAACGAAATTAAGGATAAGGTATATATTGGTCAAAAGTCTAAAATTTACCAGTTTCGATCTAATAAGAGACGACAAGAACATATAATTTAGTTGCTTTAACACCATTATTACTCAGGATTCGTACAGAAACTTATAAAATATTGGGAACAGTAGATACCTGAAATATAAGTCCAGCAGTACCACTCCACTTTGGCCTGAATGGACGACTGTATTCGATACCTGCTGTAACCCGACCAATTGTGAGACTACTATTGTCTGGTTGATTGCCGTGAACAAGATTCCCCGGTGTTCTTGAATTCTAACACAATACGAAGCTCCTTAGTCTATTAGTCAACTCAGCATTTTCATTGAGATGAACAGAGCCAGAACCAGTAAAGGTTTTACCTGAACCATAATAGATCTGGATGTCCTCTTGTCATCTCCTTCAATCCATGGATCAGTGTAGTTTATACGAAATATAGAGTCAATTTGGCCCCTCTCTAGGGAAACATTAAGCTTCTGGTTTCTTCCAAACAGATTGCGGTGGGAATAAGCGAAGCTGCATAAAATAATTACTTCAATTACATCAGTAATGCATTTATGAAATACACACAGCCTAGGCCAGAATTAAAATGAATCGTTACAAATGAAATAAACATAATTTCATGCTACAAAAAACAGCAATGTCATATGATTTTACCTTCCAATTAGTCCTGATAGGGGGCCACTTGTGATCCTACAAAAAAAATGAATTGGACAAACCTCGTCGTCAAGTTACCAAAGAAAAAAAGTGAATCACAGTAAGGAGCAAACAAACTAAAACTTACCCACTAGATATCCCACCACCAGCAGAGAAGCCACCACTGGGACGCTCGACACAGTTCATGATCAAATCAACCTTCCCAGTATCTAAAAATCGCAAGAATTAAAAACAAGAAAAAGAAGAAAGTTTCAGAATCAGACACTGTCAAAACCTTTTGTTATTGTGCCTAAGGATAAGCAAGGCATTTACTTTCTCCACTCATACTACTGCACCTTAAGCACAAAATGAAAATTAAAAGCATTACCTGAAAATAAAGAAATACATCTACTCACCTCCTGCCGGTTGAGGAATAATACTAACATCTTCCATGATTCCCATGGCTAGCACAGTGTCTACATCCCTCTTCCCTTGGAGCATGCTGTAGACCTACATCGACCAAAAGCCAGATTAGACAAGATGTATCTGTAGAGGTCCTACTTCGAGGCTCATGCATAAAGACAAATCTTTAAGGTCAAAATTTATGAAGAAACATACATGATACCATAAAGAGTGATTAACCTTAATACAAAATAAGATCTCCAAGGGATTTCATAAATAGATGATGCAATCAGAAGTGGTTTTTTAACCCAGGTAGACTATGAAGTTTTAGTCAGTGACTTATCTTTACATCTAAGCTGAGAAATGCTAAAAAAATACCTGTCCCTTCTTTGTTGTGAGTTGCCTTAGTATTGTCTCAGGGCTAGTCTTCCCTTTAGTTGGTTCCCCACTAAATATAGAAGGCACCATTATCAAATAACAGGAAGCTACAAGTGCCATCGAGAATACAATTTAAACCAATATAAACTACATTCAAAAGGGAGGGATTGGCACCAGCTTACGTCTTACGATCAAGGAATCGGATGGATATGTTGTTAACCTCTGCTTCAGCAACTTGAAGCCTTACTATACCTCCAGAAAGCGTGTCAATATCTGAAACCTGCAATGGCAGGCAACAGAATGTCGATTCTAACCACAAAGTAAAAGACTGAATGCAGGATGTAAAATTTGTGTCCAAACAACACTTACAATTCCGAAAAGACCACGCTCCATGTACCAACCATTGATGGATGTAATAGCTTCCTCCAGTCTCTTAATATTAATCACTTTCCCTACACAACTTCACACCAACATTTAATTACCCTATCCAATCAAACACACACCGAACACAAGGAACCCACCTAACTAGCCTCAATAAATTTACATCCGTAAACTAAGTGCAATTTCAAATAATGCTCTGTTTTGGGGCATGGAAACATTTTGGGCGTACTACTTACCCCTAACCTATCTTCTTCATTCAAGGCTAACACATTTGTATTAGAAAAGTTTTTGCTTCAGCATTAGTACTCGAAATTTTTATCAGGTTCCAGTATCATGAATCCATTTTACTCACAAAGTAAATAAATGATTTGAACGATAAGTCTAGTACAGTACAGAAGAAAAACAACAAGCCAAATTGGAGGAAGATACGTACCAAACCCATCTCGGAAAGCTTCCTGTATGAACTTGGAAGGAAGAACATTTGCATTTTCACAGACTAACCCACGAAATTCTTGGTTTGGTTCTACCTTATGGCAAGAAAATGAGAATTATTTGTATCCCAAAAACATAAAAAAAGACAACTTTTTTTTCCTCCAAGATAAATTTTTTCAAAAAGAGTAACACTCAGAATATTACCTGAAACATCAATCGAATCCCGTCTCGTGTATCAACAGCAACAGGCGTACAAGAGCAAAAGTACCCACTTTCTATAATCCTATGCACATCCTCTTGTACCTCACGAATGGTTAATGCTGAATTTGCTCTACAAGCTTTCAAAGCAGCCAATGCCTCCATTTCCAAATCCTTCCTCTCAAGCTCCTCACCATCCTTGGTTCTTACTAAAACCTCGCTAATCAGAACTCGTTCCTCCGCGTTTCGACTCACTGAGTGACCCTTCTGCTGCTGTACTATATCCTTCCCTTCCACGGACTGAGTCGACTCGTTAGGTCTAGTTAGAGACAAAGAGGCACAACAGAGCAGAGGCGAGTTAAGTCCACGGATAATCTCAACATTCTCATCTCCTGAGCCAGACGACCAATTCAATTGGGTAGATTGGATAAGCGACAATGAAATTGGAGAAGACTTCCCAATCATAAGCTGAGTGACTGAATTGAGCATCTGAGTCGGTAAATTGGGACGACGAACCGAACGTGGAGGAGTGTGGCGATTCCTTAGCGATTCGAGCATTTGAGTTAGTGAGAGACGAGTATTACAGAGCTGAGAGACGAAGGTTTTAGAGCAGGATTTGAGATTGGTGAGTAAAGAGTGCTCTTTGGAAGATGGAGAATGGATTCTGATAGAAGATGAAGAGAAGCGAACATCATCTTGGTGGTGGTCATGCATTGTTAATCGTACTCGAGAGCGAAATTGAGGAAATGTCAAGGAAGAAGAAGAGCTTTAGGATAAAAACCTAAGAACAAAAAAAAAAAAAAAGAGAGCTAGGGTTTTTGATTCGGAGTAGAAGATGATGAGTGAAAAAAAAGAGGTGATATTGAAAATTTATTTAATTTTAGAAATCTTGCTGGCTTTTCGAAAATAAAAATAAAACTGCAACTATAGTAAATCATTGGGAAAATAATTTATTCAAGGGTAAATTAGTTTTTTTTTTGGGTTAAAAAGGATAAATTACTAACACTATTCAAAACATAAATTAGAAACATAGAAGTTTTAATTAGGTTTTTGAAAGTAGAAAAAACATGTGAAATGCATTAGAATCCTCCAAAAAAACGTTGCTTGATTTCTCCAATTTATTTTTCCTGATTTTATTGATTCATACTCATGAATGTCGAAACAAGGACTACTGAATACTTTTTCTGTGATTTTTTTCCTTATTAGTCATAGTCACAAAAATTTAAGAAAACCCAATTTTGTCACCTTGTAATAATTTTAAACTTATAGAGAGTTTTGGCTCTTATTAAGCCAAGTTCGTCTGGCAAGATATATACATCTCTAAACATCAACCCTTATATATTGCCATCTCATTAGCAGTGCTACGACACAACTCACACAAGTATGAAATAACCAGAGAACACACCGAGAGGACCAGAGATGTATTGAATTATGAGAATATAAAGCTTCAGTTATATATATATGCAAAGTCTGGCTCAGTATGAAGAGGCATAATCCTATGATTAATGGTACCACTCCAATCATCGTAGAGTTTTATTTATTTTTTTATTTCTTGAATACCAGGAGGTTCTGGGCCAAAGCCCGTAATCCTCCATGCCCGAACCCACAGCATGTAATATTAGTTTCGTTCCAAACGTCACTCGAACCGGCGACCTCTAAGTTTCGCCTAGAATCTTTACCAGTTGAGCTAACGACACTTGGTCGTAGAGTTATATTTTACTTTACAAAAAAAAAATCCTTTTAAAAGAAAGAACATACTGTACGTTTGATCCAAATAATGTATCTTTAAATCTGATTTTGCATTTCTTACACTAGTTTCTATCTTAAGACATAAAGAAATTGACCGTGGCTGATGATGGAGTTTTCCTAGATATGTGATGACAAATGGTTGAAACTTCACCCATCACTGAATCTCAGCCACTAAAACTTATATACTAAATATAGGATCGAACCAAGGCAAGGCAACACCGTACATAACCAGAATAAAAATGAAGAACAACAAAAAAAAAACAGTTGCTAAATGATTTTTCTTCTTTATCGGCAAGAAGAGAGTGATAAGGTGAGAAATGGATCGTATCGCGGTGAGAGCAAAGCGGAAAGAGCTAGGGATATCATGCATGCTTAACACGGAGGTTGGTGCAGTCCTTGCCGTCATTCGTAGACCCCTTTCGGAAAGTTACCTTTCTCCCCAAGAAACAGACCACTGTGATTCATCAGTCCAACAATCTCTAAAATCTCTTAGAGCCCTTATCTTCAATCCTCAACAAGATTGGCGCACTATCGATCCTTCGGTTTACCTCTCTCCTTTCCTCGAAGTTATTCAAAGCGATGAGATCCCGGCTAGCGCCACAGCTGTCGCCCTTTCCTCCATCTTGAAGATCCTTAAAATCGAGATTTTCGATGAGAAAACACCTGGTGCAAAAGATGCTATGAATTCAATTGTTTCGGGGATTACTAGTTGTCGTTTGGAGAAAACAGATTTGTTGTCCGAAGATGCTGTGATGATGAGGATTCTTCAAGTTTTAATCGGAATCATGAAACATCCATCCTCTGTACGTTCATTAACTTTCACCTTTATAGTAAAAATGTTTATTTTTTCCTTCTAAATTTTTAAACAATAAGTTATGAATAAAACAGGAGTTATTAGAAGATCAAGCGGTTTGCACTATCGTCAACACATGTTTCCAAGTGGTGCAACAATCTACCGGTAGAGGAGATTTGTTGCAACGAAATGGAAGATACGCAATGCACGAACTGATTCAGATCATTTTCTCTAGATTACCTGATTTTGAAGTCAGAGGAGACGATGGTGGTGAGGAATCAGAATCTGATACTGACGAAATAGACATGAGCGGCGGATATGGAATCCGATGTTGTATCGACATTTTTCATTTCTTATGTTCGTTGCTCAATGTTGTTGAGGTTGTTGAGAACTCGGAAGGGACAAGTGTTCACACTGCAGACGAAGATGTGCAGATTTTTGCTTTGGTTTTAATCAATAGCGCGATTGAGTTAAGTGGTGATGCGATCGGGCAACACCCTAAGCTTCTTCGGATGGTTCAAGACGATCTATTTCACCATTTAATCCATTATGGAGCTTCTTCAAGCCCGCTTGTTCTATCGATGATCTCTAGTTGTATACTCAATATATATCACTTCCTCCGCAAGTAAGTCCTCTGTTTCTTTATTACATTCAAACCTAAAAACTCTGTTTATTCTCAACTTTGTCTGACAACAATGTGTTGATTTATTAGGTTCATGAGGCTACAGCTCGAAGCTTTCTTCTCCTTTGTGTTGTTGAGAGTTACAGCTTTTACAGGCTTCCTTCCGTTACAAGAAGTTGCTCTTGAAGGGCTAATCAACTTTTGTCGACAACCCGCTTTCATAGTCGAAGCCTATGTGAACTACGACTGTGATCCAATGTGTAGGAATATTTTCGAAGAGACCGGAAAAGTTCTGTGTAGGCATACCTTCCCTACCTCTGGTCCTTTAACCTCTATACAAATCCAAGCCTTTGAAGGTCTTGTGATCTTGATTCACAACATCGCTGACAATATGGATAGAGAGGAAGAAGAGGGTGCTGAAGAAGATGATAACTCCAATGCGATTAAGCCAAGCCCCGTTGAGATTCACGAGTACATACCCTTTTGGATAGATAAGCCAAAAGAGGATTTTGAGACGTGGGTAGATCATATAAGAGTGAGGAAAGCTCAGAAGAGGAAGCTAGCGATCGCTGCAAATCATTTCAATAGAGATGAGAAAAAGGGTTTGGAGTATTTGAAGTATAACTACTTAGTCTCAGATCCTCTTGATCCAATGGCATTAGCTTCATTTTTCAGATTTACACCGGGTTTGGATAAGACAATGATTGGAGATTACCTTGGAGATCCTGATGAGTTACATCTCAGTGTTCTTAAAAGCTTTACACATACGTTTGAGTTCACGGGTATGAATCTTGATACCGCATTGAGGACATTTCTTGAGTCATTTCGGTTACCGGGAGAGTCGCAAAAGATCGAACGTATGATTGAAGCTTTCTCTGAAAGATTCTATGATCAACAATCATCTGATATTTTTGCAAGCAAAGATACTGTTCACATTTTGTGTTACTCGCTTATAATGCTCAACACGGATCAACATAACCCTCAGGTTAGGAAGAAAATGACAGAAGATGAGTTTATCCGCAACAACCGAGCAATTAACGCGGGAAATGACCTTCCAAAGGAATACCTATCCGAGCTTTTTCAATCCATTGCAACAAATGCATTCGCTTTATCGACACATTCAGGTCCTGTGGAAATGAATCCAAATAGATGGATTGAGCTGATGAACAGAACAAAGACGACACAACCTTTTAGTCTCTGCCAGTTCGATCGGCGAATAGGAAGGGATATGTTTGCAACCATTGCAGGTCCATCAATAGCCGCTGTTTCTGCATTCTTTGAGCATTCAGATGATGATGAAGTGCTTCATGAATGTGTGGATGCTATGATCTCTATAGCAAGAGTTGCTCAATATGGCCTTGAAGACATTCTTGACGAGCTCATAGCTTCCTTTTGTAAATTCACAACGTTGTTAAACCCTTACACTACACCCGAAGAGACTTTGTTCGCATTTAGTCACGATATGAAACCGCGAATGGCTACTCTCGCGGTTTTCACGCTCGCTAACAACTTTGGTGATTCTATTAGAGGAGGGTGGAGGAACATTGTGGATTGTCTCTTGAAACTTAGAAAGCTTCAGCTTCTTCCACAGTCTGTTATTGAGTTTGAGATAACAAATGAGGAAAATAATGGCGGATCAGAATCCGACATGAACATTGTTTCAAACCAAGACACAAAATTTAACCGACGACAGGGTTCTAGTTTAATGGGTCGGTTTTCACACTTCTTGGCATTAGACAGCGTGGAAGAGTCTCTGGCTCTTGGAATGAGTGAGTTTGAACAAAACCTTAAAGTCATAAAACAATGCAGGATTGGTCAAATATTCAGCAAGAGCTCGGTGTTACCGGATGTTGCGGTGTTGAATCTAGGCCGGTCTTTAATCTATGCAGCTGCTGGGAAAGGACAGAAGTTTAGTACAGCGATAGAAGAAGAAGAGACGGTCAAGTTCTGCTGGGATTTGATCATAACCATTGCGTTATCTAACGTCCATCGGTTCAACATGTTCTGGCCAAGTTACCATGAATATCTACTCAATGTTGCAAACTTTCCGCTCTTTTCACCCATTCCGTTTGTCGAAAAAGGGCTCCCGGGTTTATTTAGGGTATGCATCAAGATTCTTGCTTCTAACCTTCAAGACCATCTACCAGAGGAGCTGATTTTTAGGTCCTTAACTATAATGTGGAAGATAGATAAAGAAATCATCGAAACATGTTATGACACAATAACAGAGTTTGTCAGCAAGATCATTACAGTGTACTCTGCAAATCTGCATACCAATATTGGGTGGAAAAGCGTTTTACAACTACTTTCTTTATGTGGAAGGCATCCAGAGACCAAAGAGCAAGCTGTGGATGCTCTCATCGGTTTAATGTCGATAAACGCATCGCATCTCTCGCAGTCAAGCTACGCTTATTGCATCGATTGCGCCTTCAGTTTTGTTGCTCTAAGAAATAGCTCTGTTGAGAAGAACTTGAAAATATTGGATCTCATGGCAGATTCAGTGACAATGCTAGTAAAATGGTACAAAACGGCCTCGACTGATACCGCGAATAGCTACAGCCCGGCAAGCAACACAAGCAGTTCATCTTCCATGGAAGAAAACAGCTTGAGAGGGGTTAACTTTGTTCATCATCTTTTCCTCAAACTCTCAGAGGCTTTTCGAAAAACGACACTTGCACGACGAGAAGAAATAAGGAACAGAGCAGTGACGTCTTTGGAGAAAAGCTTCACCATGGGTCATGAAGACCTTGGATTCACGCCATCGGGTTGTATATACTGCATCGACCATGTCATATTCCCAACAATTGATGACTTGCATGAGAAGCTTCTAGACTATTCAAGGCGCGAAAACGCGGAAAGAGAGATGAGAAGCATGGAGGGGACATTGAAGATAGCTATGAAAATGCTCATGAACGTTTTCTTGGTTTACTTGCAACAGATTGTAGAAAGTGCTGAGTTTAGAACTTTTTGGTTAGGAGTGTTGCGGAGAATGGATACGTGTATGAAGGCGGATTTGGGAGAGTATGGAGATAATAAACTTCAAGAGGTTGTGCCTGAACTTTTGACCACCATGATTGGTACCATGAAGGAGAAAAAGATTTTGGTGCAGAAGGAAGACGATGACCTTTGGGAGATTACTTATATTCAGATTCAATGGATTGCCCCATCCCTCAAGGATGAGTTATTTCCTGATGAAGAGATTTAGACTCTTTTTTTTTTGTACCAATGTAATTCATGATTTGATTCTCATATATGAATATGATCAACTTCAAGAAAGCCATGAGATTCTGGATATGGTTTCTACTAATTCACTAGAGCGATCATCAATTTTATGGCAAATAATCCATATTAATTAAATATACCGTTATAAGTCTCATTCAATTACCACTTACCACATTAGTCTCCATATTTTTAGACAACACATTAACTCCATATATAAGAGTGGCAATTTGAAAATGATAAGATTAGCTAATTTCGTAAATGGTAACAAATTTTGGATGTGATGGGGTGACTCTATATTCTTTGAATGGTAAAAAATAATTGGGATCCTTTGGAAAAAAAATATTAAATTATTTTGACTATTATATGTAATTGAAGCACATAAAAAGATCTGATTCATATGTTTCTATCTATTTTTCTTCATTTGATTCATATATACTGAAACACAACATAGAAATAAAAATCAACACTGCTAAGAAAAAGGAAAGAAAAAAAAATCAACAGTGAAAATGAACCTAGTAAGATACATGGATATTAATTACATACCGAATCAACTGCTGTAAAGATAAGATTAGCAGATTTTCTAACCAAAAAAAAAGACAAAGACCACCACACAAGCCTAATTAAAACATGGGTCAACGTGGAATAATTCTGTAACAGTATTCTCCACTTTCTTTGGCCATCCTTCTATATAAACGACCATACTCTCCAATTTGTTCTCTAAAACGAACTTAAAAGTAACAAAGTAGACAGAAAGTTTTTTTTACCTCTTCCTTGCTTGTTGTGTGTGTATTCTTTCATATACAATTGTTTTGTTGTAACTATGGAGAATACTATAACGAGCTCCACCTCCTCACCCAAGGGCCGGGGAGTAAATTTCTCGGCCCCGAGAGGCTTTGGTTCAAAATTTAAGACAAAATGTAAAGAAACCTTCTTTCCCGATGATCCATTCAAACCGATATCGCAAGAGCCAAACCGTTTGATAAAAACAAAAAAGTTATTGGAGTATTTTGTACCAATCTTTGAGTGGCTCCCAAAGTACGATATGCAAAAACTTAAGTACGATGTGCTCGCAGGAATCACCATCACCAGTCTTGCCGTTCCTCAGGGTATAAGCTATGCTAAGCTCGCCAGTATCCCTCCCATCATTGGCCTATGTGAGATCCCCTCCTCTTTTCTTTTTTTTTTTTTTTTTTTTTTTTTTTTTTTTTAAATTATGCATCATCTATTTTATAGGAATAATTGTATCCAATGAAAAATAGTTAAGAAATAGTATGATTTTTAAAATTGTTAAATATGTTTCTTAAAGTGATTTTTGCAGAAAGGTGTAATTCGATTTTGCAAAATAACTAATAAATTATTGCTGTTTTCATATTAATAAAATATAATATTTCCGTTCGCAAATATGTTTTTTTTTTCCTGCAAATATGTTTGTACTTGTATATTTATGTTTGGGCTGTTTGGGCTACCGTTCAGCCATGTAGCTCATGCTAATATGGTACCTACCAGTATAATTCTGAATCATTTATCTTTCTCCATATTAATAATAACTTGTACTCCCTCTGTTCATAGATTTTTTATGTTCTAGTGTTTTGAGTTTGTTCCACAAAGATTGATTTTCTAGATTTTTTCTTTATTTTTAATTAATTGATATTAATAAATCGTAGATTTCAAGACGCAATGATTAACTGTTTCAGAATATTATTGGTTCATAGTTTATTAAGAAATGTTTAATAAAAATAAATAATTAAACAATGATTGTTTCTAAAAATATGTGAAATCTCTAGAAAATCAATCTTTTAGGAACGAATGAAATATATATTAATATTGATTCTGAATATACAGTATGAAGCCACTTGAGTTTGATTTTTCAAGAGTGTCTTCTTTTTAAAAAGACGAATATAAAAATGATTTTTTCTTGTGGTTTTTCATAAATAGTTAACCAATGAAATCTTGATAGTCCATATGTAGACAAGTTTTCCATGTTTTTCTTGTGTCACTAAAATAGATAGAGGAACCTAAAATAGAAACGATGTTGGCAGTACGTTACACAAACTGACATTCGGTGTTGCTCAACTGTACTTGTCTCAATTTATTTCTCTTCCAATTTTGTTCATATGAAACAACAACAAGAAACTCTTATATTAGGTTAATTTCTTTGTATTTTTGAAATATGACAGTAAAATTATTCCAAACTAAATTTTAATATTGAACATTTAACTTTTTTTTTTGGGTTAAACCATTGAGCATATATCTAATAATTCCATTTTTTGTTAATAAATTATGGGAATTTAGATTCAAGTTTCGTGCCGCCATTTGTGTACGCCGTGTTCGGAAGTTCAAACAATCTGGCAGTGGGAACAGTCGCAGCATGCTCTTTGCTGATAGCTGAGACATTCGGTGAGGAAATGTCCAAAAATGAACCTGAACTCTACCTTCATTTGATCTTCACCGCCACTCTCATCACCGGTCTATTCCAATTTGCTATGGGCTTCTTGAGGTTTTTAATTCTACATATAATCTCTATCTTTATGTTAAAAAGTTTATAGTTAGTTAAAGAAACAAAAAATATACATAGGTTGGGGATATTGGTGGATTTCTTGTCACACTCGACCATAACGGGCTTCATGGGCGGTACCGCAATCATCATTCTCCTCCAACAGCTTAAGGGCATCTTTGGACTAGTCCATTTTACGCACAAAACCGATGTCGTATCAGTTCTCCACTCAATCTTAGACAACCGTGCTGAGGTCATCTCTCTTTCTTTTTCTTTAAAAAATATATAAATCCAAGAATTTGTTACCAGTGGCTAATTGTGTTATCCTGGGAGGGTGTTACTTGGTGCAGTGGAAGTGGCAAAGTACCTTGGCTGGTGTCTGCTTTCTTGTATTTCTACAATCCACTCGATACATAGTAACTTTCTTCTTCTCTTTATTTCATT
Organism: Arabidopsis lyrata subsp. lyrata; assembly: GCF_000004255.2. Taxonomy (NCBI): domain Eukaryota; kingdom Viridiplantae; phylum Streptophyta; class Magnoliopsida; order Brassicales; family Brassicaceae; genus Arabidopsis; species Arabidopsis lyrata. The sequence continues at coordinate 8,279,073 of NW_003302550.1, read as the reverse complement.
TATTTAAGTCTTTTATCCACTTAGTAGAGACAAAACCATTGGATTTGGACCCACTCAAAATCTTCCGCTTTTCTTTTCTCTATTTTTTTGTAATCATTCCTCACTTTTTCACATACCACTTTGACTTTGATTTTTTTTTAATAACAATAATTTAGCTACGATTTTTCATTATTTTCACTGAGGCGGACCTGAGCACATTAACATGTAATAATACAATGGGACTCTCACTTTTTTAGGAAAAAAATATATTATAAAAGAACCCTATTTCAAAAAAAAAAATTATTATAAAAAAAAAAACCTACTACAATTGTTATTTTGTTATAATAGGATCCCAGAATTGGTTGGTACGGCTCACATAGGCACCCTTTTCACATATGTTAAAAGTCAAATGGCTTCTCAAATGCTTAACAAGAATTAACACGTTTTAAAATTTGTAAAACTATTGCAGAAGCAAAAATACCCAAAGCTATTTTGGGTATCAGCAATGGGTCCAATGGTGGTCGTCATTGTGGGTTGCGTTGTTGCTTATTTGGTGAAAGGAACAGCACACGGCATTGCTACTGTGAGCAATGCATTCATATACACATATATATGCAAACATAATTAAGCTTATGCGAACATTTTTTAAAGCTTGAGCAACTAGGGCTTCTATTAATAGTATGTCTTTTCAAACAGGTTGGGCCTTTAAAGAAAGGACTAAACCCTCCTTCAATTCAACTTTTGAACTTTGACTCCAAGTATCTAGGGATGGTGTTTAAGGCTGGAATCGTCACTGGACTCATCGCTTTGGCCGTAAATAATTATTTTCATCTTCTTTATTTTCTTTAGATCATATATTTGACTATGTATATGTATGATTTTATAAAAAGATGAATGGATAATTTCAGGAAGGGATAGCGATTGGAAGAAGCTTTGCTGTAATGAAGAACGAACAAACGGACGGGAACAAAGAGATGATAGCATTTGGTCTTATGAACGTAATTGGCTCCTTCACTTCTTGCTATTTGACAACGGGTAAATAATAACAAATATACTGACATATTTTTTACCAAAGATCTTAAATGTATAGTTGTAATTAATATCGACGCTAACTAATCATGGATGGAGTATTCAGGGCCATTTTCAAAGACAGCGGTGAACTACAACGCGGGGACAAAGACACCGATGTCGAATGTAGTGATGGGCGTTTGTATGATGCTTGTACTTCTCTTCCTAGCGCCTCTGTTCAGCTACACACCACTGGTTGGTCTCTCAGCTATCATTATGTCAGCCATGTTGGGTCTCATCAACTACGAGGAGATGTACCATCTCTTCAAGGTTGACAAGTTTGATTTCCTCGTCTGCATGTCTGCCTTTTTCGGTGTTTCCTTCCTTAGCATGGACTACGGTCTCATCATCTCCGTTGGGTTTTCTATCGTAAGAGCGTTGTTGTACGTTGCAAGGCCCTCCACTTGTAAACTGGGAAGGATACCAAACTCGGTTATGTTTAGAGACATAGAACAGTACCCAGCTTCAGAGGAAATGCTTGGTTATATCATTCTTCAATTAGGCTCTCCAGTCTTTTTTGCCAACAGCACTTACGTCCGTGAACGGATCTTGAGGTGGATTCGTGATGAACCTGAAGCCATCGAGTTTCTTCTCCTTGATCTCTCTGGTGACTTTTCATTTTCTTTTTTGTCTACAATGTTACCAAACAAATATATTTTCTTTTCATTTTTTTGGTTACTAATTAAAAATTGTCGTCGCAGGAGTTTCAACCATTGACATGACCGGGATGGAAACACTACTCGAAGTTCAGAGAATCCTTGGATCAAAAAGCATCAAGGTTTTTACTCTTCACTAATTCTAAGTGTCCTTCTAATATTATACGAAACCTCAATTTGATATATCATTAAAAATTTTAATTGCAGATGGTGATTATAAATCCAAGATTTGAAGTCTTGGAAAAGATGATGTTGTCACATTTCGTAGACAAGATAGGAAAGGAGTATATGTTCTTATCCATTGACGATGCAGTTCAAGCATGCCGATTTAATCTTACCACCTCCAAGCCGGAACCGTGACCTTCTTCTTAGTTATTAGTGGGAAGGTTATAATAAAATGCGTATCTTTTTTTTTTTTTTTGTCAATGGAAATTTAAACTGCTTATCTTGAATTATGGGAATTAAATGTAGTAGGCTCAAAATCATGAAATGGTTTTTAATTAGACCACTACGATTGCTTCGTGGCTATGAGAGAGTTGTAACCGAGAGAGAGAGAGAAGCAAGGAAACGATAAATGGAAATTTTAGTATTATTGACTAAAACAAAAAAACCATTGTACAAGGTTTCTGATCTCAAATACATTAAGCTTAATCAACCACCTAAAAACTCAGGGTTAAGATAAAGCTTGGAGGTGTTTAGATTAACCAATTGACCTAAACCCGTAATATGTTTTGGATAATTACTTTTACAGTTTTTCCCCAAATTTTTTTTGGATAATTCGAATCGGAAACGGGTACAATCGGTTGACCAAATCCAAAAATACAAACTTTAAAGCCTCCAAAAAAGGGGAAAAGTCAGAGAACAATCTGCCAAAATTTCTGTGGCTCGAAGCTTTTCTTTCTCCTTCACAAAAATGAAGATTTCTCTCTACCTTCTCTCTGTACTCATTCTCTTACCCGTTTCTCTTCAGGATCCGAGTCCTGAAGTCAAGAAACCGACTCGTGCACACGCAGAGCTCACGAACCATGGGTTCCCAATTGGGCTTCTCCCTTTATCTGTCAACGATTACTTCCTCAACCAAACCTCCGGCGACTTCTCTCTTTTCCTCAACGGAGCATGCAAAATCACGCTTCCTCCTGATAACTACATCGCTACTTATTCGAACAAAGTAACGGGTCGGATCTCTCAGGGTAAGATCGCGGAGCTCCAAGGGATTCGGGTTCGGGCGTTTTTCAAGTCGTGGTCTATCACTGGGATTCGATCTTCCGGGGATAATCTTGTGTTTGAAGTCGCTGGGATAACTGCTAAATACCCTTCGAAGAATTTCGATGAGAGTCTTGATTGTGAAGGGAAACGATCGTCTTCTTGATTTCAATTGAAACAAAAAGGTTAGAGCTTTCGATTCTTGAGGGTTTTCTTCAAATTCAGGGTTTTTCTTCTGTTGTTATGAGAATTTAGGATTTTCATATCGAGGTTGAATCTTAGCTTGATTTTGGAGCCGATTGCTTGGTTAGGGTTTTGTTCTATTTGTTTCATTTTGTGGAATTTGACTTCTAATGTGATAATCCATTGACTAGACTAGATCATTGTTTTTGGATCTTTGGAATTGCAATGAATTCAAATGTTGGATGTTAGTAGCCTCATTCATATAAGTCATCTTGGACATTGTGGTCTTTGTTTTCTTTGTTCATATTTGTTAGTAGACTATTTGTTAGATTTTGATAGATAATAGTCTTTTATCATGATTTTGGCTGTTGCTAGCTTCTTTCCTTCACTGTTGGGACTGGTCTTTTGATATGTTAAGCTTTCATGACCAACTGTAATACTAAAACACAAGCATTAGTATTACTGTCATGAAAACTTGAACGTCCTGTGTATTGCTTCTGCGATGCCATGTATTCATTCATTGCTTAGGTTAATTAAAATTGTTTTCTTAGACCATGATGTCGCCGTCTTCTTCGGTATCTAAATGCTATGTAGATTGCTTTCACTAGGTCTCAACAGTTATGCGCTTGGATGTTTTGCTTTGGTTATTAACAAGTGGTTCTTGTCTACTTTGCAGGAAGATTGCCAAGGCAGGAGCAATAAGTGAAAAATGGTTTGTAATATATTTATCTCCATCCGATAAAACAAAGCTTGTAATGTAAAATCGCAGTTGAACCACGACTGTATTCTCTGCAAACTAAGGGTTTCATGGAGGCTTGTAAGTTGTCAATCAAATATGGGTTGAAATGTGATAACAAGCAGGACCAATTTGTGTATTTTGTAGAAAACCAAGAAATTGGTGTACGTAAATATATAACTATTAGGCATTACTTGTATTTTTTTTATAACCGAAGTATATTACGGGCCGAACTCCGGACTAATATCAAGAGACATGTACAAAAACCCGGTATTCTTGTCACTAATGGTGTTTACGGTGGCGAAGAGGTTAACAACAATGAGTGGAACTCGATCCTAGACTTTGACATGTATGGTGACTTGGTGAGTCCTCGACAAATTCAAGAGACCATTGGACCACACTATTCTGAGAAAAATTGAATGTTCTGAAGTAAAAGATAATATATATTTTAGAAGTCTTTGAATATGTAAGTTAGATTGTTGTTTGTTTTCAATGGATGGTGTTATATTTTAAAACTGTTTGATAAACAATGTTTATGTTCTTAAACTACAAATACCTAAGTACAATTTTGTTAACGTTAAAAAGTAATAGGGTCGTCCTACACCACTATACGCCACCGCATTTATTAATCTTCATAGACATTACTGTTTTCAGTTTCATAAAGACTAACACTAGATACACTAGATCCTGTGTATTGCTTCTGCTTGTAGATGTGCAAGTGCACTGCAGTGTCCCGTGAAATGCATAGTCATTATTGTTAAGTTGGCTCAATTGGGAATGATTTTTGTATCCATTAATTGCGTTGGTTGAGAGTTTGTTGTCAACCATGCATTTTCACGTTTCTTTTTTTACTTTTCAAAATATGTGTAATATGTATAATTGTGTGTATGTATTATTATGAAATCCTTTGGATCCGCACCCATAATGATTTGTAAGGAAATGGTCCTTTGGCTGTATGACATAAAATTAAGAAATTGTCTGCATGACCACGTCATTGTAAAAGAGGGCACGAGACGAGAGACAGATATGAAACACCAATGTTATTCTTCTATCAAAGAAACTCCACAAAACTACAGGTTGTTTTGGGGAGACGTCTTCTTACCACACATTTAAAAATAGCAATTGCTAATAATAAACGTAAGTGAAATAACACCTATAAATCACGCAGAGACAAAAGCTGGTTCTTCAGGCATCATAACAATCCAAATAAGCCTGGGATCCAATTTTCTTATTTCCCCAACCAAAACAGGGGAAGAAAAAAAAAGAAACAAAAAAATCAAAAAAAATTTAGAAAATGAGAGCCTCAACAAGAGTCATATGGACAGTATCTGTCCTTATGCTCGCTGCTGTGTCCGAGGCCATCTTCCCTCTACCGTTTCTACCGTTCCTCCCTGGGTTCAACAACGGCTTTAGGGACAATGAGGCTGTGAAGGTTGCGAAACCACAGCCTGCAGCCGGTGCGGTAGCTGGTGGAAAAGGCGGAAGAAGGCAGCGAGGCGGCGGTTTAGACGCTCAGACAACCTGGGGTGGTAAGTGGGAGCTCTTCTTGGAAAACTCGGGTGTGTCAGGGATGCATGCGATTCTTATGCCAGTCATCAACAAGGTCCAGTACTATGACGCCACCATTTGGAGAATTTCAAAGATTAAGTTGCCTCCAGGCGTACCATGCCATGTCGTGAACGCCAAGACTAACAGGATCGATTGTTGGGCTCATTCGATTCTCATGGATGTCAACACCGGCGCCCTTAAGCCTCTAGCCGTATGTTCAAACACATGACACCATCTTTCTTTTTTTTTTTGGACCTAGTCCTAGACACGGTTTATCTTCTCATTAGATAGAATCATATAATATGAAACTTGAATTAAATATTTGCATTCACATGTTTCATGATAGCTTTCCACCGATACATGGTGCTCATCCGGAGGTCTGACCGTAAATGGTACATTGGTGAGCACTGGAGGATACGGAGGAGGAGCCAACACCGCAAGGTACCTATCCAGCTGTGAAAACTGCAAGTGGGAAGAATACCCTCAGGCATTGGCTGCCAAGAGATGGTACTCAACGCAAGCCACTCTCCCTGACGGAAAGTTCTTCGTGATTGGTGGAAGAGACGCCTTGAACTACGAATACATTCCTGAGGAGGGGCAAAACAACAGGAAGCTCTATGACTCATTGCTCCTCAGGCAAACAGACGACCCGGAAGAAAACAACCTTTACCCTTTCGTGTGGCTCAACACCGACGGTAACCTCTTCATTTTCGCTAACAACCGATCCATCCTTCTAAGCCCCAAAACAAACCAAGTCATCAAGGAGTTCCCTCAGCTCCCAGGTGGTGCCCGTAACTACCCGGGATCAGGTTCTTCTGCTCTCCTACCCATCCAGCTTTACGTGAAAAACCCCAAGGTCATCCCTGCCGAGGTCCTCGTCTGTGGTGGTTCCAAACAAGACGCGTATTACAAGGCTGGTAAAAGGGTATTCGAACCAGCACTACAAGACTGCGCCAGGATAAGGATCAACAGCGCAAAGCCTCGATGGAAGACCGAGATGATGCCGACCCCACGAATCATGAGTGATACTGTCATCCTCCCCAACGGAGACATACTTCTAGTCAACGGAGCTAAACGTGGTTGTTCAGGCTGGGGCTATGGTAAAGACCCTGCCTTTGCTCCCCTCTTGTACAAGCCCCATGCTCCACGTGGCAAGCGTTTCAGAGAGCTCAAGCCCTCCACCATCCCACGTATGTACCACTCCACCGCCATCATTCTCCCTGACGGTAAGGTTCTTGTCGGTGGCAGCAACACCAACGACGGTTACAAGTACAACGTTGAGTTCCCTACGGAGCTTCGTGTTGAGAAATTCTCCCCACCTTACCTCGACCCGGCTCTAGCCAACATTAGGCCAAAGATCGTCACCACCGGCACCCCAAAACAGATAAAATACGGACAATTCTTCAACGTGAAGGTCGACCTTAAACAAAAGGGCGCAACCAAGCAGAATCTCAAGGTGACCATGTTAGCCCCTGCCTTCACAACACACAGTATCTCAATGAACATGAGGATGCTCATCTTGGGTGTGGCTAATGTCAAACCTGCTGGTGCCGGTTACGATATCCAGGCCGTCGCACCGCCAAATGGAAACATCGCTCCACCGGGTTACTATCTTATCTTTGCCATCCACAAAGGTGTTCCCAGCACTGGAGAATGGATTCAGATCGTCTAATGATGATGATTTTTACCCATTTTGTCTTATGGCCGTAACATCTTAATATAAAAAAATCACGTAATATCAGTTTTTTTTTCCTTCTATATATTTGTATATGCCACCATTAATGGATCCAAATTCCTTGTGTTTTCTTTAACCATTTTTCTTTCACTTCTTTAAACTTTATCCGTTCATGTAAAACCTTATCGGTGAGTTTTTATTCCTAAATTTTGTATTGGAGAAATTCTTTTATTATTACTTTTGCCTCTTTTCTTTCTTCATTAGTTCGGTTTTTGGGTAAACCATTTGATGGATTTCATCGCAAGTCACTACTGTTTGGTTCATCGACTAATAACGTTAATCACTCTGCTAAGATTGCACAGAATTAGCTAAAATACACAAATAGTTCTCTATGCAAAACCATTATCGAAGAATGTGATTATCACCAAAATCATCTCATCTCTCTGGTCTATACACAATGCCTAAATTCCTAATTTAGGTTTTCGTTATTAGCTTTCTCGTCATAGTATAGAACAATAATGGCAAAATAGATCTCGCAGAAACAGTGTCACGGTTTTACAAAATTCCAATTTCACAGAACACAAAGCCAAATTCCAAATACAATAAAGCTCGTACCTAACAAAGCAAGTCCGATTTGAGTTTCTTCCCCTAAAAGGATCCCAAAAGCGGCGGTTGCGGCAAAGGTTGTGGCGTTGGTGACCGGAACGGCAATAGAGATAGGAGCGTGACTGAGAAGGGCGAAGAATGTGGCGGAGGCGGAGAGGTTGATGAGGAAAGGAATCGAGTATTGCCAGAAGAGGAGGAGATTGATCCAGTCGCGGAGAGCAATCATGATTTTGCGGCGGATCTGAAGAGGAGGAGGAGGAGGAGATTCTGTTGTCAAAGAAGACTTTCTATTATCCCAGGCGAGAGCACCGCGGCGGATCAGAGCATTGGTGGCTCCCCATAGGAGCCCTACCGCCACCATCTTCTCCATGTCTTCCTTCATCGTCGGTGGCCTTTTCGGTTGTTCTGTTTTATAACCCGTATACCACTAAATGTTGTTGAGTAAAGGAGATCAAAACCTTCGAACACCCAGAACCGATCCGAACCCGAAAGGTACCAAACCGAATCCGATCCGAAATTTTAAAATAATGCATCTGAATGGGACTTTAACCCCTAGTCCCAAAGTACATGACCCAAATACCCAAATGCCGAGGCTTCCGGATGGTAAACACATCAATGGTACTATCAACAAACCACTAAATTACATGTCATGCTCAATTAATGTTTCATTGCAAAACCTATTGTACATACACCAGGGCCCTCAATAATCAGATACACTAATCATACAAATGAGCTTCAAAATCCATTAGGAAACAATGTTATAGACGTTACAATGCAAAACACCAAAGAACCAAAATATCAAAAAACGGTCCACACATACTCACACTTCCCTCTTAGAAAAAACAACAGGAAGCAATAGTCAAAACAAGCAGCAAACATGATCAACCAGGTCACTCTATCACAAGTGTCCTCAAACACCAAGACTCGTGTCCCAAATCCTAAAACCAACCATCGCCTGCATTGTTATATATGTACACATTCTCACACACTTTAATCTCCTCTCTATTCTCTCTCTTTCTCACTCTCTTTGTTTTTTTTTTCCTTCTTCTTCTATGCCCTGTTCTATTACCTGATCTTTTCACTATCAGTGTCTGTCACTCGGGCTTCTCATGTTCTCTAACTTTGCTAGATATGAAAATTTCTTCGGTAGAGCTCTTGGAGACTTCATCATGGGCTTCTCCTTCTCTTGCTCAACTTTGTGGAAGAATTCTATATCACTCATTGAACTATGCTTCTTAGTATCTGATGACAATCTCCACCCTATGAAGTCTGATAGTTTCCTCGAGTTTGGTGTTTCTGCTGCAACCACCTTTTCGGTTTCCTCATATTCTGATTCTGCCTCGCTTTCTGATCTTGTCTCTACCTCTCCCATCAATTGTCTTTGAACTAGCCGATCAGCTTCAAGAACATGCTCTATTCTCGACATTATCTTCGAAGCCAGACTTTCTAATACCCTCGAATAGCTCTCCAAAATCGCCTGTCCAATGTCCTGTAAAAAACCCATCATAGCAAACTTTTACTCAGTTTCAGTAAATTTTTGCTGATGCTTGTTTAGTCTTTGTTATGTTGTGTTACCTTGTTGTTTTTAATCTTGGAGACTTCAAGTGAGGATTGTGGGATTCCAGGGAATTGCTGTTTGAGCATAACCAAAATGGTCTCAGCTCGGACCTCAAAAAGCTCTCTCTTCTCTAAGCTAACGGTTGATCCCCACTGCGATTTCCCGTCTTTCTCCTTCTGGCACATCTTCCTCTTCCAAATCACCATGGAAGCTTCAATCCTGTTCTTTAGATCAAGTACTTTGTGTTCCGTTGACAAATCCAAGAAAGAAACAAAGTAGTCAGGATCAAAGCATTCCTCTGTTATGCTCTTGTAAAGAAAATCGCCCAAACTTGTCTTCCCATTCTACAAGATGGAACAGTCTCATCAGCTGCTTAGCTTAATTAGTGAAAGTAGAAAAGAATAAGAGCACTCATGAAGAAGAAGTAAGTTACCTTCGGAAGGGAATCAATGTAGTTTTCAGGAATGTGCATTTCAGACAATACATGAGCATTGATGGCCGTGGCGGCTTTAAGGACTTGTGCCACAGAATCTTTCTGATTTTGCAACCATCTACGTGATTCCTCAGACAAACCATCTGTTGGAACTTTAACAACTGGTAGCCACCAGTTCTCATCCCTCCTCCAATCTCCATTGTGATCTGCATCCTCAATATCTCTTGGCACATACCAAAACTCTTTCTGATCCTTGAAGTTGTCCAAAGTTTCCTGCCAAATGAGTAATTGCATTAGTATGATAAATGGTCACAACTCATAAATCTTTGTTTTTTAATTTTGTTTTCGCAAACGTTAAAACCGCGGTTGAAACAATCAAGTAGTAATTGATGCGGATGGAGGTTAAAACTCACGAGAAGAACCGAGTCAAGTTTGCGTAAAGCTGGAATGTTCGTCAGCAAATCATCTCTTTGTTTCGTCACCATGATCTACAAAGTCAAAAAAATTTGGGTTCGTAAGAAAAATAGTTACTAGGAGTTGTTGGCCTAACAACTAACAAATGCATGCATTCACCTCAGTGAATTGGCCATTTTTGCCCATTTGTTTAGAAGGAACAAACTGGACAATGTGATCAACCACAGATAATAACCAATCCATTTCTTTCCTCCAAATCTCTTTTGTCTCTGGATACATAGGCTGCAATTTCATCTGCTCCCCAAACATTGAATCTGCATGCCGATACCAAAGCCACATAGTTTGTGAATTATTTTAACCATTCAAATAGTTAATTAGACATTAATATGTTTTAATCATATTATTAGTGTTAAATATATACCAGCGAGTTTGGTGATGGCGTTTGACAAAGCTAACGCAGAGGTCACCCCATCCCCACCGCCTGACATGTCCTCTCCAAGCAGCAGTTTTGCGAATCTTTCCTTCATCACTTCAATGTCTGTAAAACAGATATCAATACAAAGATTATGTAAGGATTCCAACTTATAAAATAATTGATAAAGAACTAATCTGATATAAAATATGGGTTACTCCTTACAATTGATATTTAGATCCAAGTCCAACCCATGTATCTACACAAATGCAATCTAAGTGCAATTCATTATGCTATATATATACCACACATCTGATGATGAGATATTAATAGAGATAAATAGGATCATAATTAAGAAAATGTCAATGGTGTTTCTTTTTCCTATGAATCAAATGGGGCTTAAAAGACCTTAGAACGGTTAATTTTTACTCTTTTAATTGTTGTGAAACGCATGTTTTTTGGATAACATGTTAATAATGTATGGAATGGAGGTTTTTGGACGCTTTTACTTTTGTCATTTAACAATTGCCAAAGGCGTGAATTTTTCCGTGCAATGTCATTTTTCATGGACATTTTATTTACTAAATATATATTTTTTTCCAAATTTAAGTGTGTAGATTATATATTGTTAAATATTGGTTTATACATATACAAATGAATCAAATGGATATATTTTCAAAGCATCATTAGCATTTTCAGTTTCACCTAAATTTATGTTGGTGTACCATTTTGTTATTTCTTAAAATATCAAATTTTCAATTTTTCATTTTCATAGATAAAAGTTATGCCATAGATAAAAGTTATGCAATTACCATTTACCAAATTAACTCATACTAATATGTTGTATATATATACCTGATCTCCTACTTTGCTTGCCTCTACGAGTGGATGGTGCAGCATCCATTCCATGTACGGCAAGTTCGTGCTCGGGTGTATGCATGCCATCCCCACGAGAAGAGAATGATGAATGTCCAGAGTTCCGACCATCGAACATCTTTCTAAAACTGAAAGATCTTGGCCAGCTTAGTTTACGTCCTAATGTCCGCACCATTCCCAATTTACTCCTCTCAATTTATCTCTCTCCCCACACTTTCTTTTATTTCTCTCTTTTTTTTTTTTCTTGGCTCAGATCGTATATATATAAAGGAAAACAAAGCAAATGAAATCCACAAAATGGAAGAGAAGAAAGCAAAAAGAGACGTACAGATCAAGAAACTAGTCCTTTCGCTCTCCCTTGTCTCTGTTCTTTCACCACCGAATGAAACAGAACTACTTTATGTTCTGTACTTTTCTTTTTCCAGTTGTTTTATGTTTTTGTTTTTGTTTTTGAGTTGGTGCAAATGAATGAAACAGAGAAATGTTGAACTAGTTTTCTAGGGCTGGAGAGACAACGTGCGGTCCATGTTTTCCAAAAAACAAACAAAAGATAAATAGTGGAAGGGCGGTTAAAGATACTCCGACTTTTCCTTAATTTATTTTATCTTTCAATTGTTTAGAATTTACCTCACCTGCTTAGTTTTTGATTCGTGAATTAAGTCTGGTAGGTACTACGAAATTATTTCTTATTTGAACTAATCCACATTTGGTTTAATGAGATTGTAGGAACATTTTCTAAATAAAAATGTCTACAAAAATGCGATTGGCTCAAATAGTTAGAAAAATGATGTTTTATTGTTACCGGCCGGACCCGAGTTTGAATCCTATGTGCTAAACTTGGAGAGGGATGATTTATGTTTGTGGATCATTACAAATATTGTTTAAGCCTGATCTCGAATTAAGTAAGACTATGGATCAAATATAGCTGGAATTTACAAACTCAATTACTTAAAAAGTGATACGATCAAATTTTAAAATCAAATTTGACTAATTCGTTAGTGCAACAGTAGCATGGGGGCATGTAACACGGCGACTCTTTACCAAGTCTAAACATTCCTGTATATCATACTAATTTAAAGGATTTGATTTCAATATCCTATAATATTGGTTTAATCGTTTAATCACGTCGTGTAATTTATCATTTTGAATAAGTGGCGTTTTTGATCATTTTCTCCTCCACTCACTGATGTATAAATATTGCATTGACATTTTTTTTATCAAGCGGCTTAAACAAATGAGTCTACCTATAAATTGACACATTGAAACAAGTTTTCATTAACAAAAAAAAAAAAACTAATTACATATCAAAAACATATAACCTCATTCCGTTTTACATTTCTTATATCATTCATGTTCACTACTATATGCCCCTTACAATTCCAAATGATCGATTGCTTCATTTGAAAATGATGTTTATGTGTTATTTTAAGAGATGGACCAATTATATAGTATTCCGACAAGTATTTTTTTTAAAAAAAAAATACAAGCACATCATACTTCTTCTTAGGCCTGCCAAAGTTCCCAAAACTTCTCCCTTTCCAGCGAGAACCAAACTATAACTTATTTGCTAAGTGATCTCTCATCAAATAAAATAACAGGATATTTGGAAATTTTGCAATAAACAATTGAGTCAATATAATTTTACTTTTATGTGTTGCTGGCAGATTAAAGTAACCAATATTTTCCTTAGAAATGGTAGATCTCAATGTCACAATACTCGGTTTGGTTTGATTAAACCATCCTTAGTCAAAAGACATGAGGAAACAAAAAATCCATAGTATAATAAGCCAACAAAAACGCTGTTGTTTTCTCCCATTTTATTTGTAGAAACAGCAAAAATATATATGTTGTCGCTAGTTTAGCCGAGGCGGGTCACTGCAGCATGCATAGCATCCGCGAGGTGCGGCACTGTCTTCGAACTTAGACCTGCCATGCTTATTCTCCTGCAATACAACAAAATCACCCTTTTCAATTTAAAGCTCAGAAAACAAAAAATTCTGGTAATTTCTAATTTCTTTTGTTTCATGCTACTATATTTCAATAGCAAGAATGTGATATTCAGATCTATCACTTTCTCAAAATTTCAAAGCAACTACTTCATATAAGTTGGCGACAGTATCTTAGAACCTCTTAGAACTATCTTCATATCATATATACTCATGGTTTTAGGCATTATTACAGAAACCAAACTCTCTCATATGCCTAAAAATATCGAAAAGAAGCGATAGAATATCAGTTGACTCACCCGTCAGAGGTCATGTAAATGTGAAACTCTTTGGTCATGAATTCAACTTGCTCCTTGTTCAATCCGGTAAAAGTAAACATCCCGATCTGTTTGATAATGTGAGTCCAGTCACCAGGTGTGCCTGCAAACCAGACAACGTGTCAAGAACAAAATATTGCAGAGTAATGATTCTGCAAACCTGGAAAAGAAGATAAGAGGAGTGAAAAATCAGAGAAAAGAAGCATTTCTAATATACCTCTAGCTTGTATAGCTTCAAATAACTGTTGGCGCATGCTCTTTATGCGGTCAGCCATTTCTTTCAGCTCGATGGTCCAGTTGTTGTACATATCACTGCCATGTATACAAAGAAAAATTAGAAACTTGGATCAGAATCTAATTCCATAAAGAGATTCATTATAAGCTTGATAGCGCAAAGGAAAATGCTAGTGATTTATGCATGAATCCACAGAGTAAGAAGCTTTGCATGACCATTACAACACAGCATAAACTATCCAATTACTCTGTATGGAAGAACGGTAGAGATCTCTCTTTCCAGTCTATTAACTTATATGCAAGCTTACATTCTAGTATATATATCTGAATGTAATCATCTAGAAAAATGTACTTCTACCATTAACTCGGGTTTAAAGGTTTCTTCCACAACAAAAAAAATTCAGAAGTAATAGTAAACTTAAGCATGGATTTATTAGTTCTGCTCTCTTGCAGGATAAACATGTACCTGCTTTTCAGAATGGTGGCAACAATTGATGCTCCATGAATAGGTGGGCTCGAATACATGGGCCGAACAACAAGTTTCACCTGGCTCTCAACCTTACTAGCCACATCTGCCGACTTGCAGACCTTCACATTATATCAAAAAGATTAGATGCACTTTTAGAATACTGTATTCTCGTACTACACTATTAGATGCACCTTTTGACTAATGATAATGTCAGATGAATAAAAGCAAAGATGAAATTGAGAAGTTTGGTTCCTTACAATGCTAAGGGCACCAACACGTTCCCCATAAAGTCCCATATTTTTGGCATAGCTTTGAGCTATCAAGCATTCACCACCATCAGCAACAAATGTACGGACGGACTGTGCATCTGTGTCAAGGCTACCACTAGCAAAACCCTGCAAAAGTGTTTGGAAAAAGGTATCAGGCTGCTCTTTTTCTACATTAGTTAAGATTCAAGCATACACTATAATGGGGTTCATTTGTTTGCAAACCACCGTTGAATAAAGCAACAAAGCAAGACTACCTGATAAGCACTATCAAAAAAGGGTAATAAGCTTTTAGATCTCATGAGTTGTCGAATCTGTTCCCACTGTTCAGACGTTGGGTCAACTCCAGTGGGATTGTGTGCACATGCATGAAGTAAAACAATAGCTCCAGATGGTGCAGCGCCAAGATCCTCGAGCAAGCCTGGCATCAAAGGTCAAAGTTTGTATCAAATGCCTTTTTATGAAATATTTTGACAAAATGCAATCTTGAGATTTATGTATTCAAATTTCAAACATAAAGTTGTGAAAATACAAGCAGTACACTTACATAAATAATTTCATTGTGGTTATATCAAGGAAAACACAGGAAAAGTAGAGTGGATGGATAATCAAAGCAATAATCATGAACAAAAGTAAACTAAATTAAGGTCAGTGCAACAATCACAGGAAGGTGAAAATAAAAAGTCATGGGAAATTAAGAATCAACCTTTGAAGTCAAGACCACGGGTTGCAGGATCATAGTAGCGGAAATACTCCACAGACAAGCCTGCCAGGTTGAAAACTTTTGGATGGTTCCCCCAAGTTGGTTTTGGAATGTAAATGACACCCTGGAAGAATGAGAAGCGTGGTAAGCAACACTTCTTTGATTACAGAATTCAATGACCGTAAAATCTATAAAAAGAAAACTAAATAGCGAGAAGTGTACTTGGTGGTAGTGTTTTTTGAGAAACTCAGCCCCAACTCTCAAGGAACCAGTACCAGACAAGCACTGGATGGTAGCAACTCTATTCTCTTTGATTGCAGGACTGCCCAACAAAACAAGAATATCATACACAATGAACTAAAAGGGAAATTTTGTCACAACAGCTACAAAAAAAAACAAAGCACTATACGAATTAAAGGTTCTAAGACCAAAAACAAAAAGATGACAAATCCATAGAAATTTTATTACCTGTCAGCACCTAAGATGAGCTTGGCGCTTAACTTGTTAAAATCAGCGATACCAACAATGGGAATGTATTCCTTGACCCGGGACCTTAGAGAAGTAGAGAAAAGTTTTAGGCATTAGCAAAAACAAGAACAAAAAAAAACACAAATTAACAATGACGTTCGAACTCACGGATCATTCACGAGCAGTTGCTCTGCCTTACGAACCACATCAAGAACGAGAGGCTTCCCTTCCTTTGAGAAACCAAGGAAAAAAAGAAACAAACTAATAAAAACCTAAGCTTTGCAAAACAATAATCAATTGAGACCATAAAGATGCTTAAAGGAGAGATCTCGACAAAAATTACCTCAGTTCGGTAGGCACCGACACCCAAATTGATCTTAACGGGGTTAGGATCATTGTTGTAAGCAACAGTTACCTGTTTTCAACAATCAAAACGTTACTTAAAAACTTATAATCAAATCATTGATCACAGAACATGGAGTCATATATATCTAATTTAAAATTCCCAGTAGCTAAATAAGAATCATATCCAAATTGAGTTATACAATAAACGCACAAAGGGATCAAAATCTCCGATCACACTCATATCAAATCTAACCGTCACGATTTCGGATAACCGAGTTGGATCGAAGCAATGAAAATCAACCAAAACGCTTTAAAAAAAGAGAGAGGCGACATACACCGAGAATAGGATCTTCGGGAGCACGAGCAACGTTAGAGAAGACGGAATCCATTAGACAAGGGACAGACAATGGATCGATGAGAGGACTAAGTTAAAGACAAGAGAAGTCGCCTTTTTAGTTTTTATCTTCTTCGAGGATCAACTTTAGCTGTGGGCGCCTATATTGCGTGCGATTTGGCAACTGTGGGCGCTGCTGCTTGAACTTGCCCAACAAGTCGACCACTTTATTTACATTTTCTTTTATTACAAAAATATTCTAATTTCCTTTTCTGTTTTGGTCTGAATTCTAATTTCCTGTTTTTTTTTTTAAACAAACTTTATTTATACATCTTTTCTTTTGTTAATATTCATTCAATAGATTTCTTTGACATCAGAGCAATGTTTGCTTTTCAACAGAAACTTGGAGACTGTATAATAAGAGCTAGTATTTTGTACATGATTCTGTCTGTGTATCACACATTTTTTGTATTATCTACTAACTGGTACAACTCTGCACCTATCTGGGAAGCCCAGTCAATTGTCGAACCAAAGAAGAGCTCCCAAAAGCACAGATCCACTGCAAGCACTGATGAAAATATTAGCAATGCCAACGTTTGGTACCGGTTTAGTGGCCAACGCAAAGCCTCTGCCATTCTCCTCAGAATCGGATATGAACTAGTCTCCAAGTCCGTTGGATTTCTGATAGTCCAAGCTGTTACCCATCTTACCTCACAAGGAACAAGATCAAACTCTTCTCTCAGTCGTCTTCCCAGGTCAGGCATGTGGCCTCCGCCATAAAGAATTCCAATTCTCTTGTGCCCTTGCTCCATTGCTCTTCTTAATGCTTCTGTAGCTGCTCGGTTTCTCTCACCAATGATGACAGATTTCTCCTCTATATCTGATGTCGCTTGTGTTAGCCTTCACAACCAAAATTTTTAATGCAATTGTTAATTTCCCACTAGCCTACATATCTTTGCATGCCCTTCAAATAACATAAGGAATAAAACAAGACAGCACTTACTCAGATGTCAATCTCTTAGCGAGGAAAACCTTCATAGCAGCTCCAAAGTCAAGCCGTGAAAGTGCTTCCAATTCTGGATAGTCTGACGTCTGATCTCCAAAGTCAGCACAAAAAGCCCCAATTAGGAAAAGACCCACAAGAGGCATAGGAAAAACCCGTGAAACCCATAGAAGCTTTGACCTCCATGTATCAAGACTTTCAGTTTCCAAAGCTGGCTGTATCATTGCTTTTGTTGATCTAATAGTCATGTCCCTGGCAAATGAGAAGAAGCTTTCTCCTTTCTCCTTCTGCAACAAATATGAAACAGTGCCGATGAAGATTAAATCAGTCATAATGATAGTCTGCATTCTGAAAATATTCAAGTAAAAATGATTCTCGCTATTCCAAACAATACAACGATGAATACAGGCAACAATGCGGAAACCAAAGAATATTACTCAAAAATGACAGAGAACAAGCAACAACCAAAGATAGGTTTGGAAACAAACCTGAAGCAACTGGAAAGTCTCGAAATCGAGATCAGCATGGTACCAATTCTCAGTTTCGTAGTCTAGACAATCTAACTGAAAATCAAGTGTTAGTACTCTTGCCATCTGCCGCTGAATGAACCCGAGAATACTAAAGCCTCTTGAACGAGAACTCTTGAGCCTCTTGGCTGCAATTGGGTTTTTCCTATTTTCCAAGGTCTCTTTACTAGCAACCATCTCATACAAGATAGAATCATATGGTTCAAGCTCCTTTTGAAGAGTTGTGAAGTACCTACAGACCCAAACCCAAACCTTATATGTCATCACACAAGAAACTAATTAAAACCTAACCAAACTCACTAGTAACAAATTACGAGCAATAGAAGAAAGACTCACTCTTTATCTGCAATATGAATCGTTGAGACCAAATCTACCTGTAATATATTAGAGATGATGAAACCGATAAAAATGTCACCTTTCTCGATTTATATGGAAACCCAGAAAGGAACAGAGATGGTGATGTAACCTGAAGAAAAGGGTTGAGAAGAATCCAAGGGAAACGTTTCTTGTAGCTGACGATTGCAGTCTGTAACTCGCTGGTGCCATTTCCGGCGTCGGGACGGCGTTTGAACCTCATGTAATCAGCAATTGAATTGGATTCTAGAAAAAGGGCGGCGTCCGAAGCATCATCAGACGGTAGATTCATTGAGGACGAGACAAAGACATTTGGACAACGGGAATTTGACCGGAACCGGTATTGAGGTATGCGAAGAAGTTTCGAAGATGAGTAAGAAGAAGAAGAAGAAGAAGATCTTTCGGTTGTGGAGCTGTGACCAAACGGAGGAAGGACGGCGAAGGAGCTCACCGCCATGGTTCCTCCCTTGATTTTGTTTTACGGGATATAGTTGAGAAGAAGAAGTAGTAGTGATGATGTGAAGAAGATATTTCGCCATTTTCCAACCAGAAGAAGTTTACACGTTTCTGCTTCGGAAAAAAAAAAAAAAATCGTTTGATTACTTGGTAAACCGAGTCAAAAAAACTTAAAACCAAGAAAAAATTATGATTTAACCAAACCAGTTGTTAACCGAGAGAGGAAACCAGTGGTTCTCTTCCTTTCCCATAAATAGAAATGGAAAACACAAAGTGAAAAAAAAAAAAACAGAAATCTTTTAATTAGCCAGCCATTTGTTTTTCAATGAAGGGGTTATTTATGTGCTTAACGCTAACCATGAGCGATTTGGAGCTGATTTAGTTCAAATTGTTTTTGTTCTCTTTGCATTCTTTTCGAGTCCTGATTGAGTGGTATACGTAGGACGAGTGTTTGCCATTTAATCGAGCTATTGATTGATGCAACAACTAAAAACATTTTTTTAGTCTGCTACTGTATTACTAGTTTTTAGCGACTTGGTAACATCTACTATGCATACACAATTTGTTAGTTTTAATTTCAGTAACTTAGGAAGGCGCAAATATACAATGTTGTGTGCTACTAGCCTACTGCTTTGGAATACTACAACCAATTTAGTTTTAGTTGTCTATTAATTTGGCATATTACGTACAGGACTAATTGCTAAGTTTTAAATAGTGAAATAAGCTTAATAATAATCAGTTGAATTGGTTGCATATATGGTCTCTCTTCTTGGCATTGCATTCCCCTAGCTCTCTCCTTTTCTTTGTCTTTAACCTCTTGTAAATTCATATTCATAACTCACCTGATCTTTTGTTCGTAAGATGGTTAATTCATATGTATCATGTACAGTTTTCTTCTCCTTTGTTATTTTTTTCTGCGTTCATCAAAATTTCAATATATCTTCCCGATTTCGGGTTTAAATATGACAATCTGAAAATACACATTTGTGCTCTTTTCTTAAAATTTTATTTTATTAGATGAGTTATTCGATCATGTTACCAACAAATTTAAAAATAAGATTTTAGGGTATATATATTTTATATTTTATGATAGTAATCTATATTTTAGATATTTATTTAAAATTTAAGATTATAAAAGAGGATATTTGTCCACAATAACAAATTTCTAGATCCTGTGCTAGTGCCCACAACTTTGTGCACACATATATATCTATATTGATACATGCAATGCGTAGGTTGAGTGTGGTCGGGTAAGTCATAAGTGGAACCACTTTAACCACGTAGATGTTGGAGGAAAGTTAGTCACGCTTTCATTAAATAAATAATTTGACATCATTCTAAAGTCAGCTTCCACACAATCCTTATTGGTCTTTTAACCAAGCTGCTTAACAATGCACCATTAGATATCATCAGCAATTATATGTTTTTATACAAATAGTTAAATTGTGGAAGACAACTCGACGGCAAGCTATTCATTAGGCAGGCCACTTTTGAAGACACGAATAAAAGTGGTTGTCCTTTATGGTTCACCTATTACCTCATTTATCTGGACCATTGATTTTGTTTTTCCACCATGCGCCCACCATCGTATGTTATGCAGCTAGTTTTTGCGCATAAGTTTAAAGGGATTATCTTTAGAATACAGGTTCTCTCGCTAGAATATAAGAGAGAAGTTCTCATATTCCTTATAAACTAATGGTGTTTAATGGTGATATTTATAAGAGATTACTTATACCGATTTTGGATATCCGAAAAGTATGTGTTAAGATCAGCTATCTATCAGCCTTCATCATAAACCACATGTATAGAAGATGTAGTGCAAGTGTGCAACTAGCTATCCTATTATATACACACTATCCGAATATATATATGCAGGGCCGGCTCAAATTTTTTTTGGACCTTGTGTCCAATTATTTTTTTTCTAAAAACTTAAGATCTTATTTGTAAAGATTTAAAATTTAAGACCCTTGTTTGCAAAAATATCAAAAATTTAGGACCTTAAGAGCATCCACATTAGTCAACTCTTGATAGATGTCTTTAGTATAAATTAGTGATAATATTAAAGATATCCTCATTTTTTGGTGTTTAAAATGTCTCTAGGAAAACACAAATCTTAAATAAAATACACTGTCCATTTTAATTTTATTTTTTTATTAGTTTTATATTTAAAGACACCCACAAATAAATGGCTAATGTGGATGCTCTAAATCTTCATAAAAACTGACAAAAAAATGTGGACCCGCACTGCCTCTAAGCCGGACCTGTATATATGCATGCATGTGGATTAGATAGATGTGATGAGTTCCTAAATACTTATCCTTCATGAGGTGTGCGTGATGCGTTCCATCACAAATCTATAACAGAATATGGTTAACGAATTTTCGTAACCTAAAAATTTGTGGCGTGTGTTTTGTCTGCCAAGAC
This sequence comes from Arabidopsis lyrata subsp. lyrata, assembly GCF_000004255.2. Lineage (NCBI taxonomy): Eukaryota > Viridiplantae > Streptophyta > Magnoliopsida > Brassicales > Brassicaceae > Arabidopsis > Arabidopsis lyrata. Next base: position 8,257,880 of record NW_003302550.1, on the reverse strand, counting down.
CCAGACGAAATATTACAAACCCACTAATATCGCTACTCTTCTTTTTTTGTCAATCACTACACTTTAAAGTGGTTAGTGTTGTGATGTTTATCACTAGTTTAGACCATATATTGCATCGTTTCTTTGTTTGTTTTGAATATATAAATGATCGTTTGATCATTCTTCGTGCATATATACCTACAAATTAAGGGCATGTCGTGGGATTTGGCTTCATTTCAAGATCTTCTGATAGCACGCAAATACATGAGGATCTTGTTGATAATATTTGATGATGATGGTGAAGGTATGATGATGATAAGGCACGTTTTTTTTTATTTTTTTTGCAAGTCGACAAAAGAAATATCTTAGTTAGAGGCAAAAGAGAAGTAAGAAAAGGTTATACATATAAAGAGTGGAGTCTCCAACAAAGATATCATTCTCTTTTGAGTGGATTAACTCCACGCTTAATTAAGTGTGCATATCCCATACCACCAGACGTGGGTCCCATTCTAATTCTGCTGTTTCTTCCAATATTTTTGATCTTGTGTCACTAATTGGGACTATTGTTTTGTTAATGGCGATTATATTCCAACTTTTAGTTTCTTTCATCTTTTTGGATTGAAACTTCACAATAACTCTAATCTTTCGTTAATTATAAAACAAATTTCTGTAAACTATAACAAATTTATGTGCTAAATCATGTGTTCATAAGTTTAGATATATTATACCCAATTCTATAGTAATTAGATTGCGGAAATTAGTTTCAATTTTGTCTAACACAATTACATTGATCTTCCGATTCAAAATATATTAATTATCTGAATTATATTTATATATAGGATAAGAGAAATAAAAATTTGTAATGTGAAATATCATAGTCGAGAGGGGAACTGACAAGTGTACATATGAATATAGCTGTGGATTCCACCAAAATTCTGGCAGAGGCATTATCTAAAAATTGATACTGCGCGTGTTGTTTCATGATGTGTTGCAGTGATGTGTATTTCATATTTGCACAATCCTACAGAGTCCACTTGGTACCGTAGCCAAACACAAAGAGAACCTAATCACATTGTTTTAATTTCTTCAAACTGGTTTTTATCTTTTGGATACATAGGTGATTCTTCATTTGTTTTAATAGTTACGGAGCACAATGTCATGCTCCAATGATCATAGTAGATTTGTAATGTAGCGTGTTCAGCATCTTTTAGGGTTTTATTTGCTGTTGCGTTTCTAATTCAGTTCAACTCTAAAATCATGTGGTGATAGAGTCTATGTGAAATGTGGATTTTCGCGGGGTCTGAGTCATCCCGGTTTTATTAATATCAAAGTTATGAACTTATTAGTATGAACAAAAAGATCAAAGTTACCCGAACCCGCTAGATGTACTGGTTCACGACGACATGGAGAGGACTAATCAATGTGTTGAAATAAGGTAAGCGATTCTTGGTTAACAAACAAAACAAGTTACAAGGACTGAGATTTTGGGTGGGCGAAAGCCATAGCTTTTAAAACATGATTGAACTTAAAAGTGGATGTTAGAATTTGAGGGAAAAAAAAGTGATGTCAACTAAGATAGTTGAAAGAATGTCTTAAACTAAAGTAAACCATCTTATTGGACCGGTCCAACCGTGGTCCGGAAGCATCTCCGGTATGACTTACTCTAGAAATCAAAATTGACCCTTCAATTGCTTGTATTTTTCTTGGGTTCACTTTTTAATTTTATTTAAATTACGTACGTTCTATGTCTTCAGAGTTAAAATGTTTAATTATTCTTTGTATATTGTTCGCCGCAAAAGTAAACTATATTACAACGTAACTAAAATTGAAATGAATGAGAAATATATAATTAAAGAGAATAATGAAATACATGAATAGAAGTAATATAAATATCTACTATACAGTATATATCTTATAATTATGATGTCACGATGAGGAAGTCTTGAAAACATGCCCAAGCATCTATGGTCTAGTGGCAGAAGAAGCTTTGGGAAAGGGTGAAACTCCCAAACCTGAGTTCGATTCTCCCTGGAAACAAAAACACATTTGTTTGGGAAGTCTGTCAGTTGGGCCTTGGCCCAATTGGTTTACCTGGTAGCCAGAAATGCAGGCGGCCTGACTACCCCTGGCACTTAGTCGGAAGGCATTCCAAACTCGGGATAGGTAGAGTGGTAGCCCGTAAGGGCCTAACCGTTAACACGGTGGACCAGTCCACTAAGTAGCACCTTTGTGCGTTCCTACCGGGGCCGACCGGATAGCCGATAGGGTTTATCAAAAAAAAAAAAAAAAAAAGTCTTGAAAACATTAAAATGCCAAAACATAAGCATGCGACCGAAATGTGGCAGAAAATTTAAGAGTTTTATTTGTCGCAATCATTACTCATGCTAACATTTTTCATTTTCCCCCTCATTTGTGGATAACGCACGATATTACATTCTACACACCAACAAGATTCTATAAAAACGCAAAGGTTGTCTCCATAGAATATCGTCCCATCACCAAACATTAGATCTCCTCTTTCTCTCTATCTATCTCACTCACACTCCTTCTCTCTCTCTTTCTCTCTCAGAACTTGGATATGGGTGAAGCCGTAGAGATCATGTTCGGAAATGGATTCCCAGAGATTCACAAAGACACATCACCCATTCAAACCCTCCACTCCAACCAGCAGGACTGCCATTGGTATGAAGAAACCATCGATGATGATCTCAAGTGGTCTTTTGCCCTCAACAGGTTTTCATCTATCTCAACTTTGCTTTCATTATATATGTATATATGATTTTGCCTGTTTTTTATGGTTTATTTACTTTATTTTGTCTCGACAGTGTTCTCCATCAAGGAACTAGTGAGTACCAAGATATTGCTCTGTTGGACACCAAACGTTTTGGAAAGGTACATTTTGTCAAATATTCTTATGAAACAATATTTTTACTTAAAAGTTCATGTTTATTTTGTATAGTTTTGATTAATTACAAATTTCTTAGAGTAGTGATATTATAAGGTGGAGACTAATTAGTATGAAGTACTTAAAAACAGGTGCTTGTGATTGATGGGAAAATGCAAAGTGCAGAGAGAGATGAGTTTATCTACCATGAATGTTTGATCCACCCGGCCCTCCTTTTCCATCCCAAGTATATATGCACTTTATTTTACTTTACTTACAAATTAATTTCTTGTATTCAATCAAGTGCTTTATATTTGAATAATGCACCTAACATAGTCTACAAAATTTCTACTTATGTTTAAAAAGTTATATCACTTGTTTATTGTTATTAGACATGAACATTTTATATAAACATAGTTTCGAATTGTTATTTACTCAACCATTGCTCATTGAGTAGCCCCAAGACGGTGTTTATAATGGGAGGAGGTGAAGGCTCTGCTGCTAGAGAAATATTAAAACACACGACGATCGAGAAAGTTGTCATGTGTGATATTGATCAGGTTAACCTCAAGTCTCCAATTGTATTAACAAAAAATATACGTTCATGCATGATCTTAACAAATTAATAAATGTTTTTTTTTCTTTCTTTCTAGGAAGTTGTTGACTTTTGCAGAAGATTTCTGACCGTTAACAGCGATGCTTTCTGTAACAAAAAGCTTGAACTTGTGATCAAAGATGCAAAGTAAGGAACCTAAAACATAACAAAAACAACAAAAGTAAGTTTTCAATGACGTCTAAATCTCTAATTAAAAATATAATTTGAATGTGAAAAAGGGCTGAATTGGAGAAAAGAGAAGAGAAGTTTGATATCATAGTAGGAGATTTAGCCGATCCAGTGGAAGGTGGACCTTGTTATCAGCTCTACACGAAATCCTTCTACCAAAACATCCTCAAACCCAAGCTTAACCCCAATGGCATTTTTGTGACCCAGGTCTTAAATCTTTTTAATATTTTTTTGATAAATATTTACTAATTTGGGAAAAAGATAATAAAACACTTTATTTTTGTATAAATAATAATAGGCTGGACCAGCAGGAATATTCACTCATAAGGAAGTCTTCACATCAATCTACAACACCATGAAGCAAGTGTTCAAGTGTAAGCAAATTACGCCTCTTTTGTGTGTTTCTTGTAGAGAAATTATTGGATCCATTTTTTGATGATTGAAGTAAAAACAGACGTAAAGGCTTACACAGCACATGTGCCATCATTTGCGGACACATGGGGATGGGTGATGGCATCGGACCACGAGTTTGATGTTGAAGTTGATGAAATGGATCGAAGAATCGAAGAGAGAGTTAAAGGAGAATTGATGTATTTAAACGCTCCTTCTTTCGTCTCTGCTGCTACTCTCAACAAAACCATCTCTCTCGCGTAATTTCCATTTCTCACTCTTTTTTTTTTCTTAACACAATGAATAATTAATCGATTTATTTACAAAATGGATACTAAATATTGGACAGACTGGAGAAGGAGACTGAAGTTTATAGTGAAGAGAACGCGAGATTCATTCATGGTCATGGTGTGGCGTACCGGCATATTTAAAAGAAGAACCGGTTCAATTTCAGATTCATACCAAACCCATGTCATAAAAACATAAAAGCCGGTTTCTTTTCTCCGCATATAACCGGGGCGTTGTCTTGATGATTACTTTGGTTCGGTTTTCTTTTCTACATTGCTTGGGTTTTCGTTTTCTTGTTCTTATCTTCCCTCAAGTTATTCCGGTTTAGTTTGGTTAACAAAACTATATCTTCCCTCAAGTAATTTCGGTTTAGTTTGGTTGACAAAACTATACTGCTTACTAATTAAGAAAAAGACCAATCGTCATCGTCAGTTTCTTCTTCAATCAGTAATTTCTCCACACCAAATCTAATTTACACCAATTATGGTCTAAAACTGGTTAAAACTATTTGGTATTATATCGATAACTAAAAATCTGGCATTAGAATTTGAATGATTCGGTTCAAGAAGAAAGGATAGAGAAAAGAATTTCCGGAAAAGTAAACCGAAGCAAATCAAGTTCAACTAAACCGAAAGCAAATCAAGTTCAATTAAACCGAAGCAAATGAAGTACTTAATGAAAAAAGAAGAAGGAAAGGATCATTTGTCATTTGTGAGTCTTGTGTTCAGTGAGATGAACATCTTGAGGAAGGAGGCTGTAATCGATCTCAAGCTCCTCGAGAATCCGCTTGATTGCGATGATCAGTGCGGTTCTTCTTCTACTCTTCTCTATGTATACTTGGAAGTTTATGGTGTGCTGGACCAGTATATTCAATACCAGCTTGTTCATATTCTCAATCGCCCTCACCATCACCTGGGCTTCTGGATACCAATGTTGTGAGTTTGCCACCAAGTATCTGACCAAATTTAGAATCAATACAAAGTGAGTGATTTAATGTGGACAAGGTCTGTTGTATGGTAGTTAGGGGACTTAAATAACATGTGAAGAACTACTTATAGAAAAAATAAACTGCATTCATATTGATTACTAATATGCCTAATACTTACTCTCCGATTTTTCCCTTGAGACTGCCGATTTTCTCGGCCGGTGTTGAGAATGCAATGGCGAAGTCGACATAATCTCCCATATCTGGACTTCTGTAGAAGTTGCTTATCGGTTTTGATATTAAAACCGAGTTTGGATAGAACACTTTCTCGTTGTCAATCTTGAGGAACACGGTCGTTAGAAGATCTATTTCTTCAACCAACAACTTCAAAGCAAAAGAAACAATATTAACTCAATGGTTTAGATGTTTTAACTGAGTAGTAATAGTGAGCAAACAAACTTGCAAAGTTAGTTACCATAACACCGTCGACAACGCAACGGTCTCCGACGTCATAAGGATGCATTACGAAGACGAACATAAAGGATTCAAAGATATTCTTACAAGTGCTTCCGATCATGAAAGCAAGACCCACAAATTGTGATGAGAAGACCAACAAAAGCTTGGTCGATGCTATATCCAGAAGCACCAACCAAACAATGAATGTGATAACGGTCAAGATTCCAGTTACAAGTTTGTCCAGCTGCTTAACCGCTGTTTTTGTGTCGTTCAATGAATGCCCTATAGTTTTCCGACTTGTGTAAACATTAACCTATAAAAAAATGGCACAACAGACCTAGTTTAAACTTTTAACAACTTCTCTAAATAGGCATGTGTTATGTTTTTGCCTAGGGTTTCCTTTATTGGTACCATTGATTAGTCATCTAGAACAACTTTGGACAAAAAAATTAAGGGTGTTTGAAGAATGTTACCACCCATTCTGTAAAAGTCTTGCGTGTGATTTTTCCGGTGTCGGCATCTTCTATTAATGGGAGTACTAGGTCTACCTCTTCCCTAATCATGAACCTCAATAGGTCATCTTCTTCTATGTAACTGAAAATCAAAAAGCAATTGAAGTTTGTAATGATTCATATGAAAAGTGAAAACAAAGTAGAAGAAAACAGAGTATTTGTGTGATGACTCACTTATGGTTCGGCTTAGCAACATTGTTAAAGACTTCATAAGCAGCAGCCACAGCCTCCATCTCATTTGTTATCTCTTTATCTTTTTGCTCTTTCTTATTGTTGACCTCATCTAAAGTGCTGGATATGGTAGATATACCTGAAGTTCCCACCGCTTCGATCAAAACACGCATTGTCCCAGCAGAGACCTTCTCTTGTTTCATCCTGTGAACCTTACCCATATCGATCACTTTCTTGTCTTTCACTTTTCCATCCTTGGTGCTTGTGAAACTTAGGTGGCCTGTGCTTGGCACACGCCCAACGTTCTCTGCCTCTTCTATAAGCGGAGGTCCCGAGAGAGTTTGGAGAACGTATTGGTTGAAAATAGACTCTTGAATTCTCTCAAAGAAGTTTCTGACGTTGAACTTTGATGCAAGAACTTTCAAGGCAAACGTCTTTACCAAGAAAAGGATTGACCCTACGAGAAGGGAGACAATAGTCCAAGTAATGAAGTCGAGAAATTTCTTGGTCTTACGAGAGTGTTTAACGTTATCATCGAACAGACATATCCAAGCAATCAGAACCAGAGTAAACCAAATGAAGACTTGAACATTCTTCTTCAAACCATGCACAAAGTACAGAACTTTTTTCCGAAGAAGATAGTTCTTTTCTATGAGGAACACTGCAAAATGCATGAACCAATTTGTCACCAACATGCCGCTGAGTGTAACCATCACAAGCACCGACCATTTCCAAACTTCCAAACCCCAAATGGTATGCTTGTTCACCTTATCAATGGTTAAACTCACAACCAAAGTGGCCAAAATGGCCATAAACACTACCAACTCAATCAGAGCCAGAGGTTTCATTCCGCTACGCTTCACTCGGTGTAGCTTAACCTTTTTGTAGATTTCCTCATTTTCATCCCTTTCCTCCTCAGCAACTTTACTCAGTGCTGCTGACGCAACGCTTCTATTCGATTTGTTATTAGGAGAAGCCCTGTCAAAAGAACCCCTTGCAAATGAAGGAGCACCAAACTGTTCCCTAAGGGACCTTCCACCATTTTCCTCTATAATATTATCGTATCGAAAAGACCGTTGTTCCCCAAACCTTGACTTGGACTTGGAGTAAACTGACCTCGAAAGAGATTTCCTCCGAACTAGACCTTCATTGCTAGGACTTGGGATCTTAGGTGGCTTATGAACGCTACCAGAGAACTTATAGATTTCAGGAGGAGGAATGCTTAACGGCGGCACTGGTTTTGATTTCTCAGCCCCTGCATCTGACCCTGGTGAAGCCAATGGATTGAAAGAAGGAGATGATGCTGTTGGATCTTCTTTATCTGAAACATTAATAACAACTTCTTCTCCGTTACTGACTCTCCTCTCTGCCATCCTGAAGTCACCTCCAACCAATAAGTTGCGATGCAGTTTGACTCCAATGGCTCCCAAAAGAGCCTAGAAGTTGGACCAAATCATAAGAACACGAAGAGTAGAAATGTTTCAGTGATTAGATTAATCACAAACTCTTTACACAATTAGATTACAATGAGATTTGATTTAACATATGCTTGACACCGACTATGGACAAAGTTTACGTTTACACTTTTTAAAGTTGACCAAACCAAAGTTAGGAGCGCCTCTAAGCTATCTAAAAGCTAACCTTAAAACCTAAAGCAAATCCTACAAGGCTAGAAAAGAGATCTGCAAGAATGACCAGTTGTTCTAAGTAAATGAGTACTCTTTGGAAAACCCACGAATTATCCGAAGATAGTAAGAAAGATCAACACTTTCCCAAAATAAATATATACTTTCAAAGAAAAAGTAAACCAACAGTGCCTCAGTAGAAAATTATTCAAACGTATAGTTAGATATAAGCTTACTAAAAAATTTAAAAGTGACAAAACAGAGCAGGTTTTGAACTCGGTATCTTTGGGTGGACTAAAGAAGAACAAATTAACTTTTAGAAACTTAAAAGGAACAAACAAAGAAAACAGAGAAAGGGGAAAGAGAGAGAGAGAGTCGTACAGGACACTGAAAGCAAGCCCAAGTAAGGATTGATCTTTGATTCAAACTTTAGTTCTGCTTTGCAAAGAGCGAAAACTCCAGAATAATACGGACAAGAAACAAATAGGCATCAATTAAATAAATAAAAAACAATCACGTGGATCTCAGAGGGGATTCCCAATTTTTATGTTTTCAATGTCAAGTGATAACGTTATAGATTTATACTAATACAGTCTTATTAAATTTTATTTTTTTGTCAATAGTCCTATTTTAATCTATTGACACATCTTTTCCTTATGTCACACAAGTCGGTTTATATTTTAGTTTAGTTTAAATCAATGATTTTTCTAAAGAATACTGAAAATTTAACGTCATTTAGTTAAAATGATGTGATGCATCATTGCATGTGACCTGATCTACTACGTGAAAAAGAATATGAAATGAGAAGTCGCATAGCTTGGTCAAGAATAAAATGAGAAGGTTTATAATGCAAAATCATATACTAGTAAAATAATGTAATATAATACCACTTAGGAGTTGAAAAGAAAAGACAAAGGTGACAGCAAGAATATATTCAGTCCTTGGTTTTACCGTTATTTTCACAACTGGGATATATTAAAAGAGAAATCGATAGCGACGAATTTCGTATTTCGATGAAAAATCAACATTTTATATTGTTTCGAGTATAAACTATCTTCGTACCATGATTTTAATGTGCACGGTAGGATATTTAAAATAACTTGTATCGAACCAATCCAAATTCAATTATTCAAAATTGAACCTACTCTTTTAACGAGTGAGTTACTACTAGAGGACGACACAAATAAATTAGTACTCCCTCCGTATTTTAATAAGTGTCGTTTTAGGATTTTTTTTTTTTTAAAATTAGATGTCGTTTTCAAATTTCTATGCAAAATTTATTACTTTTTAATGTTTTATGACGTCATAAAACATTAAAAAGTAATAAATTTTGCATAGAAATTTGAAAACGATATCCAATTCAAAAAAATAAAAATTCTAAAACGACACTTATTAAAATACGGAGGGAGTACTAGCTAATGTCAAAGCGTGGATTTTTGAATTTACTTTAATGTTATCTTGTACAGTTGTACTACAACATTTTATGCATTTATTTTTAGTCGTTAAGCTTAGCAAATAGAAATGTAAATTTATAATGAATAGATTTTTCTTATAAAGATGTCAAATGTTGAATACATCTTTTCCGAAAATGTTCTTTATAATGGGTATAGTAAGTATGATTATATCATCCTGCTGAAGCTACACAAGTATATAAATTTGTCCATTAAATGTTTCGGATTTTTTATCTCTGAGCTCCAAATTGGATCCATTCTAAGGCCCATAAATAAGCCCAAATATAAAAGTCAGCTTAGCCCGTAAACAATTTATTTCTTAATCGGGTTTAGGGTTTCTCAGAGATACTCTTTCTAGGTTTTTAAAGCAGCTTCTTCTCTCTCTGATCTCTCTCCCTCCCTCACACCCTAGACAGCAGCAACAATGGCCGTTACCTTTTCAGATCTACACACAGAGGAGGGTGTCAAATCCGTGGAGGAGCACCTCGCCGGAAAAACCTACATCTCCGGGTAAAGTTTGTCTCTTTTCCTTTTTTTTTCTGCTAAACGATTCGTAACCTTAGATTGTTTCTATTCCCGTTATGATGTATGAGAGATTTTGATTTTGCAGAGATCAATTGTCTGTGGATGATGTTAAGGTTTACGCTGCTGTTCCAGAGAAACCCAGTGATGCTTTCCCTAATGCTAGCAAGTGGTACGAGTGTGTGGCTTCCCATCTTGCTAAAAGGTTCGTCCTTTTTGGAATTTGGTAATAATCGATTCAGATTTGGTATATGTATCAATCTTTCAACAATTGATAAGTTTTGATTTGTTGCAGTTTCCCTGGAAAGGCCGTTGGAGTGCAAATCGGTGGCTCTGCTACTGCCCCTCCAGCTGTAGAGGCTGAGGTACCTTTACTTGAATGCTTTATTCTTGACTGTCATAATCGTAGACCTTAGAACAATGATTTTATAGGTGATAGTTGTAATTATAAATTATAATACTTCGATTTGGAATGTTGTTTGTGTGTGTGTTTTAAGCTATTTTGCATAAATTGTCATCAACAGGCAGCTGCAGCTGGTGATGATGATGATGATGATGATGACATCGATCTGTTTGGTGATGAGACCGAGGAGGAAAAGAAAGCTGCTGAGGAGAGGGAGGCTGCTAAGAAGGACACCAAGAAGCCTAAAGAGAGTAAGTCTCTAGAGCATGCTCTTGGTTTATAGGGAAAACTTGTGAATGAGCAACTGCATCTTGAATTTTGATATGGGTTTTTAACTCTCTTTTGTATTTCAAACTCTTTGTTAGGTGGAAAGTCCTCTGTACTTATGGATGTTAAGCCATGGGATGATGAGACCGACATGAAGAAACTGGAAGAGGCTGTTCGTGCTGTTGAATTACCCGGTCTTTTATGGGGAGCTTGTACGTGTTTGACTTTCAATCTTAATGAGAGTAAGCTTTAGACTTTTGTCTGGGACTGTTTTCTAATTGAAACTTTTTTTTTTTCTGGTAATTTCTTGCAGCAAAACTTGTACCAGTTGGTTACGGGATCAAGAAACTCACGATTATGCTCACCATTGTTGATGACCTTGTGTCCCCGGACAACCTCATTGAAGACTTTCTCACCTCAGAGCCTAACAACGAGTACATCCAGAGTTGTGACATTGTCGCATTCAACAAGATTTAGAGACTTCAATCCTCTCCTTACAAAAACATATTTGATTTTCAAGTTTTGTTTTCGTTTGTGTTGTTTACCGAGATGTTTCTTTTCTAGTTGCAAGACCTCTTTCATGTTACAATAACACTAAATTATCAATGCTTACTATTCCGTTGAATTATTGTTAAGAACTACTTAGGTACTTTGAAAAATTTTCTACTACTTCAGAAAGAATCACGTATCCAGCAGCTCCCATCACAAGAGAAAGGGTGAGTTTTCCTCCTGGAACAATTTGCGGCAATCTTGTCACTCTTGACGTTGAGACTATGTACCTATCTGACCAAGACATTGCTGCTGGGAGGATTCCGAACAATACCAGAACTACAAAAGAGAATATAGTTAGGTTTCATGTTTGTTTAGATTTGACAACTTTTTGATTCAGGTTGCTCAAGAAGAGACTTGTACCTCCATATGTCCCGGCAAAATCTAAGGCTTTGAAGAAAATCTCTGGGTCCAGTAGGGACAGGACAAGCGGTGGAACCAGAGTAAGCAAGTAGAGAAGAGGCTTGTTCTGCCCACTCGGAAGCTTCAATACTAGAAAGTTTCCATGAAAGCAAAGATTATATAGTGTCTCCATGGCAGTAGATTTAAAAGAAAAGTTTGGTTGTTTGATGATACTTACAGTCAGAGAAGAAATCAGAGAGGCCTAAGACAAACCCTATATAAGATGTTGCGATTGCAAAAAGAGAGAATGCTTCCACAAAAGGCTGTATTATCAAAAGAAGACTGATCAGCGGTGATTGGTGAAGAGTTTATCAAATAAGCAAGAACAACTACACTTACACCGACAGTGACACTGCTTGATCTCAATTGTTGCAGAGGATCGACCATCTTCTCAGCAGCCACCCCAGTATCTGCTGGAAACGACCCAAGAATTACACCGTTCCACACAAGAAACAAGCTGAGTGGTATGGCTGTGCCAAGAACAATCGCGGTTCTGAAGATAAAGATATTTAGAAGGTTGAGTTAGTCCATAGACACTCAGTGAGTTTCACCATTACCATTGCAGGGTATGATGTCACCTTACTTTCGGCAAGTCTCCTTCAAGATCTGTGCAGAGAACCGGCACCACATTCTGTAAGAAGAGCAACCAATTGAGAAAGTTTCTTCATCTCACAGTCAAGAATCCAAGGTTGAAAGAATGAGATTGACTGTGACTACCTGATAAACAAATGACAGAGCAATGATGGGTATACTCATGGGAACGGCCTCAAAGTTAGCCTTGAGAAGAGCTTCCCAGTGCAAGTCTCCACTTGCAACTGCCTAACAAAATGGTCATCTATGTTTTGGTTTTCTCTTTCATGAATTCATAGGAAAGTCTCTAAGGAAAAAATGTTACCACGAGTGCTGCAAACGATGCTATTACTCCAAACACCAGAACTCCATTGGCTACACCGATGAATCGCTGGCTGCAACGACATGGAGGATGCTATGAGTAACTTTGAGTCGAGCACTATTCCACTCTGGTTCTCTTTGGGTTTATACAGTTTCTTCTTTAAATTGTGGCATCACTGATTAGCTTAAAATGGATAGCTAACCTCCCAAAGAAGCAAAGACCTCCGAAGATTAGTGAGAACAGAGTTGCACTCTCCCATCTACAAGACATTCTGGGGAATAAGTACAGAAGCATAATACTCAACAAAAGGATCAATTGGGGTTTCGTACATTGGAATGCCGAGGAAGTTTGTAAGGATGCCTGAAGACCGAGCAATGTAGGCCACAAGAAGGGTGTAATGTATGAGAAGATAAGACCAACTACACAACAGAAAGGCTTGTTTCAAGTTTAAGTGAAAGAAACAGGGATGGAAACTAAGGAAAGCAAGTTCTGAAATGAGAATGAGAGGATGATTACCTAACAACTTGAACTCCAACAGACCCAAGAGTCCGCTTCGCCATTGAAACCTGCCAAAATATCAAGTCAAAGCTGAGTTTTTAAGGCATAACTAAGCTAAGTTTGCATAGAAGTATTGGTTTGAGGGGATATACAAGAGATACGCCTCCAGAGCCTAGTTCACTCATGGTGTTGACATTTACTTCAGCAACCAGCAAACCTGTCACAACCTGAAGCCAGCATATATTACTAATGAACAATCCGTTACTTGCTCTAAACATAAACAGAGAAAAGAAGAATCATCCATCATCACCATGAAAGCCCAACAGAGAATGCAGGCGACTGCAGAGGCAAGAAAACCTGATTCTTGTGTCACAGCTGGAATCGCAAGTATCCCTGCACCTACCTAATCAAGAAAAGGATAAAGATTTAGCAGAAACAAAACTTGATTCCTTGCGTAGTTTCAACAAGAATCTGGAGAGAGTTATGAGAAAGTAGACAGACTTACGGTAGTGCCAGCAACCAATAAAATTGCGCTGGACAAACTTCCTGAAAATTTTCAAAACTTAAAACCAAAAATTCTATCCAAATTTAGGTATTCGCATGCAAAATGATATCAGTCATTGTACCGGACTCTCGCTTCAATGTTGATTGATTAAGGTTAGAGAAGAGCCTCTCAAAAACGACAACCTTTTCTTCTTCATCATCTTCTTCTTCCGTTGTTACTTGTGTTTCTCTGCGTTCATCAGACACTCTCTGAGGCAAACACTTGAAGAATCTTGGGGTCTGAGTTCTTAAGAATGGGTTTGATTTGAAACCAAAACAAGATGAGGAAATATGAGATCTTGGTACATGAAAAGGGAGAGGTCCACTGAGAATTATGGGTTTCGTTGGAACTGAAAAAGTGGGTAATCGAAGAAGACAAGTGTAACTTAGAGACACAGACATCTCTGTGTTTGTCTGAGATTAGACACTATGATCAGTCTTCTGGTTTTCTGCGAGTCCAGTTCAAAAGATTGTGTTAGAGAAAGCTTTAGCTTCCGAGATTATAACATGTGTGGTTGTCTTATTTTTGAAGTTTTATTTCCCAATTATATTTAAAATCTATGCATTTATGATTTATGCTTCAAGTTTGCTTTTTAAAAAGATTAATTTTGCACCAATGATAAAAAGTTGGATGCTGAAGTAAAGAATAGCAATGCAAACTATTTTTTTTCTTTCATTTAACTATTATAAGTAACCCATCATATTTATTAAATTAAAAATTTCAATTTTTTTATTTTGAGTTTGTGGTTATGTTTTGTTAAGATTATCATGTGATAAATTAATTAACATGTTTCATAAAACTTGTTAAATGAAAAACAAAATAAAGAATTAATTTTCAATTCTCCATTATCGAAGTAAAAAAAAAGAATGGGAAAAAAGTCCAATTGCGTCTGATTTGGGTCCGACAAGGACGGGTCAGAAAACAGAGACCAATTTCAACTAGAAAAAATAGATCCAAAGGAATTTTTTTTTTTTTCCTTTTCTTGTCGTGTTTGGTGGAATCAACATACGTATATATTTGTTAATTTTGATTTTATCTTTGTTATATTTATTCCAGAGAGAACGGAAGCAAGCAACACAAAATTCAAAATTAGGGTTTATCTTCTTCCCTTTGACTTTGGAAGCTGCTTTTTCTTCTGTACAACAAAAGCATGAAGAAGAAGCTCCAGACACGTTTTCCAGCGGTATGAAACAATTACTTTTCACTGATTTATAGTTTTGTTTGTTTCTTTTTCCTATGGAGATAACCATGAACTCTGTTTTGTGAGTTGTGAGAGTAGTTAGGTTCACTTCTGCTATGATTACAGGTTTTCTTCTTCAGGGTTCCATGGTCCTTGTCTTCATTAGTTTTTTAAATTTATCTACAGTATGTGAATGTGTCTTGGACTTGGAGGGCTATTTTGTTCAGGGCTAGATATAAAGAAACTGCAGAGATATCTTGTTTAGGACTGAAGATGAGACTTCTATAGATGAAGTTTCTTATATTTAATTTAAGGAGTGTGTTTTTGTAATTTCTGTAGAGGGTGAGATGTCCTCGTGATGATATGTTCGAATTTTGTGTTTCAGACAAGGATTAAGAAGATTATGCAAACTGATGAGGAAGTTGGCAAAATAGCAATGGCGGTCCCTCTTCTTGTTTGTAAGTGATGATTTTTTTTTATTTTCTTACTCTAAACGTTGTTCATATATTAGCTTGTGTCACCACATGTAGTTGATCTGTTCTGGTTTTGAATTTAACTTTTCAGCTAAAGCTTTGGAGCTATTTTTACAAGACTTGTGTAATCACACGTATGATGTAACTCTTAGCCGAGGAGCAAAAACTGTCAACTCCTTTCATTTGTAAGTGTGAACCCCAACTTTGGATTTTGCTTTATATATATAGTAAACCAATTGTTTTCTTGCTTGTTCAATACTTTTTTTTATTCTTTTTCCAGGAAGCAGTGTGTGCACACCTTTAATATCTTTGATTTTCTAAGAGAGACTGTTGGTAAAGTTCCTGATTTGGGTGGTTCAGATACTGAAGACCAATCAGCTACCAAAAGAAGGTTAGGCCCAAGGTCATTCTCCTTTCAAAAACTTTGGTATTGGTTTCGTGTCTAACAACTTGTTTGTCCGACTTTTCAGGAAAGTAGTTGATGAAAGAAGTTGCAACGATGAAGATATGACGAAGACCACTCAAATGGTAACTAGCCAGACTTATTTTGCTGATGACCATTTTGTATTTCACTTAATGCTTATTTTTGTAAGCCCTTTTTTCGCCTTGTTACAGCATGAGGTCAAACATACTAGCGGTGGCAGAGGAAGGCGAGGTAGAGGCTGCGGACGAGGTGGTGGAAGAACAGGAAGTGGGCTGTCTCTAAAATTTGAAGAAGATGGTTCTCCCGAAAGCAGCAGGACCCCGTCTCCCGAAATCGGGAGCCTTTCTCATGACGATAAATCTTGGAAGAAAGTCGCATCACTCAACAATCATAGTAACTCAGTGGTAAAAGTAAGGAACTTTGATCTTAATGTTGAATTAGATGAGAATGGAGACTCAGCTGCTTGGCTGGACAGAGCGCTAGAGGGAAGTCCAGATTGGCCGTTGTTGGAGATTAACGAAATGAAAATAGATCCTGATCAACAACAGGCTAGTAGTGCTAATGATGAGGAAGATTATGATGAAGAAAGCATAGACCAAGAGTGAAGTGTTTCTGGTTAGGTGAAATGACTTAAAGGCTAAGATAGGAGAACAACAACTTAGGAACTACTGACACACTTATATATTATTATAGAAGCAGTGTGTATGTAAGAGATTGCTCACATTCTCTTTAATGTAATTTCGTATTTTTCATTCATCTCTTCCAATTTGATAGGAAGCTTTATTACAAACCATAAAATCACATACATAATGTTTAATTTTAATTAAAATATTTCTAAGTGAAATAGTAACACAAGATTAAAGAAACGACCCGTCGGATCCAAAAGTAAGAGAGAAGCGGGTTTAATTGATACCGTCTTCGTCTAAAATCAAAACCCCAGAAACCTCTCTTCTTCGTCTCCTCATCAATTCAGTTGCGATAATGGATTTTCAGGTCGTGATTCTCGCCGGTGGATTCTCCAGTAATCTTGTTCCCTTAGTCTCCAAGGTCCGTCGCTCTTTCTCTCATCAGCAAAACAGTTTTTCGCAGTGAGTTTAGGCGAATAGCTAATTTCGTTTTTGTGTTGTTCAGGAAGTTCCTAAGGCGTTGCTTCCGGTAGCGAATCGTCCGGTGTTATCTTACGTTTTGGATCTGCTCGAGAGCAATAATCTCAAGGATCTGATCGTCGTACGCCTTATATCTTTTCTGATGCGAGAGTTTTTAGGTTGAATGTTTTCAATGGAGCTCAGAGTTTGCGTTCGCTTTTGTTTCACAGGTTGTTGAAGGAGAAGATGCCGCATTGAAAGTTGGTGGATGGATATCTTCTGCTTGTGTTGATCGTTTACATGTTGAGGTATTACTCTATCTATGGCATCTCAATTTAGTCATGTAGAGTTCCAGTGAAAACTCTATGCATGATTGAAAGAATCTAGTGTAATATTCGTTATAGGTGTTGTTGGTCCTAGAATTATTAAGTACAGTAGGAATCATTTGAATATGCTTGTCCTCAAGTTATGGATCTTTTAACCAACTGAGAAGTTATTCAATGTTCTGCTGGATATCTTACTTTATAGGTTGCTGCTGTTGCTGAGAATGTTGGAACTGCTGGGGCACTCAGGGCAATTGCACACCACTTAACTGCCAAAGACATTTTGGTTAGCTACAATAAAGCCTTCTCGTAGCTTTTGCTTTGCGCAAATTTTGAGCTTCTAGCTAACTGGTAATTTGCTTTGACATAGATTGTAAGTGGAGACATTGTTTCTGATATTCCTCCTGGTGCTGTTGCCGCCACTCATAGAAGGCATGATGCAGCAGTCACTGTAATGCTTTGTGCTCAACCTGTCAGTGGGCCATCAGAATCCGGGGGTTCTGGTGGGAAAGATAAAACCAAAAAGCCTGCTTGCGATGATATCATAGGGCTTGATTCCTTGAAACAATTCTTGTTATACATAGCCAAAGGTCCTACTTTTAATTCTCCTTTTTGTTTCTTAGAGGTACCAAAATGCTTGAACTTGTTGTTGGTTTACCTCCTGAAATTTTGTTAGGGGCTGAGATTAAGAAAGATACGCGAGTAAAAAAGAGCATTCTCTGTGCGGCTGGCAAGGTAATGTTTTCTGATTGTAAGTTTTTGAATTGACCTACAATGCATTGTCTCATCTGACTGTAGATGATGCATGTATTAATATCTTCGTACAGTTTCTTATTGTCTTGTCATTTTTGATATAGATTGAAATTCGATCAGATCTGATGGATTCTCATATATATGCCTTCAAGAGGTTGGTCAGATCTACTTTCCTGCTAACAAATTAGTTTAATTTGTCGAAACTCAATATGTTCTTTTGTCTTGTGTCTTACAGATCAGTTCTGCAGGAAGTTTTGGATCAAAAACCTGCTTTTCGGAGCCTAAAAGAGGATGTACTACCATATCTTGTTCGTACACAGCTGGTTAGTTGGATATGTTCCTTGCAAATGAGACTAATGAAAATTATACCATTTGTTTTATTGCCATTTTGATCCTTTTTCTGTGCTTTTCCCCCTTGAGCATCAGAGATCAGAGATCTTCTCTGACCAAAATAATGTAGAAGAAAACGGAAATGGAAATGGAAAGAATAATATGCAGAACAACGAGGTGGTCTTGTCTCAAATTCTCTCCAACGCATCTTTGCCAAGCTTTCATCAAGTCTATGAATCAGGTCTTGATAGCCGAAAAACCAATAAATGCTGTGTTTATATAGCGGATGAAAGTAAATTTTTCGTCCGCTTGAATAGCATTCAAGCCTTTATGGACGTAAACAGAGATGTAAGTTGTTCCACACATAGATTCATTCTCTAGTATTTTCTTTCTCAGTTGACATATCGAGCTCTGTAATTGTTCAAACTTGTGCAGGTTATTGGTGATGCAAACCACCTATCTGGATACTCCTTTTCTGCTCATCACAACATTGTCCACCCATCAGCTGAGCTTGGATCGAAAACCACAGTACGTCCTCTACTTGTCTAGATATTGAGCACTTGTTCTGTGAGTCGTGATCGTCAATAACAATTATGGGTTGCAGGTTGGACCTCATTGTATGCTTGGAGAAGGCTCTCAAGTCGGTGATAAATGCAGTGTCAAAAGATCTGT
This sequence comes from Arabidopsis lyrata subsp. lyrata, assembly GCF_000004255.2. Lineage (NCBI taxonomy): Eukaryota > Viridiplantae > Streptophyta > Magnoliopsida > Brassicales > Brassicaceae > Arabidopsis > Arabidopsis lyrata. The sequence goes on along the minus strand of NW_003302550.1, from coordinate 8,239,098 downwards.
AATTGGGAGACATTGCCGGATAGGCTCCAATGTGAAGGTAACAAAATTAGCTTTTTACTCACGCCAGCCAAAGAAAGGTGGTGTACATCTCGAAAATACGCTCAACTGCTTATATGTGGGTGCAGATTGTTAATTCAGTTGTGATGGACCATGCCACAATTGGAGACGGATGTTCAATACAGGGCTCAGTCATTTGCAGCAACGCACAACTTCAAGAGCGTGTTACTCTGAGAGACTGCCAAGTACGTCGCTCCCTTCTGTGTTCATAGTACCCAGTGTCGTATACATATCAGATGGTTTTATGGATTCCATAATCAAAACATCAATTTGTTTTATAGGTGGAAGCAGGGTATGTAGTTTGTGCCGGGAGTGAGCAGAAGGGAGAGACCTTTGCTAGAAAATGAAAAGGAAGGTTAAGCATATGAATGAGGAGGTCACATCTTGGAATTTTTTCAATGAAAAGCAGCATTTCTTAGTCGTTCGTTTGGTATGTGAGAAGAGTGTGAAGGATTGGAAAGTTCCCCACCCTAAGGGTTTTGTACTTTAGTTGATTAAAAGTTTGAGATTTTCCGTTAGTATGTTTTGCTGATAGAGTTTAATCTTTTGCTATTCATTACATATATGCGCTTACATAAACTCAATGACGTTTTGAAACTCTTTGTCAGCCACTGGCCCTTCCTCTCTCCGTTGGTTTTCCTGTCTTTTTTTGTTCTCCTCATTGTTACTCTTTTGTTCGAGATTAAACATTTTCCTGTAAGATATATTTTTTGTTTTTGGTACTTTTCCATAGAGATGATTACAGACAGAAGAAATACATGAATAAAAACTACACTTGCGTTCTGCCTCGAATCATATGCCTTCAGATCTGATAACATTCAGAATAAATGACTTCGAATGTATGAAACGTTTCTGTATAAATAGTCACGAGAATGGATAAACTTCATAGCTTGTTTTGAAGTAACAAAATGTACAAGTTGTGTGATTCTTCTTGCCTTCTTGGCGAACTTTCGTTGCTTCACCCTTCCTAACTTCCCCCACAGTGAAATTTTTATTTAGAGATTAAACCTGCAAAACCAAAACCAAATCATTCTATGTTAAGATGCGACAATCTATACATCACATAGAAACATTGCCAATCATTTGAGACTGTAAAATAAAGATTTTGCATTCCCGGTAGCTAGAGATTTCCAGGTTATCTACTTATAAGCCTTAAGACAATGATTATTTCCTCAGATGACAGACACAGATCCATATGAGAAACATGCCTTATCTAAAGATGAGTCTAGTAACAGAGGGATAACACAACGACTCTTACCTAACAAAGTTAGCTGCTTCTAAACCTCTCCATGACACCTTTGGTGTGCAATACAAAAATGAGAGTGTCCCCGGCTTCAGCCTCCAACCTACATCGCTCCCATCTCATCAAGCCTTGAGCTCTTATGCTGCAAAAAGTTAATTTAGGGACGACAAATATTAAATTTGCCGCGGTATCTACTACTCCAGCACCACTGTGCGAGCAAATAGAAATGTCTAAATTCAGCTTCAAAAGGAGATGCCTGCATTGCCATTAGTATATTACCTTACTCTTTTTGTGCCTCTGAACGTCATCAAGATCTTCAGTCCCATTGTACTTCCTTTTCTGAAAGTAAAGTGGTAGTGGTAGTGTACCATGTAAATTGTATAGAATTGAAGAATCCAATATATAAAAATATACAGCCTAGATCTGCCAAATTTTATGAACTGAAAGTCTGAAACCAACAACGGACACATTCAATTGCCAAAAATGTATCCCAGACTCAAAGAAATGGGAAACACTTTACCATTAAGCTATTCTTACGAAAGAAAGATAGCAACAAGAGCAGACAGTTCTAATACCTTATCATGGTGCCCACTTTTGTCCTTCTTTCTGTCTCGATCCTTGTCTTTATCCTTATCTTTGCTCCTATCTTTATGCTTGTGCTTGTGCTTCTTATGTTCCCTATCTTTCTCCTTATTCTTTTCTTTGTGTTTTCTATGCTTCCTGTCCTTATCTTTCGACTCACTTTTTGATTTTGAGGCCGTGGTAGGAGCTCCCTTCTCTGCCTGGAAGAAAAACAGAAGATCTCAAATTCTCAAACCTAGCTCAACTATCATCAAACAAGATACGGCTTGGAGGTAATTCAACTTATCATGGTTAGTAAAAGATCTAGATGTTACAGGAGACTAGCATCACAGAAAGTAAAAATCACACAGAGAGAGAGCACGATTCTTACTGGAGGCAATTCAACAGGAGCTGTATCATTAAGCTCAAAAGCCTCCTTAAGTTCATCTAAAACAAAAGGTTGAATACGAGCATTGGAATCTCGGCTACTAAGTGATGCATTGGGAATAAGCTGATCCAATTGCATTCCATCTCCTTTTCTAATCTCGGTGTCTCCAACCAAATTATGAAGATAATGAGCATCTGAAAGTGACTCTGGAAGTGATCTCTTGCAGAAGAATTCATGGTGTGGCAACAACTTGTATTGGGTTACAAGATCTAGTGCACCACCTAATTCTCTTGGACCTGCACTTAAAAAAAATCCAGAAGCTCATTGACTCTCAAATCCCAAAATCAAAAAAAAAAAAACAAAGCTTGAAACCAAATTTACCTCCAAACTTAACGCTCTCTGATTCCATATCTTTATTTTCGATCAAGGAAAAGCAAATTTCAAGAACCCGTTGGAATTTGAAAGCCAATGAGATCAATAAGCTCAAGAGCGAAAACAAAGCCGAAGCAAAAAGATCAATCACAAGGCAGATCTCATCGCAACCCCACCTCTAGCTAGCGCCTAATCAGGAAAACGGATTGCTCTTGCCTCTTGGGTCGTCGCGGGAATATCGAGGAACGTTCGAGAGAGAAAGCGACAAGGAAATAATTAGGGTTTGAGAAAGGATAGGTGATTCCTCAAACAATGGCGTTATAAAATCGCGATTTCTTCCTCTTCTGTGTTTTTTTTCCCGTGATGCTTCCGAAAAATTGTTATTTAAAGGGTTCCCGCGTGGGATTCACGCTCCTCTCGGTGCGTCTGATCAACTTTTACAGCTTTGTAAAGCAAACATCGATGAATATGTGGCCGTACATTTGTCTTTGTATTTGTATTTGTATTTGTATTTAATTTTAAGAAATTTTCACTTTTCTGATAATTTTTTATCACATTTTATTTATTAAAAATGCTTATGATTAAAAAATGCTCATAAATTTTCTTAATGCAGGTTCTTAATTAGTTCATTTTATTCTAAAAGAGTTAACTTGTCCACATATTTAGATTTAGGATGCATTCCACAATAATCAAGACGGAAGAATTGTGAATGATATATATACATACTTGCAAACTTGACATATAAATTAACATGGCTTACAAGTTTCACTATATATAATTTGCCAGAAATGTGATTAAGTCATGTATTATCTTGCTCTCATATCATGTAGGCACAAGTAAAAATGTATCCACAACCAGGAATATTTTAACAGATGATGCACATAGATTACAGAAAACGTTTTTTTTTTTTTTTTTGTGATAAAGAAGATTACAGAAACGTTACACTAATCTCGATCTTTACACACTGAGACAAATATTTGCTATATCGCTGAAGAGAGAAAGATTCCGACTTTGTAGAAGAACAAGGCCCTAGTTTGGCCTGATACAACAATTTATGTAGGTCAAGATCCTCTTCTTCTTCTGCATGGTAATTTAAATTAGTATTGTAAGAGAGACGAATACTCTATACAAGTTGTATAATCTTATAACATAATACAATATTTCACATATAGCATAATGCTTCATTTAGCAAGGTGATTTCGGCTAGAGATAGATTCGCTAGAAAAGAGTACTATACACTTCGTTCATGATTGCCTCTTTAAAGTTGGAGACATCCAAGCAAAACAAATTTATGGAACTCCGATATATATATATATAGTTAAAACAAAATGCAAAAATACGAATGAAAAGATGAATAAAACATGAAGATCTAGTGACTTGAATCCGCAATACCAGTGGAGAAGAGGTTGATATATTTACTATGAGAATGGAATTCTAGAAAAATATGTTCCTAAAATTTAAATAATTTTTTTTTGGCTCCAACCAAGTGAAGGCCGAATATATTAAATTTCTCGACCAAAATAGTGAAAATGTGGCTTTCGCTCTTTTGAGTTTTTATTATTTCCTATATGTTTACTTAACTATAAGAAAAGTGTAACTAGCAGATATAAATTTAGAATTGTATAACAGCAAAAGAAATTAAAAAAAAAAAATACGATCCTACAAAAAAGTGTAAACCATAATAAATTTAAATTAATAGGATCCTAAAGCTACAAAAAGAAAAAAGAAAAGTGTAACTAGCAGATATAAATTTACTATGGTTTAGACTTTTAATTAGTTGGCTTAATAATTTTTTTTATCTAACTATAAAAGTAACTAAATTCTTTAGGTGGAGATATAATGTTAAATTTTGGTTGCTAATTGAAACGTTATGGAAAAAAGATGCAAAAAAATCAAAAGACATCCTTCAAAACCATGGAAAGATTCTGCAACCCACTACACTAACATTAAATTTCAAGAATGTGGACCTAATTATTTAGATTGATAAATGAGACCTGATACTATGTTACTATGATGCTTCATGTACTTTAGGAAAGTGCCGGTCATGGCTCCAAATACAAATTTTCAATCTATTTGGGCTATAGATGTGCTCTTTCCTTAAGTACATAAAGAGAAAATATTATGAAAAAGCCCTCCCAAGGAGATGCAATTCAACTCATAATTAAGTTGAACAACAATCATGGTTCAGTTATGTCTCTTGTACGGACAAATGCAAGAACACAAAACAAAGCAATGACACAAAGAGAAATCATTTCGGAAATTGCTATACCACCTTGTGATGATCCATGCGCGTTGACTAAGGGGAAAAGGATCATCACAAGGTGCATATGAACCAAGGAATCCATGGAAGAGTAAGTAAAGAGAGAGAGAGAGAGAGGTAGATGTTAATTACCATGACAGGGTCATCATCTTGGGTTTCATGGCGATGGTGAAGTTGCTGGTGGTTCCGACGAACACTTGCCATGAGTTCTTGTTCGCTTCCCAAACTAGAATGTCTCACAACAGCTTTGTTCTGCTTCCTGTTAGCGCGAGCTTGGGAGAAGACAACCGAGTAGTTTGTAGCATCATTTGGTCCTTTTTGGTCCCACCCTCCGAACTGTGGAACTGGAGTCCATCCAGCATTCTGTACTCAAGAACAATACTCGTTAGATAAACATATAATTTGCTTAGGGAACCAAACATTTCAAAAAAAAAAAAACAATAAAATGAGATCGATGTTGAGATTGCATCGGTTAATTTTCCCCATTTTATAAAACGCGCATTAACCGATGAAAGCTCAACATGTCTCGATGACATCTTAAGACATCGTAAAGATCAATGATTTCACAATAGTTGGATAAAAGAAAAGAAAAAGAAAAAAATTAGAGAGCATGCCTCCCTTCTCTTATCCATAAATAGATCTTGCTTGGTTTAGAAGAAAGAGGTTCTTAAACATTGAAGAAGGTGTTCATGACTAGGAGGAGGACGATCTCTCTTGTAAAATTCCACTTTTTCCTTTATAGTAAAAATGGTTTGGTTTCACGATTTCATAGGAGCAGATTTAGGAGGTTTCTAAACTTGGGGGATCTCAAGCAATGGTGTTCCTTCATGTCCGGGGGATTTATTTAATACTAACTTTTGGCATCCTTCTGGAAAAGGCTGTTAGGTCATGAAGACGTCTAGGAGAGTAGAAAGTTGTTGAGGTTTAAATGTCAATCTTATTGTATTTCCATCATACTGTTACAAGAATTCTAATCGATAACGATGAAATTGGTCTGATGTATATTTGCTTTACACAATTGGATTAGCTTTCTGATGCTAAAATCTAAAATTCTACTTGAACAAAACAATTAAAATGTGAACTTGGTTTGCTAAGTTAATTTGTATATATGAAGTTTATTTATGGACTTCCTTGATTGGTATATGTTCATGAAGGCACATGAAGTGACTCAACAGACTGAATATTATATACATGCATGAGTCTTAATTATTACATAGTCAGAGTATCTCATATTAGTCTATATATAGAGTGAGCTTTTACTTTGAAACATCAGATAGTAACATCCTTAAGAGCAATCTCCATTCCTCAGGCGACGGTATAGATCCAAGTAACCCGGTGACTCTGGTCGGATGAACCTGCATAGACAAAATGGAACAGAATGTTTTGTCAAGGGGCATGAAGATTGCTCAGAAGGATGTTACTATCCGGGGCAAGAGCATTAAAATCCCGGAATATAATGGTAAGTAACTTGTTTCTTTTGATGTAGAAATTGTGGGAGAAAAGAGTTAGTACCCGTGCCGAAACAAGAAGTCAATAATGACAAGGGAACAACTATCCTTGAAAAAACTAGTCTTCCGAACCACATTAGCAACTTGGGCTACTGGAATCAACTTGAAGCTGTCAACTTCTCCATCTGCAATGTAATTTGGTCATTTGAACTACAATGCTATGAAAAAAGCATATTTCGCTGAGCAAGATTACTAGTGATGGCCTAAACCTTGATTTTTGGGAACAAAATCTTGAGGGAGCTCCAAATCATAACAAAACAGCACATCACGTGTGAAACAGTACCGATCGATATCCATGTATGAAACAGCACCAACCGCTATCGCCCTTCAATAAAACATTAAAATGCAAGAGGTTGGAAAACATCAATTAAGAGAGCCTAATAGGTACTACTTTGTTAAAGACTGAGGAGAATGCTCACATAGACTTTGGGTGATTCCTTCAAATAATGTGGCATTTGTTACTAAAGTCTAAAATATATATAAATACAAAAGGAATTTGCGATGAATCTAATCTTTTTTTTGAATAACTTTTTCGATTCTTTTTTTTTTTTTTCCTCCATTTATGCCTTCTTTATTTTGTCCATTCCATTTAACTACATAGCTAGCTGTCCTCTTCTTTTTTTTTTTTTTTTTTTTAAACTATCACCTTCATTAATAATTATCTCTTGTTGTTTTATATTGTAATGAAACTGTTAAGTTATTTGCAGAAATTCCCATTAAAAATAAAAGTATTAGTAAAAATTAGTAAAAAGAGAAAAGGAAGCCTTTTATTTTACAATTTTCTTTGAGGCCTTGGGCAAATGACTTCCCCACACCACATAAAGCATATGGCTCATCAGTGTCTTACCTATCAGCCAAGACTTTGGAAATCCCAGCTTCCTCTTTGCATTCCTTTACCAGATTCTCACAAACACTAATCCCATGAGGCTTTGTTTCCCACCGGATGATGGAACAAAAAAAAAGAAGCCTCAAATGAGAAATATATTATCACTAGTATAGACTTTCTATATATATCATGATGAATTACTTTCATTGTTACAAGAGAAATCTTACCAATCCTCCAGCAACCAGATGATCAAGCAATCCAGGATAAGTGGATTTCGCTAGACTTCTCTTACCTATCCATAGAAATTTTTGTCCATCTCTTTCTACATACCCATTCACATGAATTGCGTAACCCTAGATCATATGTAACAAGAGAGCCATCCAAGTGAATACTTGGATCAAAAGAGAGCAGAGTTCATAGCAAAAGAACATGGTACACATGTTTTGCTTTGCAAAGAATCTAAATTGGTTTTACCTTCAATCCGAAATAAGGAGCAGCAGCACGCTCTAGAGAAAAAAAGGCCGAAGCATTAAACGATGGCTTCACAGGATACAGCTGGTGAAAATGAAAAAGAAAAAGATCAACAAAATAAAGACAACCAAAATCATAAAACCTATAAAAACAAGCGCATCACTGGATATTAGGAGATCAAACCAAAACATAGACCCAAACCTCATTTCGTATTCCAGGGATGATTCCTCTGTTACCCAAGATTTTGATCACATTTGCAACTGCTCTGGTTCTTTCTTCAGGCTTTTTAAGCATCATGTTAAGTGTTACATGGCCACCATATTGTGAAAATGTAAAGATATCATGAAAGTCCCTCAAGTACTTTGTAAATCTGTGATCAACCCATTTATGAGCACTCAAAATTCAAGATTCTGCCAAAACTAGCTTTTATAGTTGAGCAAGAATAGTTACCCCTTGTGAATATAACCAACGATTTGTTCCTCTATAACAAATGGAATGAACTCAGCTAACTTTTCCTGAAAAATGTATGGCAAAACAAGTTTTTGAACTTCATAAAAACTATAAAAAGAAAAGAGGAATTTTTTTCTTTTTCTTTTAAACTTTCCTAGAAACTACAAGTACCAATCATTCAATTAAGTGAACTTACTAATCCACGATTGCAGCGGTCAACTTTCTCAAGAAATCCGGTGAGATCGGACGAGTTTTGAGGCACATACTCGGCTCGACAATTCTCGAAAACATCGTTCCAGGTGAAGGAGGGGCTTATGGGAACAGTTTCAACTGATAAAACGCGGGTAATATGTACCGGAGGAGACCTAGAACTCGAACTAGAACGCCACTGTAGAGTGGGTATAAGCGCTTGGGACGAGAATAAGGAAGTGACAGTGGGACAAAGAGAACAAAATCCAGATGCCATTTCTATGGAGGAGAAACAATGCTGTTCTAGCTTGGGATGCAAGGCTTTATAAATACTGATGACTAAGTTTTCGAAAAATACTCATGTGTGGACCTCGAACTCACAATAACCTCAAAAAATGACAAAATAGTATATTCTTATAATTGATGTCTTGTATCTGTTGAAGTTCTTAGTCTAGATTCATAGATTCATTGATTCCTGATATAAAAAAAAACTGGTACTCAGCGGAGGGGACCTCGAACTCGAACGTCATGTGAGGTTATTGTGAGTTCGAGGTCCACACATGAGATATTTTTCGAAAACTTACTCACCAGTATTTATAACGCCTTGCATCCCAAGCTAGAACAGCATTGTTTCTCCTCCATAGAAATGGCATCTGGATTTTGTTCTCTTTGTCCCACTGTCACTTCCTTATTATCGTCCCGATTCCTGATATAAAAAAAACTGGTACTCAGCGGAGGGGACCTCGAACTCGAACGTCATCAAGCAAAATCCAAATGCCATGTGTTCGGAGGAGACACAAAGCTGTTCTTGTCTTGGGGATGCAAGACGTTTTAGATAAGGGACGAGTAAGTTTTTTTGAACCTATCTCTTGTGTCACACTCAAAATACAGTAACCTCACGTAATACAGTATATAGAAATGGAAAAAAATACCTAACCTTTTTAAATTAGCCTATATAAAGCTTTTTCATCTATCAAGTCAAATACCCAACTTTGAAAAAATTGCCAAAAAAGTATTACTGTTACTTGCTGTTTAAGTGTGTTAAAAACAGACGTTTAAAGACCTGAGATCAAAGTCTTCATTTATAACCCTAAACATGATTTCACTTGTAATCTTCCACTAATGAGAGGAGTTCGTCGTCTCATTCTGTCCACTGTAATCAAAGTTGGGAGGACAAAAAAGGCCCATGTACGACAGCTTATTATCCGTAGAGAGAATGTTGCTACTTTGAATCAACCACATTTGCATAATCAAAGTATCAAACACTAATCGAGAAACTTGTATATTGATCGAGAAAGAAAAATGAGAATCGAGGAAGATGATGATGACACAATGCAATTTACTAGTTAAGGAATTACGGTCTGTAATCCCCTAATTTCGTCTAGGTTTAGTCCCAACAATTCAGCTCAGAATCGAAATCACACGGTTACAAGATGCTCATTACTCGAGCTTTATAGTTCTGTTTTGACAGGGGTTGTCACAAAGTTTAAACCGACTAACAACTTCTAACTTCTAAACCATCCGATTCCCTAAACTAGCCTTCAATTTCCATGTGAGCTCATTAGCTTCCGGAACCAGAAGTCACAACTAATAGAGAAGCATTTTCCTCGAATCTCATAGTCTATCATAGAACAGGAAACTCTAGTGAATTTGTCTTGCTCTCAGTATAAATAAATTTTATTCTTTGGACTTGCTTGATTGGTGTATGCTCATGAAGGCACCTGAAGTGACTCAGCAGACTCTAAAATAAAGTGCAGAATATTATATACACGGATGAACCTATTACATAGCCAAAGTATCTAATATTAATCCATAAAGTGAGCTTTTTACTTACAACCATCAGATAGTAGCATCCTTATGAGCAATCTTTATTCCTCAGGCGTCCGTATAGATGCAAGTAACCCGATGATTCTGGTCTGATGAACCTGCATAATAGACAAAATGGAAAATAATGTTTCCAGAAAACCTCGAAGCATGTTTGCTCGTGGGTCGGTTATTTCGGCATTAACATGTGTGGTGGTCTTTGGCTCATAAGCTGTGAATTTACTCTGCATAGTTGGGAACATGTACACCCATTTTCATTTAACATTCTTACACAAACCCCTGATCCATATCCCCCTATATTGATCAGACCCAAATAATCATCATTACCAAATCCAAAACAAGTAAGTTCTTCAGGGTGAGAGCATTAAAATCCGGGATATATAATCGTAAGTAACTTGATTCTTTCGAGAGAGATTGTGGGAGATAGGGGTAAGTACCCGTGCCGAAACAAGAAGTCAATAATGACAAGGGAACAGTTCGCCTTGAAAAAACTAGTCTTCTTCCGAATCACATTAGCAACTTGGGCTACTGGAATCAACTTGAAGCTCTCTACTTCTCCATCTGTAATGTAATTTGGACTCCAATGCTATGAAAGAGCATATCTCTCTGAGCAGAAATTCAGAATTACTCATGCCTTACTACTGATTGCCTAACCTTGATTTTTGGGAACAAAATCTTGAGGGAGTTCCAAATCATAACAAAAAAGCACATCACGTTTGAAACAGTACTGATCGATATCCATGTATGAAACAGCACCAACAGCTATTGCCCTTAAATCAAACATAAAATGCAAGAGGTTGAAAACATCAAGAGAGCTATACATACTGCTTTGTTAAAGACTGCAGAGAATGTCTTACCTATCAGCAATGGCTTTGGAAATCCCAGCTTCCTCTTCGCATTCCTTTACAAGATTCTCACCGCAGCTAATCCCGTGAGGCTATGGTTCCCAGCGAATGATGAAAGGAAACGTGCATTTCAATTTCCTCTAGTGAGAATTATAATCACTAGTATAGACTTACTGCATCATGATGAATTACTTTCATCATCAGCAGATAACCATGTCCAAGTATAGACTAAGAGAAATCTTACCAATCCTCCAGCAACCAGATGATCAAGCATTCCTGGATAAGTGGATTTTGAGAGACTTCTCTTACCTATCCATAGAAATTTTTGTGCATCTCTTTCTACATACCCATTCATGTGAACTCCGTAACCCTAGATCAGATAACAAGAGAGCCATTTAAATATATCGATCAAAACACATAGAGCAGAGTTCATAGCATCACTCGCATAAGGAACACAAAGCAAAATCAGGAAAAGAAAACAGTACACATGTATTGATGGCAAAGCTTATAAATTGGTGTTCATAGCTACAAGCTGAACCAATTCAGTGGAGTATGGCTTTACCTTTATTCCGAAATAAGGAGCAGCAGCACGCTCAAGAGAAAATATGACCGGGGCATTAAACGATGGTTTCACAGGATAAAGCTGGTGAAAAAGAGAAAAAAAAAATATCAACAAAAAGAAGACAACTAGAATCATAGAACCTTAAATCAAGCGTCAATGGATAGTTAGGAGATCAAATCAAACATCAAACACATACCTCATTACGTATTCCTGGAATGATTCCTTTGTCACCCAAGACTTTGATCACATCTGCAACTGCTCTGGTTCTATCTTCAGGCTTTTCAAGCATCAGATTAAGCGTTACAAAGCCATCAACGCGATCATGGTAAGAACCATTTTGTGAAAATGTAAAGATATCATGAAACTCCCTCAAGTACTCCGTAAATCTATTCAATGTGGACAAACAAACATCCAAATTCCAGAACTAGTTTGTGAATTTGTACAAGATCAAATTTTAGAATCATAGAAGCAGCAAAAGAAAAAAGCTTTATACAAGTTGAGCAAGAACAGTTACCCTTTATGAATATAACCAACGATTTGTTCCTCTATAACAAATGGAATGAACTCAGCTAACTTTTCCTGAAAAATGTATAGCAAAAAAGTTTTGAACTTTATAAATAGAAAAGACGAAAAGTTAACATTTTTATTGAATTTCAGCTTTTCTCAATCTCCTAGCTAGGAACCAAAACCCTAAAACTATTCGAGTCAGTAGGACTTACGGATCCGCGATTGCAGCGATCGACTTTCTCGAGAAATCCAGTGAGATCGGAGGAGTTGTGAGGCGTATACTCCTCCCGACCGGTCTCGATTACGTCGTCCCAAGTGAAGGAGGAGCTTATTGGAACAGTGGTTGCAGCTGAAAAAGCGCGGGAAATACGCAGCGGAGGAGGAGACATAGAACTCGAACGCCACCGTGCAAGCGCGTGGGACGAGAATAAGGAGGTGACAGTTGGAACCAGTGAACAAAACCCAGAAGATGCCATTTTGGATGGAGATCGAGTTTGGAATGCAAGAGTTATATACGGATATGAGCAAAGTCGGAATCGAGTATGCATGAAATTGAAAAGCTTGATTTCTAGGTTCACTGGTTTTGGTCGTAAGGAGGAGTTTGTTTCGATTATTTGACCAAAGTTAATGTGGTCTTCACTAGGCCTAGCCAAAAATACTGAATCCCAAAATCTGAAAATCCGACAAAAATTGAATCCATCTAAACGACAGGTTTCTGTTGTTTATTGATAGACCAAACTATTTTTTTGAGTCATGTACATATCTATCCCATGGTATCGGTTCAGATCCATGCACTATCCAATATCCGCACAGTTATAGGATTATCCGAATATCTAAAAAATTTGTATATTTTCGATTTTTTTTTTTTTGGTTAAAAATATAAATATTTCATTATAAAATAAAAACGATGTAGATTTACAATCGAATTGAAAGATTTAAAACCTATAAAAATGGTCCCATGACAAAAATAAAAAAATAAAACATAGAAGAATAATTAAAAAGCACATTTTCAATCGGTCTATTCGACATAAGCGCATATAGTAATGGAGTAGGCGAAGTGACGACGATTTTGTTGTTCTTCTCAGATCTATTGCTATAGACGAATATTTTGCATTCGATTTTATTCGAAATTCAACTCAAATCCTTGAAAACATATACATTGAACATTATGGTATTTGGTAGCTTATTCGGTATAATCAGATACAAAATCAATGAGTCGTTTGATTGGTAACAATTGCGATAAAACTTAAAAAAAAAAGTTTATTAGTAGTATAGCTATTGCTATTATTTTGTGTTGTTTGATATATGGAAGTTTATAACAAAAATATTTATAGTTAATAATTTGTATTTAAGAAATTGATAAATGTGGAACATATATGGTTGATTGATTTTTTTTTCTTTTATTTTATACTGCATATGGTTGACCGGTTCTAATTGTTACTGTTTTCTATTGAGTATTGATAACAATATAAAACAAATAGTATTACATAATCATTGATTCACTGTCACTACCAAAGCTACGAAAAATAAAATGTAGTTTGGAACGAGCTTAAAATTAGGTTCTAAACAATTGCTATGATTGATTTCAAATACTTCTAAATGTAATTGTCTATATGAATATTAAAAAGAGGTTTTCAGAGATCAGAGGTTTGCAATTTATTTGTTTGTACTAGAGATATACTATATCATAACCATATTGTGTGTGAGAATCGTAAATCATAAGGGTAATCTTTTTTTTATCGATAATCCATAGAGATCAAATGCTTTTACTATTTATTGGTTTGTACTAGATAAATCTATCTAGTTAACGTAACCTATACATGTGTGTGAGTGGTGGATTATGAAAAGACTAATCGTTTTATCAAAATCCGTGGAGATGCGACAAAACACAAAAGCCATAACATGACACATGTTCTTGTTCAATAAGAAACAAAAAAAAAAAGTTTATTTTGAGAGGAAGAAACAATAAGAGAGAGAGAGAGAGTGGTGGTTAGTCTTGTGACCGTGTGACTGTCTTTTGCAAAATGGGTTATCTGCTAATTCCACAATAGAGAACCCAAAAAAAAAAAGAGTCTCTCTTTTGCTCTCACCACACTCAGAAAGAAGAAGCGAGAAAGAAGGAGACTTTGACTCTTCTCCTTCTTCTCCTTTCTCTCTGTCACTTTTGCTTCTGCCGATTCAATCCTAATTTGATCATCTCTTTCTCCGGTTAAAGTCTCAGGTTTGTGTTTCCCCCTTTCTAATTAAAGCATCGTCCTTTTTGGTTCTTCACCTGGTTTCATTTGCTAGGGTTTACTTCTCTGCTCTTCAATTTTTAGGGTTCTTAGTTTCGTTGCATTTTTGTTCTCGATCGTTTGTTTTGTCTGTTTGCCCCTTTTATCAAATCTGCTGATTGTCTTGCTATATGTTTTTGGGATTAGTGAGAGTCTTTAATTCCTAAATTTGGAAAATTTTAGAGATTAATTGATAAAGTTTTAAGCTTTCTTGATTTGGAAAATGACATGTTTGCGTTGTGAGTGATTTAGTTGTTTGATGAAATCTCAGGACTTCTCAGATTTGAATTATATACATGGGAAATTGTTGTGCGAGCCCCGGTTCTGAAACTGGGAGTAAGAATGGGAAACCAAAGATCAAAAGTAACCCGTTTTATAGCGAGGCATACACTACCAATGGATCTGGAACTGGCTTCAAGCTCTCTGTTTTGAAAGATCCAACAGGGCATGACATATCGCTTATGTATGATCTGGGGCGTGAGGTTGGTCGCGGAGAGTTTGGTATTACATACTTGTGCACTGATATCAATACGGGCGATAAGTATGCGTGCAAGTCTATATCAAAGAAGAAGCTTAGAACAGCTGTGGATATAGAGGATGTTAGGAGGGAAGTTGAGATAATGAAGCATATGCCTAAGCACCCGAATATCGTGTCGCTCAAGGATGCCTTTGAGGACGATGATGCAGTGCATATAGTTATGGAGTTGTGTGAAGGGGGTGAGCTGTTTGATCGGATTGTTGCAAGAGGTCATTACACTGAACGAGCTGCTGCTGCAGTAATGAAGACTATTCTTGAAGTTGTTCAGGTTTGTACTTTTTTATTTTTTCATTTGCACTCTAGTTTTGTCAACTTTCTAGCTGTTCCGTCTTCCCGCTAATTCTATTGCAAGGTTCCTTGTTTGTCTTTATGCAGTGGCTTGCGCTTTCAGTGTAATACTAGTTAGGCTTGTTATCCTAACTTCTACTTTTATGATTTGAACACCTTTTGGTATTGCAGATATGCCATAAGCATGGAGTGATGCATCGGGATCTAAAGCCGGAGAACTTTCTCTTTGCAAATAAAAAAGAGACATCAGCCCTTAAAGCCATAGATTTTGGATTATCAGTCTTCTTCAAGCCTGGTATAGATTTTATAATGTCCATTGTATATCTCAGGTCAACAGATAATTTTGTTCTGTTTACTCCACTTGATGTTTTTCGAATTTGTAACAGGTGAGGGATTCAACGAGATTGTTGGAAGTCCTTATTACATGGCACCAGAGGTACTTAGGCGAAATTATGGACCTGAGGTTGATATCTGGAGTGCTGGAGTTATCCTTTATATCCTGCTCTGTGGTGTCCCACCATTTTGGGCCGGTTTGTTATGATCTATCTTATTTTCTTAATCCATCTTTTGTTCTTCAACAGTGGATGTTTTATACGGATATGCAGCTGTGGATTTTAGTTTCCATAGATGATTAGAAAGATTTACTGCAGAACCACTAGTTTCCTCTGTGAATGATTTAGGATCCTGATGTTATAAAATTACATGTTCATGGATTCACTTGTGACATCTTTCAAAGTTTTATTTGCTTATCTTCTTCCACTTTTTGAGTTTCTTTTTTTGATGTTGTTTATATTTGTAAAGAGACTGAGCAAGGGGTGGCTCAGGCGATCATTAGGTCAGTTATCGACTTTAAGAGGGATCCATGGCCGAGAGTTTCTGAGACTGCCAAAGACCTTGTGAGGAAGATGCTCGAACCTGACCCCAAAAAACGGCTTTCTGCTGCACAAGTACTCGGTATGTTTTCTAGTGTGTTTCTATAATCTGTTACTTATGGAACACATATACTGTGACACTTGTATCCGCAGAACATTCTTGGATACAAAATGCAAAGAAGGCTCCAAATGTTTCACTCGGCGAGACGGTGAAAGCAAGACTCAAACAGTTTTCTGTTATGAACAAGCTCAAGAAAAGAGCGCTACGGGTAGTGATTCCTGCAGCTGCTTCATGACCTTATTTCTGTTGGATTTGAAGAAATAATGTGAAACTTCTTTTTCACTCCCTTTCAGGTGATAGCCGAACACTTATCAGTGGAGGAAGTAGCTGGCATCAAGGAAGCATTTGAGATGATGGACAGTAAAAAGACAGGAAAGATAAACCTCGAGGAGCTTAAATTTGGACTTCATAAACTCGGACAGCAGCAGATACCTGATACTGATCTACAGATCCTGATGGAAGCTGTAGGAAAAAAATTCCAAAAACTTTGAAGTTTGTGTTCCAACAGATATTTGAAAGCCTTTTTTTTGGTGTGCAGGCTGATGTAGATGGGGATGGAACTTTAAATTATGGCGAGTTTGTGGCTGTCTCCGTGCATCTTAAGAAAATGGCGAACGACGAACACTTGCATAAGGCTTTTAGCTTTTTTGACCAGAATCAGAGCAATTACATAGAGATTGAGGAGCTGCGTGAGGCTTTAAATGATGAGATAGATACTAGCAGTGAAGAAGTTGTTGCAGCTATCATGCAAGATGTTGACACAGACAAGGTAACCCCAAAATCTGAGACTTTAAGAAATAGATACTTGTCACTGCAATGCATCTTCACACAATAGTGTTATGTGACGATAATATGGGGACACAAATGATTCAGTTTAGTAGCATAAGACTTGGGTATGCTTGTCTGAATCTTTCTCCTCGGAAGGCTATATGTGGGTATATGATAGGAGTTCACCAAGTTCACATGCCATATCAGCATTTTAACGAGTGATTGAGATTATGTGTAACCTGGTTCATTGAGAATAGATAAGATTACGTGTTCGATTGAGAATAGTATATCTCAGAATTTTGCATCTTTAGTTCCCGAGTCTTGAACAGGTAGTTTGATGGCAAAATTGGTTTGGAAATAGCTAGCGGCTTACAAATCATCTCTTGATCCTTTTTGCATCTTGGTGATTAGGATGGACGAATAAGCTATGAAGAGTTTGCGGCAATGATGAAAGCTGGAACAGACTGGAGGAAAGCGTCGAGGCAGTATTCCCGGGAAAGATTCAACAGTTTGAGCCTCAAGTTAATGAGAGAAGGTTCGTTGCAATTAGAAGGCGAGAATTGAGAAAGGTTCTTGTTTCTGTATCTCCTAAAGAAGTAAAAAGAAAAGAAAAAACAGTATTCTTTGAAAATTGTTCTCTGTTTTTTTTTCCCTCAATAATTGTAGATCAGGGTTTCCAAAAGTTTTAGTTACTTGAATAGCCAGCCATGTACGATATGAAGATGATGTTCTAAAATTTTCTGACTCTTTATTTTTCATGTTGTCTGGATCCTTAATATTTGTTGGCAAACAATACGTGTAAAAATCCCTAGTTTTGTTTACTTCTTCCCGACGATGAAATAAAATATTGATACCTATTGGATAAACTCTCTTGTCACCAACTAAACTAATGGTCAGAAGACAACAACTTATTTAATGGAACCAACAAGGTACGAGAACATACTAATCTGTCCTTAAGGAACGTTGACATGTTCCAAATATTATAGTTTTTTGATATAGTGTTCCAAATACTTTATCTAATCTGGATTGAATCCATTGGCTCAAATTTTTCTCAGAAGTGTATGAAACCTCTCTCCTTCAAGGACTCGACGGTCTCCTTGATGCTAACCTTCAAAGGTATGTAGTCTATGCCAAGGCTCCTCGTTTTCTCCTTGGACACTTGATATGTTGGCACGTAGGGATTCTCGTCCACACACCTGCATACGAGGCAAAAGTTTTTGACACCAGACACGAACAAGACAACCAGCGGAATATATTTAGAGATGTTTTACCTTTCAGGGAGTGGGAGATTTGGGTAAAGCTCACGTAGAATGTTAACAATCTCGGAGTGGTGAACGACACGCTCGACCAAACAATAACGCCCATTAGCTGAAGGGACCTCAAATGCTTGGATGTGCGCATTGGCTACGTCTTTTACATTAACCCATCCGAAACTCGAGTTGGGGAAAGTCTTTGCACCTGCATAGTGGAAATAAATAAAAGAAAATAAGTTGAAAGGGTTCTCTAGCTAGCATTTGACAAAACTGGTCCTAGTAATCATGAAAGAAGTAAAAGTTTTTTTTACCATTTATTAAGTTTAGTACAGCAGCAGCACTCGTGTTCAGAGTTGGCTGTAGGAGAGGACCGATCACCATAGCCGGGTTAATAGTAACAATGTCTAAGCCTTTCTCTTTAGCAAGTTTCCAAGCGGTATCTTCCGCCAAAGTCTTGGATAGAACATACCACATCTAAGTCCAGTAACAAAGCATAACATATTAGTTTGAAGTGCCAACATTACAGCACAATAAAGCCACGACTTGTTGAGAGTAGATGACAACAAAACAAAGTTTCATCATAATAAAAAATGTATCATGGCTCAAGTTTCAAAACAAACCTTGGAGGTCTCGCAAAGCTCAGGATCAGAGAACCAAGTTTCATCGACGGTAACATCAGGTGTGCGTGGTTTTCCATTGTAAGCAACGGCTGCCATGGAGGAGGTAACAACAACCCTTTTAACCGAAGATGCTTTGGTGCAAGAATTCAAAACGTTAAGTGTCCCCTTGACCGCAGGATCAATAAGCTCAACCTGAAATTGGGATAAGAAGTTATGATCAAATCAATCCACAAAACAAAAGCAAGTTTTTGAGGGAATAAAAACAAAACCTGTGGGTCTTTGACATCATGAAAAAATGGGGAAGCAGTGTGGAAAACTCCATGGCAGCCATCAATAGCAGAATCGAAAGAACCTTGTTCCAAAAGGTCTGCTTTGAACAAGTGAAGTCTCTCCTTTGCACCTTCCAGTGAAACTAAATGTTGTGTCTTTTTTGGATCACCTGTGTATATAAGGTGAATCATCATGAAAGATTCAACAAATTACTATAAAAACCAAAGTATTAATTTCATTTCTACAAGCAGATCGTTGTTGGTGTTTTAGGTTATATCTTAAGGGAAATTTAATATACAAAGCATCAATTTTTAAGATGACCCAAACACCAAAAAAAGAGAGAAAATTCACACAGTTCACTACTAGAAACCAAATCTCAAAACTCCAGTCACACAGACTTGATTCAAACCCATGAAATAGTGTCTAAACCCTAGAGTGAATAAGTGGAGAGAGAAAAGAAGAGAGGGTACGGAACTTGGGTCACGGACGGAGGCCTTAACGGTGTAGCCACGGCTAAGGAGGAACTTGACGAGCCATGAGGCGATGTAACCAGAGGCTCCGGTTACACACACTACTTTACCTTCACCACTGTTTGCCATTTTTCTCGATTTGTGTGTCTGTTTCTCTCTAAGTGGAGGGACGAAATGGCCAATGCGTATATTTGGGTGATTTCTTTGCCGTTTTTAAAGACTGCTGATATTTTTTTTCCCTTTTGCGTGGTTAGTAATGGTTAGGTGGAAAATAGACACACGTGACACGTTGTTGGGTTATCAATTTCAATTTCACTTCAAACTCATTCATTTTAAAAACTGGAAAAAACCCCGAAAAAACTGTCAATCTATATTTTATTTGGCAATTTGATACATGTTGTTTTTAACTAAAATAAAAATACTTTATTTCTTAAATTTTATCTTAAAAAATATTCATATTATAAACGGAATCCTTTATTGGAGTTAGAAGTTCCTTGCAACTAAGATGCATTGTATCTACGCCTTAGTTGTGTCATGAAGTTGAGCAAACTGAATATCCAAAGCCAGCTCACCGACCAACTCAGACTACGAAACCATAACATTGCCACATTCTCCATCTTCATCAAGACAAAGTTTTACATATTCACACACCAAGAAAATCAAAAGCCACACTACCATCTCATTTGAGCAATAATCAGAAACTTTTCAAGATTTAATGAACAGAGTAATATGTTATTCAATGGTTGTCCAAGTATTATTGTATGAGACCAGAGGGTCATAACTTCTTGTTTCTACCATTCCAAACCCACACACCTTGTATACAGTGGTGTGACGGGTATTTACCACAACATTAAAAAACTATTTGCTGTACAGATGATACTAAGTAATGGAAGTAGGTGGAAGCTTTTTGAGTGCAATTTATTTACAGATACACACTCACTTCCTCCCCAACCTAACCAAATGGGCCTCGTGCTTTGCTGCTGCAGTTACTTCCGCTGCTTTGTTCGCAGCTTCACGCTTCATTGCCCTCTTTGCACGCCTTCCTGTTGTGTTTGTCATCTTCACCTGCTTATCCTTAGGCTCACTTGAGGATGACCCAGAACTGGAACTGGAACTAGAACCAGAACCGCTGTATCTCTGGACTGGCCGGGCTTCTTGACGCCCGGATCTGACAAAACCATTGCCACCCCATCTCCGATTTCCTATGCGAAGACTTGACCCGTGCAAATAAAACTCGTCAAGGTCATCATCTTCATCCTCATAGTCACATGGGATGTCAAAATCATCATGGTAACCATAGCTGTATGACGCCAGTTCCACCACATCCAATGGTACAAACCATGAGGCTCTCAGGAGAAGGCACACACTCTCCTCAAACAGAAAATCTTCAATGCTGCATAGAAATCCAAAAGAGAGTTCAGTAGAAGACATAGGAACTTTCAAACTCTATGGTAATTCCCAATGCGTCAGAACATGTAGACAGATTACATATAACCAAACAAGAATGAGCAAAAGAGTTTGATCAAGTAATTGGACTAACAAAAAACACTACGGAATATGTAGATAAAGAAGGAAACTCACCTGCCATCGAGTGCCCTGTGGACACTGAGGAAATCAAATGGATGTTTACATTGCGGGCATGTAGGACTCTCTTTGCAACTCGCCCAACGAAGTATGCATGTGACACTGAATAGATAGAAATGAATTACTCCTCTTAAAAACCCAAGGAGAAAGTCAGTTTACTACGTAGGCATAGAATCAAACACAAGATTAAAAAAAAGTGACCAAGAGTTTACAGTAGGATTAAACCTCAAACCAAGTTTCAAAACTGAAAAGTTAGGAGAAAGAAAACAAAATTCATCTGACGAAATCAATATGTTCATACAAGAGACTAAATTTTGTAAGTAATAAAATATAGATGAAACCAAACCAGATGTATATCATCTAACAAAGAGAAGATCCAACAGTATTACCAGTAAGTGTGTTCACAGCCTTTCACCATAGCAGTTTCCTGAAGAGGAATTTCACTCAAACATATTGCACAACAGCCACCATGATTCCCGAAACTCGGCTCATGGATCTCTTCCTGGATCTTCTTTTTGTCCTGGACAAATCTTTGAATTAGCTTCATATGCAGAGAACCCACAACATCATCTTAAAGAGTTATGCTTAGATGTAAGAACAAGAAACCTAAGTTCTGTGAAAGTTAAGAAAATAACTGTAGCAGATTCAGCATCAGCCACTTCACATTGTAAACCTGAAGAGCCCTAATCGTCCAAGCCGGAATTAAACGCACAAAATAAAAAATTTACGAAACCCTAATATTCTAGATACATTTCGACAGAGAAGCAGAAGAAGTATCATCGGATGGAATAAGCTCCAACTCCGAAACAAGACCGACCCACAAAGCAAACATATAAAAGAATCAAAATTTGATCTAGAGACGCGCAGGTAAATTGAATTAGAGCAACAAAAAACCTGATTTTGAAGAGACATATCCTGAATACCGTCGATCACTTGCTGCTCAGACACGATCTCGGTAACGGAACTCATGGCGGCGAAATTAAATTGAAAAACGAAAGATTGGGTAGTGAAGAAAGAAGAAGAAGTTCTTCCAACAAAATCTATTCGTCGCCCGGATTAGAGAGGGAGTGGCTGAGACAGCGAACCACCGAGACAAAAAAAAAGACAAAAAAAAAAAAGAAAACCTTCTTTCTCCACCAGAAGTTTTTGACACGTGGTCCTATAGTATTGCGACAAATCAGAAAACTCAAAACGACGTAGTATAAGACATATTACAGATCATAAAGACATTTTTTAAAATGTTATACATCCTGATCCTGTCCCATTACAAGAAAATGAAACCCTCAAAAAACTTTACCTTTAATAGACAAAGAATTAATGTATACAAAAGTTAAGAGATATAACTAAAATAATATTCAACAAAATAATAAGAGTAAAGATCATGTGCCGGAAAGAAAACAATATGTTCATTGGTGCACAATAGATGGAGGAGAAAAGATTCACAAGTTCATTTCCATCCAAATCAAGTCCGTTTCTTGAACTATGAGAGGGAGTCCAAGAAATGGCCGAAAGTCCATTGGAGGATTTAGAAATAACCTTGTTGGAAGAGGCTGCCATTTTAGTATTAATTTGCTTGACATCTTCTACTGAACTATGACATCATGTATTGGTTTTTTTCTTCACTCTTCTATAATTAGTTGGTAGGTATTTAAACTCTCAAAAAAAAAAAAGGAAATGTATACACGAAAGTAATATTCGAAAAAGCTTGCCGAAAAAACAGATATTCGCAAAAGCCTTCCACATTGCTGTTCACACAAATACGCAATTTTATATTTTTAAGTGGAAAATGGAGTGGTATATCCCGTAATTAAGGAGAGTAATGACGGAGTTATAGTCGTCCTATAATCTAAAACTCAACATTTGAAGCAAAAAAAGCAGAAAAAGGTTTTCTTTCTCTAGTCAGAATTTGCCTTTTGGTCTCTTTCTTCTCTCTCGCTTTAAACAAACTGCGTACTAGTAGTAGAGATCATGACATGTCTCTAGCTAGATTCTCAATTCCCTAAATTCCTCTCGCGTTCAATCCAAAGACGCACATTTGAATTCGTATATGTTTGATTGTTGGGATCGATTTGAATCTAACTGGAGCTGAAGAAGCTGCTCTAGCTTCGAATTGAATTATAGATCGACGATCATAGTGATGTGGAGAGGATTTCGTGATTGCAAGAGGTCTTTTGATTTGAGCTTGACGACTAGTGTCGATTTCTTCTCGGCTCACTGAGGAATTTTGTTTATGTCGAGGAACGGACGAATGGCGTCCTCGGATCTTACTAGTAGAGCCGGTCCAGTGACGAGGGATATTGAGCAGGTTTTTGTTATCTTCTTTTGCAAACTCAATCTAGGTCTTGTTTATACTGATTTTTTTAGGTTTTCTGTGGATTTGGAATATCTCTCTCTGACAAATCCTTTAGTTAGGCCAAAACTTTGATAATTTGATTTCTGATTCTAGGTTTTAGCTAAATACTCAACTCTTATTCCACTTTTGGAGTCTCCAAGCTTGATTCTAGCTATATAATGGAGAACAAAATTTGCAATTCCTGATGTTGTTTATTGCATGTTTTTTTTACCAGTCTACTGAGACTTCTGTTTTGTGCAATTTCTCAGGATATAGTATTATTGGTTGTAGGATTAATATTTTCGTGTGTCCCACTGCTGCTTCTCTTTGTTATTCACAATGTTTTATCATATAACTGTATCTACAGCTGAAATCACCCCTTGCCAGTATACTTCACCTACTTTATTTACGCAACTTTTTTTCATCTATTGGCTCAGGCTATCACTGCCCTTAAGAAAGGAGCTTATTTGCTTAAGTATGGCAGAAGGGGAAAGCCTAAGTTCTGTCCATTTCGCCTTTCAAATGTAAGTTGTGTTGCTTTCATCTTTTGATTATGTAAGAGCCTCTAGAGTCCTTTTGTTTCATTATATTTTCTCTCTGCTTTTTGATGTGTGCAGCTTCTCGTTGTTCTGTGTCTAAGTAAATAGTCTGTCGTGTACCTTTCAGGATGAATCTGTTTTGATATGGTTTTCCGGGAAGGAGGAGAAACATTTGAAGCTAAGTCATGTTTCCAGGATCATATCTGGGCAGCGCACTGTAAGTTTTGACATCCGTGGACATGTCATTTAATCCTCCCTTAAGCTGGCTATTAAATTTTCAGAATAAGTTCGTTGGACTGGTATTATCCATTTTTCAATTCGTTTATATGGTTGGATCTCTATTTCTGCCTAGTAGGAGTATCTTCTTCTGGTTGTTTCTGAGCTCCACTGTCTGTCATGATTGTGAGTGGGATTGTCCTCCTAATGTGATCTGAATTGTTGTTTATGATTTTCCAACTGGTGTATGTTATGCACAAGGCTCTTTTCTTAGAGTCGTTTTATCAACATAAACTCAAATGAAGATTACGTGCTTGTCCTATGTTTGATTGGATTCATCATTATTTTTTTCATTTCAATTCAGGGAGGCAGGTCGATCTTGATTTGACTTTGCATGTTTTATGCATCATTTGCATGAGCCAATTTCTGTAGTCGTAGGTTGCATATTTGGACCTTGCATATCTAGTGTGATATTCTGATAAGTCTTGCAATGGTGTTTCTCTTGCAGCCTATTTTTCAAAGATATCCACGTCCCGAGAAGGAATATCAATCGTTCTCACTAATATATGACGAGAGGTCACTGGATGTGGTGAGTTTTTTCTTATAGTATATTCTTTTCCTATTTCCTCTGTGAATCATTATTCCATCATTTAAATGTCTGTTATTATTGAAAGATCATTAATTAGGTGTCAGAATTTCATTTCATAGATATGCAAAGATAAAGATGAGGCTGAAGTGTGGTTTAGCGGTTTAAAAGCCTTGATATCTCGTTGTCATCAACGTAAATGGAGGACCGAATCGAGAAGTGATGGAACGCCATCCGAAGCTAATAGTCCGAGAACATATACCCGGAGAAGCTCCCCTTTACATTCTCCATTTAGTAGCAATGAAAGTTTCCAGAAGGTACTAGAATGAAATATTCCAATTCATTTTGTGCATTTCTTAACTAAGGTAATATTCTCTTACCTTTCAGGAGGGCTCAAATCACCTTCGTCTTCACAGTCCATATGAGAGCCCGCCTAAGAATGGCATTGACAAGGCATTTTCAGACATGTCGTTGTATGCAGTTCCTCCAAAAGGTTTTTTTCCCCCAGATTCGGCAACCATGTCTGTTCACTCTTTATCATCTGGAGGCTTAGATACACTACATGGTCACATGAAAGGAATGGGTATGGATGCTTTTAGAGTTAGTCTGTCAAGTGCGATTAGTTCGTCGAGCCATGGTTCTGGTCATGATGATGGAGACACATTGGGAGACGTTTTCATGTGGGGAGAAGGAATAGGCGAAGGTGTTTTGGGTGGTGGAAATTATAGAGTTGGAAGTTCGTTGGAGATCAAAATGGATTCCTTACTGCCAAAAGCTTTAGAGTCTACTATAGTACTTGATGTACAGTATATTGCTTGTGGTGGACAACATGCTGTCCTTGTGACAAAACAAGGAGAAAGTTTTTCTTGGGGAGAGGAATCTGAAGGTAGGCTTGGCCATGGTGTAGATTCCAATGTTCAACATCCAAAGCTCATTGATGCCCTCAGTACCACAAATATTGAGCTTGTAGCATGTGGTGAATACCATAGTTGTGCAGTTACTCTATCGGGGGATTTGTATACCTGGGGTAAAGGAGATTTTGGTATTCTGGGACATGGAAATGAAGTCAGTCACTGGGTCCCCAAAAGAGTAAATTTTCTGATGGAAGGGATACATGTATCATCCATCGCTTGTGGACCTTACCACACAGCTGTTGTGACTTCTGCTGGGCAGTTGTTTACTTTTGGTGATGGGACCTTTGGTGTTTTGGGCCATGGAGACAGGAAAAGTGTTTTCATACCTAGAGAGGTAGACTCCTTGAAAGGTCTTCGCACTGTTCGGGCAGCCTGTGGTGTATGGCACACAGCCGCAGTTGTAGAAGTCATGGTTGGGAGCTCGAGCTCTAGTAACTGCTCTTCAGGAAAGCTCTTTACATGGGGTGATGGTGACAAGAGTCGTCTTGGTCACGGTGACAAAGAACCAAAACTTGTGCCTACCTGTGTTGCAGCTCTTGTAGAACCCAATTTTTGTCAAGTTGCGTGCGGACATAGCCTAACAGTTGCACTGACAACATCGGGCCATGTCTATACTATGGGTAGTCCTGTTTATGGTCAGCTTGGAAACCCACATGCAGATGGAAAGGTTCCAACCCGTGTTGAAGGTAAACTTCACAAGAGTTTTGTCGAAGAGATTGCTTGCGGTGCTTATCATGTTGCAGTTTTAACTTCAAGGACTGAGGTTTACACTTGGGGAAAAGGATCAAATGGTAGACTAGGCCATGGGGATGCAGATGATCGAAATTCCCCGACATTGGTTGAGTCGCTGAAGGATAAACAGGTCAAAAGTATTGCCTGTGGTTCTAACTTCACCGCAGCTGTTTGCCTTCACAAGTGGGCATCAGGGATGGACCAGTCCATGTGTTCAGGTTGCCGTCAGCCTTTCAATTTCAAGAGAAAGCGGCACAATTGTTATAACTGTGGACTTGTGTTTTGCCATTCTTGCACTAATAAAAAGTCCCTGAAGGCTTGTATGGCACCGAACCCGAACAAACCATATAGAGTGTGTGATAGGTGTTTCAATAAATTGAAAAAGGCCATGGAAACGGATCCATCATCTCATTCTTCTTTGAGTCGAAGAGAAAGTGTCAACCAGGGATCAGATGCAATTGACAGAGATGAGAAGTTGGATACTAGATCTGACGGACAGCTAGCTAGATTCTCATTGTTGGAGCCCATGAGGCAAGTGGACAGTCGATCCAAGAAAAATAAGAAATATGAATTCAATAGTAGTCGTGTCTCACCAATACCAAGTGGAGGCTCTCACCGGGGTTCACTAAACATAACCAAGTCTTTTAACCCAACCTTCGGATCATCAAAAAAGTTCTTCTCAGCATCAGTTCCTGGTTCCCGAATTGTGTCTCGAGCAACTTCACCAATATCAAGACGTCCTAGCCCACCTCGCTCAACAACGCCAACTCCCACTCTTTCAGGACTAACTACACAAAAAATTGTCGTGGATGATACCAAGAGAACCAATGATAACCTAAGCCAGGAGGTGGTTATGCTAAGATCTCAAGTAAGCTGCTTTCCACGCTCTAATTCTTGTTACTTATTCCAGAAATTCTTCACACTTTCCTGTGTTACAATATAAGAAAAAAAACATAGCTGTGTTCATAATCAATTCTTTCTGGATTTCACTCATTAAAGGATAGGTCTTTTTCTAGAGCCAAGCAAGTGTCTTTCTGGTTCATTCGTTGCAATTTGACTACTTTGCTAACTCACTAGTAAACGATTTCACAGGTTGAAAATCTTACACGGAAGGCACAGCTTCAAGAAGTTGAATTGGAAAGAACAACCGAACAGCTAAAGGAGGCACTAGCAATCGCTAGCGAAGAATCAGCAAGATGCAAGGCAGCGAAAGAAGTGATTAAATCACTTACCGCTCAAGTAAATTCCAAAGTTTCCTTCTCTGCTGTTAAAATGAATGAAAGTGCTGTATGCAACTTACTGATTGTTTCAATGAAACCATGCAGTTGAAAGACATGGCTGAAAGACTACCTGTTGGATCAGCTCGGACTATCAAGTCTCCTTCTCTTAATTCATTTGGTTCCAGTCCTGATTACGTTGCCCCTTCTTCTAACACCTTAAACTGTCCAAACAGCCGAGAAACTGATTCTGAGAGCCCAATGACCGTCCCAATGTTTTCCAACGGGACCAGCACACCTGTTTTCGATAGTGCAAGTTACCGACAGCAAGCTAATCATGCTGCTGATGCGATAAATAGAATCAGCACACGATCAAAAGAAAGTGAACCCCGTAACGAAAATGAATGGGTTGAACAAGATGAACCTGGTGTGTACATCACTCTCACAGCCTTAGCTGGAGGTGCAAGGGATCTCAAACGTGTCCGTTTCAGGTACTACAGTTCTTCTTTATTTCTCTTTTTTTTTTTTTTTTTTTTTTTGTTAATGATGAAATGAACATAATCGGAGGATGATTTTGATCGCAGTCGGAAGCGGTTTAGCGAGAAACAAGCAGAAGAATGGTGGGCAGAGAACAGAGGAAGAGTTTACGAACAATACAATGTACGCATAGTCGTTGATAAATCCAGTGTGGGTGTAGGGAGTGAAGACTTGGGTCATTAGTATTCTTTGCTTACCCCAATATAACACAGAAAACCGGAGTTTCCCACTCATCTATTCTTTTTTTGGTCAACACGGGTTTCATAGGTTTATTGGGGATTTTAACCAAGCGAGAAAATAGTTTTCATGTGTAAATTCTTTTGTAAATTCTATAAGCATACATTGTTTCTTTCTTTCTCTCTATAAATGCTATTATTTGCTGTGGAAATTCAAACAGCACTAACTGTTTGGAGAAACTTGTGAAGCAACAAGGGTGTTTGATCAGAGAAAGTAGCCTATTTCTTCACGAAGGTAATCTTAAAAGCAACCAAATTTGTATCAAAATCTAATTTTAGATTTCATTATTTTGCCATTATCAACGCTAGAATTGCTCATGACGGGGCGATTACGCTTTTAGCATAATATATCAACGACTAGCCATCTTAATGTATAGAGTTAACATGTTACTGTCATTATTTTTACTATTTTGGACATGTCATTTAGTAATATGTTATTTATAATCTATTTATTTAACATTTTATAGAAAAATTTCTTAAAGTTAAAATATATATATAAGCTTGCTTTATCATGGTGATACCATTGGAAAGTACATTTTAGAAATGAATTTAACACGTTACCTTTTTGTTTGATGCACCAATACCCTTTTTTCCTGGTCAACCACTAATACCGTTTACATATGTAAGAAAAAATTAATCTTATACGATAAACTCACCAAAATAAAAAAATTAATGACCAACCAAATAAAATTAGATAAACAGGTTTTGAAGAGTCACACCAACCTCTGCCTACCACATTAAACACTTGTTTCTCTTGTTGGTCGACCAATTCTGAAAAAAAAAAACTTCAACCATACATAAAAAGCATTGTTAGACATTTTGATATGAAGAAGAACAATACTCATACCGTGGCTTCCTGCTTCCACCCTTCTGCTATGGCTACAAGCCGCCGCGAAGAAGACTCCATCATTCTTTTCTCATCCTCAAACTCTCCTGATGACTTCTCCTCTGCTTCCTCTTCATTTTCTTCTTCGCCACTCCCAAGCCCTAACCGCTACTCTTTAACCGTCACTAACCTCTCCTACACCATCCATCACACCCCAATACTCAAATCTGTTTCATTAGCTGCTGAATCCTCTAAAATCCTAGCCGTGGTTGGCCCTAGCGGAACAGGCAAATCCACTCTTTTGAAAATCATTTCAGGAAGCGTGAACCACAAGGCACTGGATCCGTCTTCCGGGATTTTGATAAACAATCGTAGAATTACCGACTACAATCAGCTACGCAGGCTATGCGGGTTTGTCCCGCAGGACGATGACCTACTGCCTCTACTTACCGTGAAAGAGACGTTAATGTATAGCGCCAAATTCAGTTTGAGAGATTCAACGGCTAAGGAAAGAGAAGATAGAGTGGAGAGCTTATTGAGTGATCTCGGTCTTGTTCTAGTCCAAGACAGCTTCGTTGGAGAAGGAGACGATGAAGATCGTGGTGTTTCGGGAGGAGAGAGGAAGAGAGTTTCAATAGCTGTTGAGATGATCCGTGATCCACCAATTCTGCTTCTTGACGAACCAACCTCTGGTTTGGATAGTCGAAACTCGCTCCAGGTCGTTGAGCTTTTGGCTACTATGGCAAAATCCAAACAGAGAACCGTCCTTTTCTCCATCCATCAACCAAGCTATCGAATCCTCGATTACATCTCCGATTACCTGATTCTTTCACGCGGATCGGTTATCTACTTGGGAAGTCTTGAACATCTCGAGGACTCAATAGCGAAACTAGGGTTTCAGATTCCAGAACAGCTGAATCCGATAGAATTCGCCATGGAAATAGTTGAGTCGTTGAGAACTTTTAAGCCAGACTCGGTAGCTGTCGTAGAATCATCATCGATGTGGCCTGAAAACAACGAAAATGATGGGATTATCACAAAGAAAGAAGAGTTTCGTGTCCTAGACGTCACCGAGATCTCATATCTCTGTTCGAGGTTCTGCAAGATCATCTACAGAACAAAGCAGTTATTCCTGGCGCGAACAATGCAAGCGGTGGTAGCCGGATTAGGTCTAGGCAGCGTCTACACAAGACTCAAGCGTGACGAAGAAGGCGTAGCAGAGCGGCTCGGGCTCTTTGCCTTCAGCTTAAGCTTCCTCCTCTCTTCCACAGTGGAAGCACTTCCCATATACCTCCGAGAACGTCGCGTTCTGATGAAAGAATCATCTCGTGGATCCTACCGAATCTCATCCTACATGATCGCCAACACCATCGCATTTGTACCGTTCCTCTTCGTTGTATCTCTCCTCTTCTCCATCCCAGTCTACTGGATCGTAGGCCTAAATCCATCGATTCAAGCCTTCTCCTTCTTTGTCCTCTGCGTCTGGCTCATCATTCTCATGGCCAGTTCTCTAGTGCTCTTCCTCAGCGCGGTTTCTCCTGACTTCATCTCCGGTAACTCCCTCATCTGCACCGTTCTTGGAGCCTTCTTCCTCTTCTCCGGCTACTTTATCCCCAAAGAGAAGATCCCAAAACCATGGATGTTCATGTACTACGTGTCGCTGTACCGTTACCCGCTGGAGTCTATGGTGGTGAATGAGTACTGGAGCATGCGAGAGGAATGCTTCTCCAGCGGGAACATGGGCTGCTTGATGACCGGAGAGGATGTGTTGAAGGAGAGAGGGCTTGACAAGGATACGAGATGGATCAATGTCGTGATCATGCTTGCCTTCTTCGTTTTCTATCGAATCCTCTGCTGGGGGATTCTACTCAGAAAGGCTTCCAAGTCAACCCATTAAAGATTTCATTGTATAGAGAGAAACAAAATGCATTTACTTACTGTATATGTTGTCACCAGATACAGATTTCAGTCTTATGTTCATATACATCAATATAACCTAAGGAGTAACATTTTATATTGTTGTTCATTCTCCATTAAACCACTGATACTTTGGCTGGATACCGGTCATCGGTACACCAAACACCGGCGACAAAAAGATACTTTGGTTTGCGGTAGGAGAGAAAGGCTATCAAGTTACCATCCAATGAATTGAACTATGTATAAAATTTCGACCTTCAATCAAATTAGGTTTTAAAGAAAATTTTCCCTGAAGAAGAGGGAAGCATTTCAACACCAAATCATGTTTTATGACACGAGTCCCTTTTTATTCATTAGCACTTGAAAAGTGTCACACACCCTATGATAGTTCAACTTAAAACGACACAGCAAAACAGAGAGAAGTTTGAGACGAGCATAGAATAAAGGAGAGGAAAGCAAAAAGCAAAGCAATCCAAGAGAGAAAGATAGCTGCAAGAGGACGGACAGCTACACATTTATACGCAAAAAGAAAAGAAAAAAGGATAAAGAGGGCAAAACAGCAAACAACTGCTTCAGATATCGAGAGTGAGCCACAAGGTACGTTTCCTTTCTTATTCATAAGGTCTAACATCTCCACCTCAAGTAGCACGAGAAAGGCACTTTACTCCTATCAATTCCCCAGAACCATTCATTCTTGTTACCACATATCTCTTTCACCAACATGAGCTGTGTCCTGAATCTATCATCAATAAGTATTGGTAATCTGTATTAGTGCCTAAGCATTTGTAAACAAGGAACTGCAAGACTAGCTTAAAGACAATGATGAAAAAGGACTAACCCGTCAGGTAGGAAGTGCCCCACAAGAAGCCAAGGCCACAAAGACTCCAACTAGAGACTTCAGCAGAACAAGGATCAGTTGGAGTTAGGTAGCAATAAACGTAGCGTAACACTCACCTGAATCATTCCCAAACCTAGATCAACACTATAACAATGCGAGAGTTTACAAAGTATTTGACAATGCAAAGGAGCTTCACATTTGCTCTTACCGTGTTACTCTTCCATTCTGATCTCACACAAAGTGACGACTCGACCAAGTCGAATGTCCTTGATATTGCTCAGGGAGTTGAGCTGACTGATGATTTTTGTCCACAAAGTTATCTTTCTGAGGGTTCTGGAAATAAGGAAAATCTGCTTGGACCTGTGATGTTGGAACTTGTTTTCCAGGAAACGGAAAGTTGGCAACCCCGTTCAGTACATTGCTGGTACCACCCATGTGTTCTGGTTTCCCAGAGGCGGCATAATTCAAAGAACTGTTCGGCCCAGCGCCTCGAGAAGATTGAGCTTGGTATCCATCCAACCAGCTGTAATCATCAACTGGTAGATTGTTGTTGCCAGAAAAATCCGAACCAGGTGCTGGCTCCTTTTGCAGCTTAGAGGGAACAGAGTTAAACCCAGGCGGAGGGCCAAGATGCCTAATGGCTCTACTGATTGGATTTTTCTTTGCTAACGAAGATTGGACGCCCAGGCCATCAGCAACAACTCCGGCTGACAAAACAGTATCAATTTTGGGTGTCAATACAGCTTCAGATGTTCGTGACTGAGAATATGGCATACCACCCATACCATTGACATTGTAAGACTGGTGGACCGGTAATGGGTGTGCAGGGTAATAGGAAACTCCATGATTTCCTTGCATCTCATTCCTCATTAGATGACCATTACCCATCTGAGCAAAACCAGATAGGCTACTAGCAAGAGAAGCAGCTTCCTCTGGTGACCACTTGCTACCACCAACAAAGGAAGCAGATTGTGTCTGGGCCGCTGAAACATGTGAAAGCTGTGCCTGAGTTTGTTGAAAGTGCACAACCCGTGATGGCAGTGGTTGAAGTTGTGCGACCTGTGATTGCATTGGCTGAAGTCTTGCAGCAGCTAGTGATTGGGCTGGCTGAGGATTCACTGCCTGCGTCTGAACTTGTTGCATATGCATAGCTTTAGACTGGGTTGATGGCTGAAGAAGTCCCAGAAGGTTAGAACCAACAGATCCAGGCACTTGAACCTGCGTCTGAACTTGTTGCATATGCATAGCTTGAGCCTGGGTTGATGGCTGAAGAAGTCCCAGAAGGTTAGAACCAACAGATGCAGGTACTTGAATACTCGCATTGCCTCTAGCTTGCAGAAGTTGATTTTCATGAAAAGCTGCATCAGAACCACTTAAAGCTTTAAAGTCCCCCATAGTAGCAACTTGATCAGGTTTCCTGAAGCCTCCACTAGGAACATATATTTGGTCAGAAGCCTCTTTCTTCTTTTCAGTAACTAGAGGCTTGAAAACAATTACTTCATCATCATCATCCTCCTCACCCATATAAATCTGCTGACCAAGCTGCATCACTGGCGAGTTATGATTCATCATTACTTGGTTATCTTGCAAAGTATTACAAGCTTTAGGTGGGCTTGAATGAGAATCCAGCAAGTCATCTGACGGTTTTATACCAACAAGAAACTTCTTCTTCTTTGAATCAAAATATACATGATTCTGATCAACTTTGATCACACTGGTCAAAGCTTTCCCTGCTGCTAAAATCCTCTTTATACGAGCTTTCTTTTCCTTGGGACCTTCAGTTCCAAAGGAATGTTTCCTTGAGAAGTCGAGAATGGTCTGAGCTGGAAGCAGTGGCAAGAATCCTCTTAGTTCATAGTCCTCCCATAGTGCAAGTCGGTTTTCAGTTTCTCTTTCATCATACAAGCTCATGTTTGAGAAGCAAGTCTCGTCTTCGACATCATCAATAAACATAGGTCCAAGCGACAAGATTTGATTGAACAAGGTAACACACTGGTTCCAAAAGCTATTTCTTACAGCAGTCTGTCTATCATCCGGATCACTTCCCAGTGCAACATCAGGACAACAGGCCAACCATTCAACAAAAACTAAGACACCGGGCAAGAAGTAACTCGACGAAGGATCTCCCAGTTGCACACACTTCTCTATTACGTGTCCAAGTAACTCAAAGCTAGCCGTTAAGGAGTTTCTGGCAGGCTCAACACGCTGTACAATCTCTGCATATGACTGACCTTCTGTCTCTTTCTTTGAGTTATGGACGCTAAATATAAGAATTGTCACGAGTCTAACAATGAAAAGTGCGCTGTCACTGGTGTCTATGCCCAAACTCAGCTCGTCAACTGAGCCCGAAGAAATCACCTCTCGTAAACTGCTGCTAGTGGAGGCAAGAACATCAAAGAATGTCTCCAGGCTGAGAAGACAAGTGATAAGTATTATACCAGAGAGCCACTATCAGAATCTAGAACAAAATAAGTTCAGAAAAATTACCTTGTCCGGGTAAAAAGAATCCCGTTGAGACGAAGAAATCTAGTGCAGAATGCTTTGAGCATCTCATTTGAAATAGTTACTTTATCCTTCACAGGACCAGCTATCAAGTTCGCATCTTTTGATGAAGGATCTTCACCTTTACCTCTTCCTTTACCAGTTGGCCTCCTGGATGAGTCTTTGGAAGCCACAAACAATTGGGCATAACTCTGACGATTCTGCGCACCCATACAACAAGAGAAAGATATATTATATTTGGATAATAAGAAAGTGGAAGAATAATCAATCTTACGCCAAGCCACTAAAATAATAACGAAACAGGAACTTCGTAGTTAACCTTTTCAAAAGCAACAATCAAGTTGTCACGGGCAGTTGGGAAAGGAATCTCCACAGCCAAACTTCGGAAATAACGATATGTTGTTGTAAACTCATCCCCCAAATAAGAAGCAACTATAGCAAGCTGAGACATTAGGTTAATCTAATCAGAAAAAACTACTCGATATTTGTACCTAACTAAAAATAACACGAGAAAGGGGAAAACAAGGGAATAACCTGATGATGTGGGTTTCCATAGGCTGGCAATAGAGAAGCTGCTTGCAAATAGTAACTTGAAGCAGCAGCATACTCTCTGTTCTTGGAATCCCCCTCGCCACACAATCCTTTATACCGAGCCAGATCACCAAGGTATATTAAGCAACGATAACATGATACCAAGGCTAATTTAACTTCTGGTAACTTCTTTCCATCCTTATCAGCCAAATGTTGAGTCTCTTGATCCTCAGAAAAATAACCCAGGGGAAGACCATACTTTGATCTAATTTTTAAGATCATATCATGGTAAAACCCAGTTGCTTCTGAAAGGAATGTTCTGAACTGCAGCTTGTGGTTTGCAATTACGTCTGGTTTAGAGGGACCCTTACTAGCATTGATGTGTGATCTAAAGTCTTCAATCCGTTTGTAATGCAACTGCCACAGAGTCAATTCAATGTTGTGCTGCTCAGAAAAGGTATGATCTTCAAGAATTATTGCTTCATAATTCTCACGAATTTGCTGCCACAAATTTAAGTCAGGTGGATTTCGAGTCTGAGCAGCCTTCCAACGCTTGTTTTCTAACGCAAAAGTCTGCAAAGTAAGCATCTATTGTCAATAAAACGTAGACCCAAATCTTACAGAGATATAGGC
Organism: Arabidopsis lyrata subsp. lyrata; assembly: GCF_000004255.2. Taxonomy (NCBI): domain Eukaryota; kingdom Viridiplantae; phylum Streptophyta; class Magnoliopsida; order Brassicales; family Brassicaceae; genus Arabidopsis; species Arabidopsis lyrata. The sequence continues at coordinate 8,203,482 of NW_003302550.1, read as the reverse complement.
TCAAGTGAAGAAGAGACAAAACGGCCTTAGATATACCTAACAAATAAACTAAGATTACGTGTCCCTAACAAATAACCCTAGGATGACAAAAATTCAGAGATGTAAGTGTAGTAGAGAGAGAGAGAACCTTATCAAGTATGGACTTGGCTCGCTCCCTTGGAGAGCAAGCAGTAGTTTTATCCATCTGCAAAGTCATCATCCATCAAAATGTTTCAAAGGTTATTTCATATGTAACCTGCAATAAGAAAAGGTAGAATCTCAGCACAAGATAGAAGCCAAAACCTATGCTTGTCTACTTATCTAAAAAAAACAAAAGCCGAACAAGACTAAAGAGCTTAAACAATTCAATCCTCTTAGAGTGTTTGGAGCTTTATACTAAAGAAAAGAGACAAGTCAAATATACATGCCGATTCAAGTCAAACCTTGAATTGGAATAAAATCAAACGATTGCACCAGCGATCAACCGGAGATATTAACAAAGATAAATTCCGATTCAAAAAAAGAGTAAAAATCTCCCGAAACATGACACAAGAAGAATCACAAAGACCCTTAAGGTCTTCATCTCAGAATAAATCCTTTCGCCCACAAAACGAGAAGCGAAATCAAAGCAGAATCAGCATCAAACTCAAAAGGGCAAAAAAAAAAAAAAAAACCCTATTCCCAAGAACTTATTTTTAAGAAAAAAACAAACGACGCGATAAGAAGAAAACAACCAAAAGCAAAGCAAATTCTTGAAATTAGGATTAAAGGGAAGAAATCTACCCGGAATTACCAGATCTGCGGGGATGGCTATGCGACCACAAGCATCGGAATGGAAAAATCGGTGAGAGGAGAGAGAAACTAGGGTTTTTTTTTTCCGCGAGAGAGAGAAGAGAGAAGAGAAAAAAAAATAGAGACGGTGAAGGTTGTATAAGGTCGACTTTTGCTTAAATATAAAAAAAAAAAAAAAAAAAAAAAAGAGAGAACAATGAAGATTAATGTAAAGAAAAAAAAAAAAGGGAAAAAAGGGATTGTCCAAGTATTTTCTTTCTTTCTCGGCGTTCTCGCTTTTGGTTTTTTTTGTCAAACGGTTTGCCTTACGGGCTTTGAACGTCGTCGTTTCTTAGTCTTTTCTTTTCAAAGATGAAGAATACTTTTTGGCATCAAATATTTTGGACTTGTTGTACGCATATATTGGAATGATGGTTTTTAATACGATTATGTAAAAAGGTTTACCAATCAAGACAATCTGTTCAACAAACATAAAAACGCGGGTAGAATTAGTTGAAGAATGGTATACAGTAATTGTCAGTTGTTTAGTGTTTTTACAATTTGTTAGAAGATATTTGTTTCTTCTCGTGAATGATAAAATTATCATTTATAGTAAGTTAAGATATATGAGTGATGTGTTATTTGAATTTCGCGGGTTTTTTTTTTTAAATTCAAATTGTGATGTTTAACCAATGTTCAAGAAAGCGCTAGGCGCTAAGCGGGCGGTGACCCAGTGCCTAGCGCCTAGAACGTCTAATCGGGGCCTAGGCAATTTTTTAGGCGGTTTAGACGTTTATAACATAAAATATTATAAATATGATATTATATATAAAAGTTATATAAAATGTCTATATAAAACTAAAAATTATGAAATTATAAACAAAACTAGATAAAACATTTATTTATATTTATATTAAACAATATATAAATATGTATAACTATATATATAAATAAAACTCTAATTAAAATTGAAAAAAATACATTAAACAAGATCTATGTAACTTTAGGCGGTCAAGACGGTTATCTAGGCGTCGCATGAGAGCCTAGCGCCTAGTCGGGGCCTAGGCGACCGCCTAGACCGCTTTTTAGAACACTGTGTTTAACTAAAAACGCTATTTCATACTTTTTCATATTATATTTTTAAAATACTAGATTGTTTGTTTATTTTAATCGTAAATAGATATTTTTTTGGTAAAATCGTAAATTGACATTTTAAATGATGTAATTAACAATAAAGGAATTACTGGGAAAAAAATCTTTTTATCATTTTTATTTTTAAATAGATCAAGACAACCATTTTAATCTGGCAATTTCTATATATACTATAAAGTGAGCCATAGATTTATAGACCTTAGAAACCAATTTGCATTGTAGCTCTCTATACATGTCAAATGTGATGGTGGAGATGGCGATTTAAAAATTAAGCCCTCCCACAAAAGAGGAAGATGAAAATGTAAAATAAGTTAAAATTCCACATTAATGTTTATGCTTTTATGATCTTTTTAATATATTTATTATAAGATTTTATTCTTTTTTTAGACAAAGGTTTTATTCCTTTTTAAAACATCTTGTTTTAGGATTTTTATGTTTAGGTGATTTCATTTTATTTGAATTGATATAAATCAATGATCAATGAGATTTTATTAATGATTACACTTAATAATTGGACATATGTCAACTTCTCATTCTCTAGGAGCTCTCAAACAAAGGTTATTCAACTTTCATAGAATATATTGTTGTCTATCTGGATTGAAATATACTATGTTACTCTTTTATTTAGATATTGTTGTCTATCCAGGTTTAATGTGAAGGAATCATGTCAATACATTATTCTCTACAAATGAAAATTAAGAGACTTTCAGTTGTAATTGGTTTGGTCAGAAACTCAAGAGCATAAAAAAACTAACATATCAAGACAGCTTTAGAGTTAATACATATGAACAAACCTGGCATAAAAAAAAAAAATTGCATTACAAAATACCTCTTTATATACACACAAGACTGTTGCCCAAAAGAATAAGGTCATTATTGTCTTCTGGGGGAGAAAATGAGTAGAGCAAATGCTAACATCATTAATCAATCACCAAAAGGATGGATATACAGAACAAACATAGCCTTTTCTTCAATTTTTCTCATGTTGTTAGTTCCAAGGTGGAGAAGATGGCCGGTGTATGAAATCTTGGGAGGACGAGCCGCCGTAGTTAAGGTCGAGGTTCTGGAGCTGCTCCATGAGCTGCGAACGTCTTTCCTTAAAGAAATCAAGACGTGTTGTTAACTCTACCAGAGCTGCTGATGCAGCAGCTGACGGATGATTAAGCCTTGGGTACTCTGTTATCTGTAAAACCGTCATTTCAAGCTTGTTAGTGTGCGCTGTCATTGCTTAAGATGTTTCCTTAAAAAATTTAAGAGCAGCCAGCTTTGATTTGCTAGGCAGAAAGCGATCATGCATGTCTCTGTAGTAACTATTGTTTGCAACTAACTATTCTGTGGAACTAATTAACAAACCAGATAAGGCCAATCGCAGAATTTCACACAATACTACGTAACCCAAAAGAAAAACTATCTTCCTGCATTTCAATCCTACCAACCACCTTCGTTTTGAAGTGTATATCCTTCGTGAAGGGAATGATAATAACAAGGAGCAAAAGGTCTTACATCTAATGCTCTTGAAGTCGACGGAACAGATGGAGAATCTATGGCTGAGAACTTGTCCACAGACACCTTTCCAGACTCTTCACTGATTTTAGAGTCAGTTATGTTCGTTGATTCTGGTATTTGCTTACGAGATGGTTGCCTGCTATTGCCAACACCAAAAGATCCTGCCCCTTTACTATTTCTCCACTCCACTCCCAGTAAATTCTCCTGTAGGCCAAACAGTAAATTCTATAGGTATGATCTAAACTATGAAAGATGATGAGTGATGACAGAAACATCAGTAGGAAGTACCTCGTGTCTTTGTTTCCTTTCATGATTTACATAGGCAAGAGTGGAATCAAAATCTTGCTGAAGAAACCTTCTGTAGAAATACATAACATGGTATCAGACAAGAAACACAGATGTGAACCAATCATATTACAAGATATGTTGTGCAAAAGTTACTTCAAACATAATTCTCACAGCTGTACTGAGTTAAAGATGAATGCTGGATACGTTATCCGAGATATTTGTTAAACATCTTCACTAAGCTAAAGAAACAAGCAAGCAATTCAAGTATAAAAGCTTTACAGAAAAAAGGGGAAGTTATCTCGAAAGGTAACTTGGACTACGAGCTCCTCTGTGTGAGGAAAGTACAGGGATAGTGACACAACTCACTTTTGAGGATTGTGACTCTGGAGATACTGATGAGTATCACGTGCATCTGAGAAGGAACCAAAGTGAGTCTGACGTTGCTGGTTAAGCTGATGGTGAAGTTCTGCAACTTTCTGCTTCAGCCTGGCCACATCAGCCTCAGCTAGAGCAATTTCCTCAAGCTCCGCCCTCGTCTTCAAATATACTTGGATAGTAAGTATTTCACAGGAACTAAATGTTATAAAGAAAGGTACCATTTCCCTAAAATTTATACTTACTTTTGAATCCACACCATGTGAACTGAATTGTCCAGAGGACATGCTCAAACCAACCTCCAGTGCTGCTCGGAGATCTCTTTCAGCTTGTAGCTGCTCTTGTAACCTTGACACCTAAATAAGTATTTCCCATCAAACCAGAAGAAGATTCCTTTGACATTAGGATTAATAGTGGAGAGACGAGATTTATAAACACTGATAGTTTTAAAGAGAAATTTTTTACATCTTGTTCAAGCGACAAACGACGTTCATGCAGTGCTTGCTTCCTTCTCTCCAAGCTAGCCTGTAATATTGCATTACCTCTGGCCTATAACAATAACGGTGAGCAGTGTTAATGACTTTATGAAGGCAAAGAATAATATTTCAGAGGTAGATGATTACCTCCTTTGCAATTCGTTGTCGCAGTTCATTTTTTGTGGTCTCGAGCCTCTGTATAGCAAGCCTACAAACAATTAATGAACCAATTAGCAGTACAAAAACACCAAGCTAGCGAAATCTTCAATTCAAGCATATACCTAAGAGATGAAGTAGTAGTCAACAATGCATAGATCAACAATGTAGAAAGAACATATATACATGTATATGTAGATTTTTGGATAGGTGGATAATCTCTTATATATCCTACTTCATTCAAACAATGTAGTCTTCAGTAAGTTGCAGAGTATTAGCCATGTCCGATAAAGTAAAAGGATTCTCAGATAAAGTACAGCGTCAAAATGAATCTTGCAAGTATTTCAAGGAAAGAAAACATTTAAACTTGAAAACTTATGGATAGATACTCACAGTTAATGATAGTTTTGCTAAGAAAATCAAGAAGTGGCGTATGAATACACTAGCTAGAAGAATATATATATATATGGAGATGGAGAATACACCCAAGAGTTAAAGCCTTACTCGTCTTCTCCTGAAGAATCAAACGACCCATCTGTGGATATCTTTCTGGCCTGAGACAAACAAAGAGAAGAAAATATTATTGATATTATTCCGTTGGTTCATTATCTTCATATGATTCAGCTAAGGTGTGACACTTATATCAAATTGGAGAAAAAGGATTTAGTATCATGCATCCAATTATATATGAAATAATGGGCCAAATCTGCCGCGTGTACAGAATCAAAACTATTTGATCAAGATAAGAAAACACATACACTGCCTCGACCCCAGAATGTTGCGCGCTTTGCATGAACAGAGGAGGGTGTGCCCTTATTCACAGATTTCGCGCTTGGTGATTCAAGACCAGGAGCAGCCAAAGTATTCCCATGAGTGGATACATTTAGAACCGTCCCTGATGATTGATAAGACTCGCTAACATGTGCGAGACACGAGTTTTCTCCGTATTTTGTTGGATCATCGCCTATCTGCTCTCCAGCTTGTTGATCCGTGGAATTGACAAAAGGATTTCTCATAAGATGATCTGTTCGTATGTTTGAATTACATCTTGGACCATTTATGTCTCTTGGTGATTCAATATCAGAGTCATCAGCAACAAATCCCTACAAAGAATGTATTCCGTAATCATGAAATAATTATTTTGTCTAATTTTTCTTCTTAGCTGCCAAAACATGCCGACTCTATTCATTAGAAAATAGCACCGGAATAGGATACATATATAATAGCTACACCTAAAAAGCATATTCTAAATTTCAGAACCATACTTCCCTAACTTTAAAGGCATTTCGGTATATCATCTACTATACAAATAAATGTTTCATGTAAACTCGGGAAGGATGCATGAGTATATTGAAGGGAGATATACTGGCCAAAGGAGAAATAACCTTGTATTCATAGAGATCGCTGCCTGTGCAACCGCTGCTCTCACTCATTTTTCCACTCAATGCACGCTCATTATCGTCATCTGTCACTGGTTCAACTTCATTATCTGCATTGTGATATTCATTTTTCACGTTGTTGTCATCATCACTTGAATCATCAGGCCCACTATTTCCAATATGTGATTCAGTCGAAATAGAACATCTTTGAATATTTTCTTCCTGAAATTGTAAATAAGCATATAAGACATACAACATTGATGAAGGTTGAATGAAACTATCTGAGTGCGTCTTACATCGAAAATACTTCCATAATCCTCCAGGAGAACTGTAATGATGGCTTGAGCATTATTGGCAGCATTAGCAGCAGCAAGAAGCTGAGCAGAATTGTCTTCACCGCTATCAAAATCGTCCTCTAAATCACATTCACCAGCCAGTAGAGGACGTAGGAGCAGAGGAGCCATACAAGCAGCTACAGCATTTGGGTTCATTCGATTTTCGTGGGAATGAGATGAGATAGTATGCATCATTTTCAGAATCCTGAGAGTATAAACAAAATATGTAAGGGTTTAAGAAAACAGCTTATAAATGATTCTCAAGCACTCTTACTCATAAAAGCCACAAGGAATTCATCTGGTCAATAGACTCAGACTTGGCAGAAACAAGTAATCTCAACTTTAACATCTAACATCTACTATAATTTAAACTGTTAGCAGTGTGAAATTGGCTATTATCTCAAAACAACCCCGAGGAAGAGCTGGAAACATACCGTTGTAGTAGACGTCTATTAGGTTCCGGAAATGTTTCCGCTATAGCAGAGCGCAATGAACTAATGCGAGCCTCCTTAGACTCAATTCCTGATCCAGCAAAACCAATTAAGAGGACATTAAGTTCACGGAAGTTCAGTCAAATCTCCAGAAATTCTTTAACAGAAGACCCACGCATATATATATAGACACACACAAACACAAACACAAATACAAATACAAACATGCATGTTTACAAGTATGACTTTATCAGAAGGAAGGAAAAGAGGGTAAGGGAACTCACTGTAAGCTTCCAGCAGGGCAGTACAACAAGACGCTGAAACCGGAGAAGAAGGCAACTCCCTCAATACATGCTGCATGTAAAATGAAACTGCCTTAGTATTGCAACAATGCACAGACTATCAGAATAAGCAGTTAAGAAGAAACTACCTTAATGCAGTCTCCAACAACATGCGGATCTTCATCAAAAGTGAACTCCGTTTTGCCTAGGTTTTATTTGAAGTGGAAAAAGGGAAAAAAAATATAAATGGTGTATTGGAGAGAGCACATACCAGGGAAGTCTATGAACATATAATATATTAACTTAACAAGATGTTCCTAAACTTAATCCAGAGAGAAATAAGTTAGCAGTAGGTACCCTGTTCATATTCTTGAACTCTACGTTCCACCTCCTCCACATCAGCAGACTGTCTTAATATTCCTTCAATTTTAGTTCCTGAGGAGACGAAAGAAGACCACGAAACCAAACAAAAAACCAGTTAAAAGAAAAATGCATTCAAAGAAAAGAAATACATCAGGTTTCAACCATTGCAAGAAATTGTACAACAGATTTAATGAGATAACAGAATCATGGAAAAAAGTTAAAATTTTTACTGAAATTAATACTTTCCACATATGAAGTACCCTGAAAACAATACGGAAACATTTTGATCTAATAGCGCATAACCCCAGCAAAATAATTTGGGGAAGATCAGGTAATCAATACAGCTTGGTGATAGCTATCGATAATTTTCTTAAGAACGTACCATACTTCTCAATAAACTGAAGAGCTTTCTCAAGGAATGATGGGCTTCCATCAATATCTTCGAGAGCAAGTAAAATTGGTCTTCCAACAACCAAGGATTTTAATGGACGCTTATCCCGCCCTAATAAATATGGACAATAAAGGTAGAATGACGCATAGATGATAAAAAGTAAACTATTAAGGAAGAAATATACATAAGAAAAATAAAGGCTTCAATCTTGTATAGATGTAAGACGCTTAGGCCGAAGCTGTAACATGGACTAGAACAAAAATTGATGAAACAAACCTTCAATAGCCTCGTTAGTTTCAGCACGGAATATTCCATTTTGACCCATGATGAGTGCTGCATTAGGGGCTTGTGCAAGAGCCTGCTCAAGAGCAGTTTTCCACTCATACAAATCTTCAAATGTCTCAGCCTGCATCATCCAAGTTGGTCACATAAAGAAATGTTAACAGTAGTACAAAGACCATCTTAAAGGACTATCACAATGCTGCAACATGTTCTTAGAGTAGACATCTAGAGAGTAGGTATTTCAAAATTTGCTGATGATGATGAATCACCTTAAGAGTGAAAGCTCTCCCATCACGCCCATCTGGAAATAATACCGTCAACAATTTTTTATCCTCTCTCACCACAACACTGAAAACAAAAGAAAAAAATCACTGTAAGTTGAATTCCGTGGAATTTTATAATCAACTAGCAGTACCCTGCATACCTTCCAGAGTTATTCAAGTCGATGCCACCCAGAGTTAAGTTAACTTCACCACCTTTTTGTGGTAGTGTACCCTGTGAAAAAAAAAAAGTTAAATAGCTCAATATATACAATTACCAAGAATCTTATCCTACATTAACAGACAGAAATGAAATACATAGATCAAAATCAACTATGGAGAAAGGCAGTATGATTGTGAATACTAACAGGGTCATTTTTGAAGAAGACCAAAGAAGTACGTGTGAGGATGAACCAGCGTTTCTTCCAAGACGTCCAACCCAATCCTATTGAGCAGAATACCAAAATAAAATGTTTATGATATCACAATAGCCAGAGGGGATTGAAAAACTGAACAAACATGGTGAAATGTGACAATATAGGGAGGGGAAAAATGTCACAAGGATACCTTTAGATGATATGAAAAGTGGACCACTCTTGAAAACCTGTCAAATAATCGTGAGTTACATAATATTAGTAACAATCATCAGTTTAGCATCAAACTTACATTTTGAAAACTAGATAATATAGATACTTCCCAGAGACAAGTAAATTCAATAAAATTCTCTTAATTGTTTACAGTTGATATTGGGAACCAGACATGCACAAATATATAAAACGATTTTAAAACCGGCATGCTACTGTGTGTTATTTCTACTTAAATGAGAAACCCCTTCCCTAAAATACTGTTATTTGAATAAAGCTAATCTTTTGGGATTATGGAAATGTACTACTTAACACACATATTGAACTGTGCTGTTAAAAGTACAATGAGCGATCAATAGGCTTCCATGAACAGCTATAATCAAAGCTTGTCTCACAACTAATCAAACGCCCTGTGTATCAGGAGATTCCTAGAACAACCCCTGCCTGATAATACGGACAATGAAATCTACAAACTCCAACTTTAATTATAATAGATCAACTTTAGCAATCATTTTCATATTTTTTTCCTATTTTTAGCAATTCCAGTGTCTCTGATGACCCACTTTCAGACAATTAAAAACCAGGAAACAGCACTACTAGTCAATTTCTCAATTCACTCAACAAAAAACCCCAAGAAACCTGCATTACCGTATTTGAAGCTGCACCTCGTGGCCGCTCCAAAGCCGTTAAAGAAGCCTCCATTGCTTCAACAGCATAATCTCAGATCCAGCCTCGTGACGAAACCCAGCTAAATTCGAAACTCTAGGGTTTCAATTTCACCCTCTTTCGATACAAACAATAGAAAACGAAAACAGCAACAAACAATTCACCACTCAAAATTGGAAGAACAGACAACTCAAAGCGCCACCATTAAAGCCGTCGCAGAAAGCTCTCTCTGGTTCTTCCGTCGTACGCGAGATGTGTATAGCAGAGAGAGTTTTAGCAAAGAGATAGAGAGAAAAGAAGGGGACATTGCTTTCCACCTACTTCTGCTGTGTTATGAGTGAGAGAGAGAGAGAGAGAGAGAGAGTGGATGGATGGGTCATGAGTGTCGGAGAAGTCACGGGTCGGGTCTGGTTCAACTTAAGTCTTGTATTTTTAAAAATCAATCTAACCAATTACGATTTTCCACGTCAGCAACAGCTGGTATGATCCTGCTCCACTGCTCCAATTTAATAATTCGTGATTAGGTAAATAGGTGCTACTGCGATTAGTTAGATCCGAGCTACGACTCCCTGTAAAGTGTAAACGAACTACTATACTTTTTGTATTTAATAAATAACTTATTGACTACTAATCTACTTGTGTATAAAAGAGACAAGACGACAACCATATAGTATGATTTAATGCTCATTTTCATTTCATTTTGGATCCAAATTTGTGGTACCCCATTGCAATTTGTTACACCAAATGTACGTGCTTTAATAATCCTAGTAGACATTGATTTTGAAGCATAAGCATCCGCAATGCACATATGGAATTTTGTCATTGTCAACACATCTTCTTACATCCAGCCGGTAAGGAAACCATGGCTCTCTTCGCTAGTGCTTAACATATATGTAATATGACTCCTCTTCAAAGGTAAATTGCAGCTTGTCACAACATCTACTTCTCTATCATGAACTCGATCCTAAGCTCCAAAATTATCGCCATCGCAAATCCGCAATCATAGTTCCCACAATTTTTTGGTTTTGGTTTGAAGGTTTGCAAGGCGAAAGCAAACAATGGCAACCCCAAGTGATTTTGCGTACAAAAATCTATATATACATAAAGAGAGTTTTTTCCGAGATATATAATTCACCGCAGGTTTCATGGTTCTATGAATATAAAAAAAAAGTAAAGCTAGGCCCAATTAAGTTTTGGGTCAAATAGCCCAAAAACAACATGACCAAAAGAGTTGGGTCAATGGTACAATGTTATGTTGAATTTCCATATATAAATCTACTTTTATCTGAAAATACACAAAAACTATTCTTCATTTGACGAAAATACCCTTTCAACACCCCAAAAGCCTCTGCTATTTTAATCACACAGTTCTATATGCAGCAGCTATGGAGTGCTCAAAAGAAATTGTGACATGCGAAAGAAAGAAAAATTTACTTTCAACTAAAAAAAAAGAAGCATAGAGCACAAAAGAGGTAGTTTCGTTGGGATGTCAGTATAAAGCCCAGTCGACGCAATTCCATCTTCCGATCGAACCAGTACAAATCATGGCTACAACGAGCTCCGGCCGGTTAATCGCCGGTTCAACGGCGTCGATCGGCTCAATCAAATCGCGTTACGCGTATCCAGCTCAATCCGTTTCCCTAATCTGTCGAAATCAAACCAATGGTGCACCTCCCATCGTCCTTGGGTCCTCTCGAAGGTCTAGGCTGTGGTTAATCGAGGCGATTCCTCCGGCGAAGTCCTGGGACGGATCTAACGATGGCGAAGCGCGTAATTACGCGATCGGTGGTGGCGCGGTCGCCGGAAAGCATGACAGGACGATGGAGATAGTTATAGCAGCGGCGACAACGGCGGCGCTGGGTGTCGGGAATCGCGTACTATATAAGCTGGCTCTTATTCCTCTCAAGCAATATCCCTTCTTCCTCGCGCAGCTCTCCACCTTCGGGTAACAAACTCTCTCTTCCTCTCTCTTTGAAAATGCCTAAAATAAGATTTCAGATTTTTTGGTTTTGAGATTTCGATTTGAGCTCTCTTTTGATGATCTAGCATTCATTGTGTTCAATTGTTGTTACCGTACGTTTGGAATCCCAGATAGATATTGGTATGTAAAAATGTAATTATCACAAGATTCTCTTTAACAAATGATTGATGGGTCATAGTTGGCGACTTGTTTCAATTAGATACTTTATTATTATCTTCACCTAAAAAATATTTTTATGCGCATTTAAACTTTTATCTCACGTGCGAGTATGCTCTGCGTCACCTACATGGTGGCTATTCGTTTTAATTAGTGATTTTTTTGTTGGATCTGCGGTGAGTTTAATAATGAAACGAAACTTATCTTGTGCCAGAATATTTGACCCTTTCTTAATTCATTTAACCACGTGTCAGGCACGTGTCTCACTCTCTTTTGCGTATGGGCTCTTTTGCTGTGTGCAAGTTACAAGTATGTTGATTGTTGCCTTCTTGCATCAGATTTTTCAAATGTAGACTATACTAACGAGATCAGAAAATCTGTTCACCTGTTTATACAGTGTATGAGATAGACACATTATATTTTACTCTGGGACTGCCGGACTGGAATGCAATGTATATATTTTAGAGAATGTATATGGTTGTTTTCTGCTTGATGCATCCGAAATTTAGTCCATAGTAATAATGTGACTTTAGCCGTGTAATTTGTCAGTCTTTGATCCTTCTAGAGATAAACTCTTGTACTGTTGAACTCACCCACTCATGATCTCGGGCTTATAGAAAGAGAAATTAAGCTTAGAGTTTGTTTTAATTGTTCTTCAATGTGGATAAACCCATAGTTTCGCGGTAATATTCATCTTACTCGATTTCCTGGATGTATCTTGTTTTTATTTGCACAAAAAAATATAACATTTTTCTTTTGCTATGTCTTTTTTGCAGGTATGTAGCTGTATACTTTTCGATCTTGTATTTCAGATACCGAGCTGGAATTGTTACAAAAGAGATGCTATCAGTTCCAAAACTTCCATTTTTAATTGTTGGCGTCTTAGAGTCTCTTGCTCTAGCTGCTGGGATGGCGGCTGCATGTATGTTTATGCTTATGCTACTCTTAAAGCTCCTTTCCCTTCCCATTTTCTACTGTAATTTCAGTAGATGTATAATTTTATTTGTCGATGTAATTACATATAAACACTATACCAATGCATGAAAATCAACCCTTTTCATCTTACTTACTACTGTCGTTTTTCTTGACTCAGCAAATCTTTCTGGACCATCTACTACAGTTTTATCTCAGGTTAGAAGCTTAAAACATTACTATCTCTTATCTTCCATAAGATCAAAGTACAACATAAATAATCCTGAATTTTGTTCTGATGTGTCAAAAGCTGCAAACTTGGGTTTTCTCTATTTGGTAGATAGCTTGCTAAAAGTATGGTTTCTTGTCTGAAAAATGAGTTAATCTTGTCATTTATTTCTTTGCAGACATTTCTTATCTGGCAAATTCTTTTCTCCATTATATTTCTCGGGAGGAGATATAGGATAAATCAAATACTAGGATGTACTCTTGTAGCAGTTGGTGTAATCGTCAGTGTGGCAAGGTTAGCCAGCTCGATTAACTTGCTTGGTATTATTTTAAGTGACTGGTTTCTTTGTCTCCTTTCCTTTTGTCAGACTTGTCAGTGGACACTATATAACCAGTTTTAACAAATTTCATCCATGTTGAGTTTACATACTAATTTCTCATCCATGTTCAGTGGATCGGGTGCCGCTCATTCATTTAAAGATACAGGAATACTTTGGAGTCTTCTTATGGTGTTGTCTTTTCTGCTTCAAGGAGCAGATACAGTAATGAAGGTTTGTCAATCATTTTCTAGTTATGTCTCCAAGTCTCCAACTACAAGATGCTGGGCTCTTCTCTTTAACGGTAAATTTCATATCCTTGCAGGAAGTCATCTTTCTAGATAGCAAAAAACGGTTGAAGGTAACTATGCGGTCTTAACAACATTCGCAATTTTTGGATTCTGAAAGAAATCAATTCTTATTGTTACAGGGTGCTTCACTTGATCTGTTTGTTGTAAACTCATATGGTTCAGTTTTCCAAGTAAGTATTCTTACTGTAGTTTTTTTTTATATCAGATCATTTTACGTTTTTGGCATTGTTTATTAACACAAGATGTGAATATCAATGCTAGCTAATAATGTGTATCTTTTTGTGGTCAACCCAGGTCATATGCATTGCGTTGCTTCTTCCTTTTCTTTCAAAACTTTGGGGCATACCGTTTAACCAACTACCGAGTTATATCAGAGACGGGGGTGCTTGTTTTCTGAATATTGGTTCTAGAATAACAGGTTAGTTGATGCTAACACTTTTTGCTCCAGTATCTCTTTGTTTTTTTCCCTCTGTGTAACATGCTCGGATTTGGGTATGACACAGGATGCGAAGGGGCTCCCCTTCTTCCTGTAATGTTTGTCATGATGAACATGGCTTACAACATCTCCCTTCTACGCCTTATCAAGATCTCATCTGCAGTTGTGTCGTCTCTGGCATCCACTGTTTCAGGTACAAACTTTGTCTCGTTATAGCCTTGCCATGCTTTCATGGAAACCTACTTCTTTAGCTAATTAGTAATTACCAATGATATAGCATATGATCATCTCTGTGATAACTTTTTTTGGTCATAAATCCCATATTAGGACATAAAATGATTAGTAATCCGCGAAAATTGCATAGGAGTGAACATCATTTATATGCAGAAGAGAAACATATCTAATATACAGAACCTTGTTTGGCTTTGTCGGTTGCAGTGCCCATAGCGGTGTACTGTTTCACGCTTCCCCTACCGTACCTTGGGGTCGCATCTACACTTCCAAGGGGGTTTGTTGCAGGCACAGTTATCCTAGTACTCGGCATGCTTCTATATGCTTGGACACCATCTACTAACACTTCCGATTCGATAATCCCCTCGCCCCCATCCACCTAGCGGCAGGAAAATTGGTTTTATAACATTATTTGGTTTCCTTCTCTCTTCTCATCGTAGCATATGCCCTCTTTTGTCAAATAAGAAATTCTATGCATTCTTTACAAAAACTATATAGAGGATAAGGTACTTTGTAACGATGTATATCAACATTTATTTTTTGTGTCAACAACATGCAATATGCGGATATAAACACTAAAATATCAGTAATCCCTCCAGAAAAAAGGGTTCTAAGACTAATCAGTATATCTGGATCAGAGGGCCCATAATCAGTCTTTTCTTTGAGTGGGTAACTTGTAACCTCTCAGACTTGGACTCTTTGCCCAAGAGAACCCATAATGTTTAGAGTAACCGGAACTCTCTCGGCGGCATCATCTCCAGCGGTGGCGGCGGTGTCTATCTCCGCCGCTCTAAGACTCTCCATCACTCCCACTCTCGCTATCGTCTCTCCTCCTCATCTCCGTTGGTTCTCCACGTTTTCTCGTCAATTTCTCGGCGGAGGCATCTCTTCACTCCGACCACGCATTCCTTCTCCGTGCCCGATTCGACTCTCTGGTTTCTCGGCTCTCAAAATGAGAGGTACACAAAATATGAACTGTTTCTCCCCTTTTTTTTTTTTTTTTTGCTGTATCAAAAAAAGACTTGATTTCGTGCTTCTTCTCAGATTTCTAACAGGAACAAATTATCTCTACTCTGATCTGAATTTTTCTGCAGAATTACCTTTGCTTTTTGAACTGGTTTATCTGAATTCTTAATTATTTAGTTTCTAGTTGGGTTGATTTCTGATTCTCTTTTGTTTTTACAGCTTCGTTTAGCAGTGGGAGTAGTGCAAGTAGAGAGATTCTGGTGCAGCATTTGCTTGTTAAGGATGATGATATTGAGCTCTTTGCTGAACTCCAAAAGAGAATCTTGGAAGGTCTGATTCTTTTATCCCTTTTATTTCAACATAGTTACATAGCCCTGTCGCTTCTCTAGTCATATAATGTGTCACAATGTTATCTTTATCCTTAATTTTTGTGAGTCTATCACTCTAGTCAGTTGCGCCTCTGCTTACTCAATTTTAATTGGTTTCGGGGTTTGGTAACAACTGGGATAAAGATTAACTGTGGAATATATGACATATATATAAAAACTTCATTACTTGACTGTTACTTTGTTTTGTTTGTGTTAGATGATTAAGGGTGTCTACTGTTTTTTCAAGTAATTATTTCTTGTGTAGGAGAGGAGATGAGTGATCTTGCGGCTGAGTACTCGATTTGTCCATCCAAAAAGGACGGTGGTATACTTGGATGGGTAAAACTGGGTCAAATGGTATGCTTTCTTTTTTATAATGTTTATTATCCATTTCTTTTGGTTATATTGTTATTTCACAAGCAACTATACCTGGTGAACTAACTATTAGTATTGACATCCATGTGCTACTAGGAGTAGTAGAATGTAACCAAGGATAGAAGTAATTTCACAATGTTTGGACTTCCCCATGCAAGTTCCTGCTGCACTATGAACATGACAGACCACTTAAAATTGTTTCAGGTACCAGAGTTTGAGGAAGCTGCGTTTAAAGCAGAGCCGAATCAGGTGGTGAGGTGTAGAACCCAATTTGGCTTGCACTTATTGCAAGTTCTATCTGAGAGGTAATTTTTCTGAAAACTATCCTCCTCCGTTAGCGACATTTTCTATCTGACTGTTGTAAAATTTCTTGACGACAAGTTTATATTAACAGAGAACCGGTGAAAGATATCCAGGTAGAGGAGCTACATTCCAAAATGCAAGATCCAGTTTTCATGGATGAGGCTCAGTTAATTGATGTTAGAGAACCCGACGAGATGTAAGTTCCTTTCATTTCTCATCTTGATATACTTTTCCTTCTTCACTGAAGCCCAATGGATTAGCTTCATACTTTCTCAACATTATGATTCATGTGTATCTTGCAGAGTTTGATTGTTCTGCCATTTAGATACATGTGTACCTTGCACATTTTTTATCCTAGAAGGAGGACAAAGTATCCATAGTCAACTCACATTGTTTCCTTCTATTCTGTGTCACTACTTGTTGTACCAGAGCCATTGCATCCTTGCCAGGATTCCAAGTGTTCCCGCTCCGCCAATTCGGAACCTGGGCACCAGACATCACTTCAAAGCTGAACCCTGAGAAGGATACATTTGTCTTGGTATGTTCAGTCTCGTCTCAACTGTTAGATGTAGGTCTACTGTATCTAGCGTAGCACAATTTAGAGGTGTTGTGGGTTGGTTAGAGAGCAGTTAGCGAGGGCTTGTTTTATATGGGTGTCCCGGCAGATTGTTTTGGGTGTGGATTTTCTAGCTTTTCGTTGCATTTGGTTAAGAGTGGAGGGCCTCTTATAAATCTAAGATCATTTTAAACAAAGAATCATCTGATGGTTGTAATGGCTTTTTAAATTCTCTGAGTCGCCTCCTTTGTTCCCATACAGTGTAAGGCTGGTGGCAGGTCGATGCAGGTTGCCAACTGGTTACAGTCTCAGGTAAAAAAAAAAAAAAACTTTTCAGCTCCTTTTATATATTATGCAATTATTATATCTTCATGGATTGGTGTCGTGTTCCTCAGGGCTTCAAGAGTGTGTACAACATCGCTGGTGGAATACAAGCCTATTCTCTCAAGGTTGACCCATCAATTCCTACTTACTGAAATTGAGCATCTTAGTATTATTTGGCTCTTTTTCTTGTATCCTAAAATTCCAAATAACATTGCAAATCATATTTTCAATAAACTATAGTTTATAAGGTTCATTTTAGACAATATGGATAACGTTTAGAATATACTAAAGGCAAGTCCGAAATTCTCCAGGAAATGCTCTGAACCTTTTGTAATAAATCCTAAAATAAAATAAATAAAATTTGCTTTAAATAACAAAAAAAACAGAGACAGGCTTTTGGTTCCTAAAGTCCCTCCCGATCATTATCGTTTGAACTAAGGCCAGCAAAATGAAAAGAGTTACAAAAACAGAAAAATGCTATTCATAGCCATTCATAAGCAAAAAAACTCCTAATTTTTCTTGCTAAAGAAGAAACCAAAAACCTAAAAGAATAGACAGAGGAAGAAAGATATTTTCATTTTTTATTTCTCTTCCTGGTTGAGAACTTTACTTCCTCTCCCCTTATTGCAACAATGGGAAATTGTTGCTCTCATGGACGAGATTCAGGTAATAACAAAGAAGACCCGAGGCCCGAAAATGGAGGAGGAGGCGGCGGTGCTGGTGCCGCTGAAGCCTCTGTGAGAGCTTCTAGACACCCGCCAGCATCTCCTCCTCCTGCAACCAAACAAGGGCCAATTGGACCAGTCTTAGGGCGACCAATGGAAGATGTAAAAAGCTCATATACATTGGGTAAGGAGCTGGGTCGCGGACAGTTTGGGGTGACCCATCTCTGCACCCAAAAGGCCACAGGGCTGCAATTCGCTTGCAAGACCATTGCTAAGAGGAAGCTGGTGAACAAAGAAGACATTGAGGATGTGAGAAGGGAGGTGCAGATAATGCATCATTTGACCGGTCAGCCAAACATTGTGGAGCTTAAAGGAGCGTATGAGGATAAGCATTCTGTGCATTTGGTTATGGAGCTTTGCGCAGGCGGAGAGTTGTTTGATAGGATCATTGCAAAGGGGCATTACTCTGAGAGAGCCGCGGCTTCGTTGCTACGGACGATTGTGCAGATTATCCATACTTGCCATTCCATGGGGGTTATCCACAGGGATTTGAAGCCTGAGAACTTTTTGTTGCTAAACAAGGATGAGAATTCTCCTCTGAAAGCCACCGACTTCGGGTTATCCGTGTTCTACAAGCCAGGAGAGGTGTTCAAAGACATTGTAGGAAGTGCCTATTACATTGCACCAGAGGTGTTGAGGAGGAAGTATGGACCAGAGGCTGATATTTGGAGCATCGGTGTCATGTTGTATATCCTCTTGTGTGGTGTTCCACCTTTCTGGGCTGGTAAAGATTTCTGATTCCCTCCTATCTTGTCAAAACAATTGACAGGGATTATCTGATTCATTCATGTTTTCATCGATAACAGAGTCGGAGAATGGGATATTCAACGCCATCCTAAGTGGACAGGTTGATTTTTCAAGCGATCCATGGCCAGTCATTTCACCACAGGCAAAGGACCTCGTTAGGAAGATGCTCAACTCTGATCCCAAACAAAGATTAACCGCTGCTCAAGTTCTCAGTAAGCAGCTCTTATTAAAAGAGATCCTATATATATTTCACTACTCTTTTTTTTGTTATAACATTTTTGTTGTTTTAAAGACCATCCATGGATCAAGGAAGATGGAGAAGCACCAGATGTTCCTCTTGACAATGCAGTGATGTCTAGGCTCAAGCAATTCAAAGCAATGAACAACTTTAAGAAAGTTGCTTTACGGGTAATTAATTAACACACTCTCAAAACCATATATGTAACAAACAATGTGGTCTATATATCTCACTGGCCTCATCAACAAACAGGTGATAGCCGGGTGCTTATCAGAGGAAGAAATCATGGGGTTAAAGGAGATGTTCAAAGGAATGGACACCGACAACAGCGGAACCATAACTCTTGAAGAGCTAAGACAGGGACTTGCCAAGCAAGGTACAAGGTTATCCGAATACGAAGTCCAGCAATTAATGGAAGCTGTAAGTCTTTTCTTTCATTTGTGTGCTATCTATCCATTAAGAAAGATGTAGAGAGCTGATTTTTCTGTTTTTCTATAGGCTGATGCAGACGGTAATGGAACAATAGACTATGGGGAGTTCATTGCAGCTACAATGCACATCAACAGGCTCGACAGAGAAGAGCATCTCTACTCAGCCTTCCAACACTTTGACAAAGACAACAGCGGGTAAGTAACTGAGCACATGTGTAACAGTTCTGATACAATTTGAAACCAAAAACAAATGATTCTCGGTTCCTTGCAGATATATCACAATGGAAGAGCTAGAGCAAGCCCTTCGGGAGTTTGGCATGAACGATGGCAGAGACATTAAGGAAATCATTTCTGAGGTTGATGGAGACAATGTAAGCTCCTTTCACTATCACAATTTCATTTAATAAGAACACGCAACAACAATCTAATAATATAAACATTTTCTAGGATGGGCGGATAAACTACGAGGAATTTGTGGCAATGATGAGAAAAGGTAACCCAGATCCTAACCCGAAGAAGCGGCGTGAACTGTCATTCAAATGACACCACTGGAACAGACAAGTACGCACATAAGAACATCAAGAAGAAGGCTTGGGTTGCTCATGATTCACCAAGAGAGAGGAGAAAGGCTTTAAAATGGGACTAGGGAGGTGTTTCATGTTCGTAAATATTTTATGCTTGTCTACTACTGATTTTAAGTTTCAGAGGTTTCTCAATGTATCAAATTCTTTTTCAATTCAAATATGTGCATTAGTGATGTTTGTTAATTAACGGTCAAGTAAAAAACGTAAAAAGGCATTATCATCGACCATGGCGGAAAGTTGGAAGATTCATGATTTAGCATTGTAACTAGAACCTAATTGTAAGATTACAGAAAAATCTGAAACATGCAAAACAATCAGACAAGGAGCAGTGAAATGGACACAGTAAACATCTCAAAGCACCCACCATTCTATTCCTCTATTCGCCATCATTTTCCAAATTGTGATGTGAGTGCTGAGGTACGCTGCCACATTTGCCGTCCTAATATAACACTTGCATGAACCGAAAGGTAAGCAGCATTTAACCTACAAGTGCCCAAGGAACAAAACAATGAATTGGGCATTCAACGAGACACCAACCCAGGTAGGAATGTGTAAGAAACTAATAAGAATCTTACTTGTCTACATCAGGAGTGGCCAGAGGATCATACAACTCTTGCTCTGCACCTGCAATTCCACCCGCCGCCGAGTTCGAAATGTCTTGTGTACCCTCTCCCTGAAAAACTGTCGACCATGAAGAACAACAAGTTTCCACAAATTGCAAAAACGTAAATAAGTTCATTTTGTTTACCTGCTGTGGATACTGGGGATAGCCATATCCGCCATATGCGTACAAGGATGGGTCTTGAGTTGTCCCATAACCATATGCATCATAGCCTTGCCCATAACCATAATACCCATTCCACTGATTCGGATCTGCTTGTGCAACCCAACCATCCTTTAACAAATATCAAAGATCATCAACGACATTCAGTGAACCAGCGAGTATAATAAGGCCATACATCACATCAGTCTAGGTCATAACATAAATTTTTACCTGTCCTGGATTTTTACTCCAAGAGATGCGAACTGCTTGTTGACCAATCACTTGTCCCTGCATTTTCTGAACGGCTTCTTCGGCAGAAGGCCTGGGTCAGCATGGGGCAGAAGTCAAAATTTTAGTCAACAGAGCTAGAAATGAGCATACATGACAAACTAATACATGGAAGCGAGCACAAATGAATTCTGAGTTTTACTGGATGGCCTACCTGGTTTTGAATTGAACATAACCATATCCCTTTGTTGCAGGTATTTTGACATAAATAATCTCTCCTAATTGGGAGAATGCTTTCTTCAGCTCTTCCTCTGTAACATTTGGGTCCAAATTGGCAATTGAAATCTGTACACCAAAACCAATGCATGAAAACAATCAGGAGAATTCCGAGAAAAAAAAAAAGCTCTTTTTCAAGATAAAACTTACCGTTGTACAGGTGACATCACTTTCAGGTGGAAGCCCTTGTCCAGGTTGAGCAATGTATGCTTGGACTGGTGCAGCAACTGCAGATGGTACTGGACCTGGGTAAACAGCTATAGAAAAATTCCGGTTAAGCAAATGATTTCTGAACAGTATATAAGCTGTACAAAACAAAATTCGATAAACATAAATCAAGTATCGTGTTTTGTTATCATACCTTTGGTGACATATTGTTGCTGTACACCAACGTTTTTTTTAGGCGTCGCTGCGCTAATACGCATAGGCCTTGTTGAGCAATACAAACCATTCATTTCAGCCATAGCCCGATTCCTTTCACTTTCCTCAGCAAATTTAACAAATCCATAACCCTTTGATCGTCCAGTACTTGGATCAGTAACAACCTTGGCACCTCTAACAGAAGAATAATGAACACGGAATGTCTCTTGAAGAAGATAATCTGTAACATCAGGTGCTAAATCTCCAACAAAGATAGAATGATCAGGTCCAGCATCTACTTTCTGTCCAGAACCAAAAGAAGCCCAATTTAACCGAAAAGTTAGTTCAGTTCCAGGCATCTGTGTCCCATTGTACGTCTGCAGAGTTCTCTCTGCTGCTGCATGAGATATAAACTCTATAAAACCATACCCCTCTGGCTGTCCCGTGATCTTGTTACGTATTACCTTGACAGAAACAAGCTGCACATGTATGTATGTAAACCATTACAATCTTGATTCGAATATCTTTACACACTTAAGGATCACATAACACATAAGAAATTAAGCACATACAAAGATATAAACTAGAGACTAAAGAAAAGGATGTACAAGAAAAATTTCTGATAACAATTCTTACTTGCAGGAAACAGAAACCAAAGCCTATTGTGGAATCCAAAAGGAGATACAGAAGTACATGTATCCACCTAGTGCTACCTATTGTAACTATAGACAGGTGAACATCGAACATCGTGAGAACAAAACCATATTAAGAATCAAAGTTACAATAAAGCACAAGAAATATAAATCCCGAAAGTAAAATTCACTGTTTTTATCTTGTTCATAAATGGCAAAGAAACCCTAGAAGCAAAACCCAGGGAAATCGAGAGCTGTGGTTACAAAGTCACAAACTTTTATAGAAGCTGAGGAACCAAAAAGCTGAATGAAGAGTTACCTCGCCGGTTTGGGAGAAGCAGGAAGTGAGGTAATTTTCGTCGACCCAGTACTGCAAATCACCAATCCAAAGAGTTCGAACTTCTTCGAGGGTCTGAGGATGGTGATAGGAGCCTTGCGGCTGCGGAGGCTGCATCATCGCCATCGTCTATTTTCTTCACTGCCGCCAATACGTTAACCTAAACCCACGACGCGACGGGTCGGCCAAATATCCCGACCGATCTATCTAGTATTTTGATTTCTGAATATTTTCGGATTTTGTAAATAGATGTAGAAACTAGAAAATTAGAAAAAGGAACTAATATTTTTATAATTCAATTTCTCTTTTTCTATACGCCAAATTTAGTCTTAGGATTTTTTTCTTTAATTTATTATTTTAAAATTTGAGTTCAAAAAAAAAAACCAAAGTACAAACATTATATGAATAAAATGAAGAAAATTTATATGCTAGTAAATTAATTTTCCATTATTTTTTTTGAGAAATTTGGGTGTATAACCATAAAAAATTTAATAATTCAATAACTAACCTAAAAAAAAGTTGACTACAATATTCTGTGTATAACATGTAATATATACTAATTTACCCTTTTGTTCATATGTCATATCATTTTCTATGTATTTTGTTTTTTTGTTTTTCTCTATCATCAATTTTATACTATTCTATGTTATGTCATTTAAGTTTATATTATTTCATTTATGAATTTATGTAATCTAACTTTGATGCGCGTTTAATTCGATAGTTTGGGTTCCTTATGTTGTATCTCTTAGGGTATAGCAATTCGATAGTTTTGGTGTGTGTTTAATTCAACAATTTAAATTTTCTATGTTATATTTCTTAATGTTTCGGCATATTGAATTTTCAATGTTAGTATCTCTTAGATTATAATATTTCTTTTTTAGCGTACGTATAACTTGATCGTTTGAATTTCTTATTTAGTATTTTATAAGGTATAGCATTTCATCACCACCACTATACGTAGAATTCATTACTATTCTATTTAATTCTATACTATTTTAGTTGTATCTATTTAGATCAAATTTTGTTATTTATTTTTATTTTTATAAGTTTATTTCTATTTTTTAAAATCCAAATCATGATATATAAAGAAAAAAGACTAGGTTTTATTTCCATAAAACTTATAAATTACTATTTAATTTTTCAAACAATTAATGTGGAGTAATACATAAATGGGGTAAAAAATAAAAAAATTATTAAAAAAATCAATTACACTTCTCTCTCTCTTCACTCTCACGACACTCTTCTTTCCTTCATTCTTCAGTTGGCGTGTGTCCTTCTTCCAAGGTTAGTTTCGTCATATCCCTACTTCTCATGGTTACTTACTACATTTTTTGATTTAGTATGCTATATTCTTAATTATTTTTACAATTATGTATATTGAGCAAAATCACCCTTTTTTTTCATAATCGACTTCACAATTAAGTAAAATTTGTATATGGCTATCAGCCACTCGATAAAAATTTAATTTGGAATTTTTATTTTAGCGATTTGTCACACACCATATTTTTAGGATGGTATGTCAATTTTGCGTTGTTTCAGCAAAATTATTTGACCGGACAGAGTTTATGTCACAATGAGGGAGTGTAGATTATTCAGGGTGAAATGACTCTTAGAAGTTAGGTGGGCCTATATCCCAGTGAGTGTGTGAAGTTTATCGATGATCGGAGATCTGATTTTGAACATTGAAAGTTATCAAAGATCGTTGATCAGTCATCCCTACACCAACTAGTCGAAATGTAGAATTGATCCCCTGATGACCATGAGACAAGGCGAAATTAGTCAAAAATTGTCCATACCATGCTAAAAAGTTCATTAACTATCATTTAAAAAAAAAAAAACTGGGCTTGCCTAAGTTGCCTTGCTCCATTCCATGCACCAAAATCGACAATGATTTTGGTGCTTTTTTTTTTTTTTTGTGTTACTGTGAAAAACTTAGGTCAATTAATCAAACTAAAATAAAGTGACATCTTGTAGTTAAACATAAACTCAGATATCCCCAAATTAATATGAGTTATACATATGCTCAGGGCTAGATTTTGTTAGGGGTTTTCGAACAGATATTATGATGATGATGGTCGTACAATTAATCATATACGTGGAGTAGAAGTTCAACAACATTAACCACATATGCATATGTTTGGCTCTAAGTGGGATGGATACATGTGCTTCTTTGCATTGAGAATCGTTTATACGTGAATAAAGATTCTAATAATGTGGTCAAAGTCAAAGCTCCTCTACACTTTATTTCTCTTATACATTACAGATATTCATTTCTATGTTTTTAATCATAGCTAGCCAATAATTAATGAAGTCTTCATTTAATTATGGGGTCTCTTCATTTTTGACCATCTTGATGTTTATATAAACACAAGCACAGCGAAATGCACTGATATATGATTGTTTTGGGGACCTCTAGTATCTTGAGCACATTGATTCTTGTTTCTTATAGAGGTATATTATACAACTTAAAAGATTAATGTAGTGATGAGTTAATATATAACTAGTGTGGTTAATGATTGATTAGTGGAAACAAGTAGTATTGAAATGTAGAGGATAGACTGGAATTTTGTATTGTGCATTGCATTGGTAATGGACAGTTAATGATAAACAGTGACATGTGTTTAGTAACATTAAGATCTTTGGTAACATCGCTGTCTCTCTCTCTCTCACTACTCTCAACGACAGCATTTAATATTTGCACTGTTGCAGAAAAATAAAAACTAAACAATAGAAGAAGCATATTGGCACTTAAAAAGGGGATGTATTTATGTAATCGTAATAATAATTGTAGTAGTATTTATTTTGGCAATGATAATTCTGCACCAAAACAAAGAAAGGAGTGGTCCAACACCAAGAAACCCGCTTATCAAAAGTGTCTCCAAGTTTATATCGAGTAATCATCATTTTTGTTAAGCTGCAGTTAGAATACCCAATACCCATTATTGGTTACCAATATAAAACATTACATTTGTATCCAACTATTCATATGCAGAAGTTGAAATAAATCAAATAATAGGTGATATCTCGTCTTATCCGACAGTTGGCTATAATCTGAAAATGATTTTAAAGACAAAATTCCAATATAAAACATTACATTTGTATCCAACTATTCATATGCAGAAGTTGAAATAAATCAAATAATAGGTGATATCTCGTCTTATCCGACAGTTGGCTATAATCTGAAAATGATTTTAAAGACAAAATTCCTTTTTAATAGTTCGCCGATGATATAGTACTGTAATATATTATAGTATGAGTATCGTATAAGATTCGTACGTTTTTTACTGTGTAAACGGTAATTAATTTTTGATATACACCAATGGTAAATTAAGGTGAGAAGAACACTAATAGATGAGATATTTATTATAAGAGCATGATTAACAGCAACATCTTAGAGATATCTTAGTATTAAAGTTGATTAAATATAATCAAACCAACAAAATTAATCTAAGATTTGTATCTTAGCTAAGACTTTTTGTGGGAGTTAAGAAGTGGATAGGTGTCATGCTTTGCTTCATTCATGGCTATCCAATCTCTTTCCTTGGTCTTCCTCAAGACCTCTGTGACACCGAAATCATCAAGGTAACTAATTGATTCATTCTTCGGAGTCATCATTTGAGTTCCATATTTGAATTTGATAATTTGGTGCTTTCAGTTATCTAGGTTCGTGTCAAAATTGGTGTCTATCGTCCACATCTTGTTGGATTTGATGACTTGGATGTTTCAATTTATCTGGTTCGTGTAAATATGCTGCTTTGGGGTTTGCTATAGATGGTTTTATGGCTGCAAATGTCTGATGCTACTATCTCACGGGTGGATTTCACATATTCTACAGATATACCTTCAAATTTCTTCGATACGATGGCCACTAGAACTCGAATTCGTGATCGAGGTATGCATCTACAATTGAAATTAAGTTTAAAATATTTGTGTGTTATTTATGTTATAAATTGTATCTCATGTATGTTTTAATTTTTTTAATTTGCAACAATTATTAAATTTTCTATAATTATAAATTTTATTTTTGTATTAATATTTTTTTTTCTAAAAACCACATGTTAAGAACCTACCATTAATCACACAAAAATCTTAACCCAAAAATACTATATCTTAACTATCACTTTTACAAATATATTACTTAAATATTCCTAAGATTTATTTATAAGATACTACCAATAATCATGCTCTAAGTATCTCGTGTTAGGAGTTGTACTTGTTTTCACATGGCAAAGACACAAAGGTCATGTGAGTACATGTGTTCACTGTTCAAATCTTCCTCCTTAATCTTCAGTCAAACCTTCCTTGATCCCTCCTTCAAATCCACATCTACATTATTCAAATGATTTCTTAATAATTAACCAGACTTAATCATTGAAATAACGAAATAAATATTCGATATTCTTACTATTTATCCAACGCATCTCCCGATCGATGTGAAGTGAGTAATATTTTTATTTGCATTATGCATGTTCATTATCTAATCTTTCTTCATCTTCCATAGGTTCTTCCTTCTTCTCTTCTTACATCTCTGTAATTTGTCTCCTTCTCAACGTGTCCATGTGGTCTTACCTCATTACCTCTCTCTCTGTCCTTTATATAAATGTTATCCATCATCTTCACTTCTCTCTCTCTCTCTCTCTCTCTCACAAAGTCCACTTGCTCTATATCTTACACGTTGCTTTGTTTGTAACTTCATAACTAGCTCCATTGTTACATAGTACGATCATGGTATCAGCAGAAACGGCGACAATGGCGGAGGCGGAACAGTCGTTGACAGGGCCTCGCATTTCCTTCTCAGCGGATTTGTCATCATCAGATAGCGACGGAGATTTCATCTGCATCAACCCTGCGATGAATCTCATTGTGGGTAAAGAAGAAAAAGACAAGACCTCAGTGAAAGCCGGAGACTTTGAGTTTCTGTCGGAAAATGCAACGATGCTTAGCGCCGACGAGTTGTTCTCTGAAGGAAAGTTACTTCCTTTCTGGCAGGTTAAGCATTCAGAGAAGCTTAAAAACGTTACCTTGAAAACAAAAGTCGAAGTCGAAGAAGAAGAAGAAGATCAGAAAGTAGTGAAAGAGGAGGGTATTGTTCATAACAACAAGGAGCAAGAGAATAACAACAACAACAACAGAGGAAGCTGGTTTCTTGACGACGACCCATCTCCACGTCCACCAAAGTGCACGGTGCTGTGGAAAGAGCTTTTGCGGTTGAAGAAACAGAGGACTACGACAACGACGGTTTCGTCAACGAGGGTATCGTCTCTCTCGCCGTCTTCTTCTTCAAGCTCGACTTCGTCTTCTTCGAGTTCGATTGGTGATGCGGTGAAGAAGGAGGAGAGAGAGAAGGAAGGGAAGAGAGGTAAGAAAGGGTTAGAGAGAACGAGATCTGTGACTATGAGGATAAGACCAATGATTCATGTTCCTGTTTGTACTCCGTCTAAGTCCTCTGCTCGATTACCTCCTCTGTTTCCTATAAGGCTCCAGAAAAACAGAGTAGAGAGACGAACTTGATCAACATATCTGTTTATCTATTTGTGACTTATATCTATCCTTCCTTTGGTTGGGTTTTTTGTGATTAGATGGATCTTTGTGATTGAGGACTGAGGTGTGACAGTGTAAATGTGAAGGGCATTTTCATACCCGAAAACAATAAGATGAATACACCCATTTTTATGCTTTTTCATTTCATTATGTTTTTGGATTCGAAAGTCTTGTTCTTTTTTTGTGTATCTCTGTCTGTATCTAAGCCTAAAGTTTTCAAAGGTTTGGGTTTATTAGAAAGATCAAATCTTTGGTTTACGCTTTAGATGATTTGTTAGTTTAAGATTTGAAAAGGTGGGAGAGAGAGAGAGAGAGACAAGAGAGTAAATGCCAAAGATATAATGAAAGAGCAAATAGTGTTTGATAATGAATGATGTGCACATGCAAGTTTCAGATGTTTTGTTAGATCCTTTTCTCTCAGCAAGAATCCACCAAGTGACTTTGGCTCAACGTTTATAGGACAGGGTCCACTTCTGTAACTCTCTCAGCTGGCCTAACGTTATAAACCCAACAATCAAACTGATCCCTGACATCAAATTCATATAAAGTGAAATCAATCTTTGACGTATTCGTTAGATCATATATGACTTCAATCATGATAATGCCACGCTGTCTTCTATCATTACACAACACTACAGCAAATAATGGATGGATCACAAAAATATATAAACTAGTGTGTGCACAGTGTCTCAGCCTCTCGGATCTTAGGCTGAAACTTTCGGGTCTATATATAGAAATACGAGTTTTCTTGCCACTTAAAATGTCTAGCTACATGAATACATGTAGTCAAGCGGAACAGTGAGAGATAATTTCTCACTTGAAAGGGTTCTTTGGCGTAGACCAACATGACAAATTCTCAACAAAACGAAACCACTCGCCCTTTACCAGTTTTTGAAGAATGTAAACAATACACATATTATGTGCTATATATACGTTTAGACATCTAACTTCGATTCACACACATGCTACCCAAAAAAAAAAAAAGCAAAAACTTAAATCATGTTGTGTCAAAAGGATTATATTGTTCTTGTTTAAGCAAATTGGAACACCTATTGACTTTGATAGTTGTTCAACGTGGAGATTGAGACAAAAAGGGCTACTAGAAGCTAAGTGTGCATATTAGACAGTTCAAGGTGACATATAATACAACTCTGATCGGATGGGTGAAAACTACTAGGAATTTTTGGACTTGCCTAAGATAAAGTCTTGGTTTCTGAAGAAGATTGCTTGGAACTTGGTCCATTAGACTATTGTTTTGCAACAATCTCAAACGCAGGAAACAAACACATAAAACAATGTCAATGGTCTGGCTGCATGTGACTGTGAGAGACGGAGAAGGTTCAGGGGTTAGGTAAGGTCAGATAGAAGAAGGTGTTGACCCTCTGGTCCAGCCGGAGACCAAATAGGAAGAGCGAGTGCGAGTCAAAGAGAGGTCCTTTTATCTCTCCGTTATTTCCGTTGCGGCTGACGTAGGAATTTCATGCCTATATGGCCCAGTAACGACTAACGAGAGCTGGCTCAGGATCAGTCAGGCCCATTCTTGTAGTGGCGTTTTGGTAATTGTGTTAAGTAACTGCGCTGGCCTTTTGTCTTTTAAGCGGAATAGATGTTTTATCTTTTTTTTTTTTCTTTTTTTTATAAGATGTACAGTATATGCTTTTAAGCGGAATAAATGTTAAGTACAAATGTGAAATTTATTATATAAAGTATGGTTTTCAAAGTTAATAATCCACGAGATTGTGATATGTGTCAAATTTTTTGAACTGAGATTTTGATATGTGTCAAATAAAATTTTCCTTTTAAAAAAAAAAGTAAAAGGATAATTATAAATTTAAACAGTTTTAAATTGTAAAGAGCTAATTATAAGGAAATTGTACATATATTTCCATAAGAGTTTTTGCCATCTAGCAAACTATACATATATATAAAGAATTTATATGTATATTTCCATAAAAATCGAAATTATAAAATTATGCTAAACATTTTATTTATAAGTTACTAACTGTACAAGAAAAAAATTTAAAATTAGAAAAAAATTTAAGAAAATTATGCAATGAGTTATTATTAATCCTATAAGAAAAAGATAGTAAATAGTCACTTTTATATAAACAAATAGAATGTCTCATATTTTCTCATTAAGCAAACTAATTTCTTAACGATATTATTTCATATCAATTATAAAAAAATACTTCGAATCACGATGATTTTCTAAAAATAGCATGTGATATTCAAATCTAATGAATATATGGCAATTGAGGCAAATTAATAATTATGAACGGCGATAGACATAGATTAGAGTTATTGTCGGAGGGGCTTGGTCTAATGTCGGAGGAGATAAAAAAGGTGGAGTAATAAGAGAAGTTGAGGAAAGAGGATAAGAGGCGGTAGCAGTGGTGTTGGTGTTGATGATGGGGGTTCAAGCTTGATGGTGGTGGCGGCAGTAAAAATTGATTAAGGTGGTGAGTCGGAATTAGCGAGATTCGGTATTGATGGTGGTGGTTATTGTGATAGTAGTGAGATTTAGTTGTGGTGGTGGGTCAGAGTAGTGAGACTCGGTAGTGATGCCCGACGAATGCGAGAAATTGAGATAGGAAAAAAAAATAAAAATATGGTGGTGAAGAAATCCGATGAGAGGGAGAGAAAGGGAAAGAAAGAGGAGTTCGAACAAAAATAAGAGAAATCTAATAAGAGAGATACATAGAGATTTGAGAATTAGAAAGAAGAAAAAACGAAGAGATTTGTAATGTGGGCCTAAACTGAGAAAAGCTATGTAGCAAATTGAGGATATTTCATATTATCAATTAAGTTACATGACATGGATATAGACAGTCTCATATTTTTCTTCTTTTATTGTCACAATTTTATTATGACGTTAAACTTTTCTAAAAAAAATCTATATTTACGTAACTTAGACTATATGTTTACATATTATACATATATCGTTCGTATGTTTACGTAACTATATAATTTTATCTTTTCTTATTATCATAGTTTTGTTTTCATCTTGTCTACATTGAAATTATAAGATGTAATACACTCTTCCAATGGATGTAACTAACTTATTAAAATTCAATAATATAACATATGAACATTTATGACTTCATAACTTATAATAAACAAAAAATTATATAATTTTATAAATAGGCCAATATTTATATTAGATAATTTATTAATTATTATAACATAACTATAAGTAATGTTTTATATTGTGCATTATGCTAATAAATCTATATTTAGAAATAATTATGCTGCATTTGCTAAAATATATATGTTTATAGAATTTTAGTTAAGCTTACAAAAATAAAATAAAAATATTAAAAATGATAATCTCGACCGGCAACCCGTGCAACGCACGGGTCCATTTCTAGTGTAAAATAGAATAGAATTGTAAGTAACATATGTATCAGTGTTCTTATATATATATATATCATGTGGTTAAGTTCACTTGACTCCGCCTTCTCCACCGGAGTTCGACTCCAGTAAGTCGCGTTACCCCACGTAATAGGGATTGGCTATGGATCGGGCCTTGTCGATCTAAATATGTCAATCCGCACTATTCGCGGGATGAAGTGATTTAAGTAAAACTATTATGATTAAAATTATTGTTCAGGATCCAAGATCCGTTTGTGTAAAACGAAACATGTAATAATTTATTATTATTATTATTCAAATTTGGGACTATTTCGTATAAAAATACGTTTTATCCGTGAAATATTTGAACCTGGAATAAAGCTTCAACGTGATAAAGAAAATATTGACGAAATATTACCATTTATGACAATATGTCTTTCTGTATGTTTAAAAGATGTCGAGAATGATGGGAAAAAAAAAAGATGTCGAGATTTAAGTATAAAAAATCCAAAAATTTATCACAGATGAGATTTGATAGTTTCCAACTTAAGATTTTGTAGTGTTCCAAATTAAGATTCTTAGATTATGAGTGGATTACTACGAAATGGTTATAATGTGGCTAGATTTTGGTTTATATAAAAATGTGGTTAGTTTTTCTTCGAAAAGTTAGAATCCCTCAAAAAAAAATCGGATTTGAAGTATTCGTAACATATATAGAAAAGAGATTATCTTATTTATTTAAGTACAATAGATATAAAAATTTATGAAAGATGTAGAAATTTTGTAGTTTTGAATTCGGGATTTTTGAACCAAATTTATATATTTTATCATTTAAATATAAATATAAATACAAAAATTGTTTACCCATCGGTTTGAGAAGATTTATATAAATGTATATAAATAAAAATAGAAAAATAAAGATTAATTAATATAAGATAAACAAAAAGTGTATATTTTTTAATTATTAAAAAATAGATCATTAATATAAATAAACAAAACTCCGTGATTTGTTGTTAAATATAAATATGAAGATTATTTGTCTAATTGTTTGCTTTTTAATTATAATTTTGTTTTTTATTTGTGTGATATATATAAGTATTAAGACTAATGGCAAAATCTGTAAATAATCTAGTAAAATTTGGATAATAATTTAAATGGGTGGAAAAAGGCGATACGTCAGCATAACAGTTTAGTTAATAACATGTCAAAGTAAGATTTATTTTTTAGAGTGCTTCTCTATTAATATATAAAGAATAGATGTGGATACTTTGATAAAAAAAAAATAAAAATGTATATATAGATACCAGCTAACTCTGTTTACAGTTGTAGTAGGTCTTTTAGTCTACGACTTCCGAATTTTTTATTTCCACGACTAATATTGTTTTCTTTCGACTTTTTTGGTGATTTCGAGAGTTTCATTTTTTGACTTTATATCATATCTTCTGTTTTCCGTGCAACAGCCTTTCTTCCAGAAATTATTTTGTTTTCCTTCGGTTTTTGTATTTTAAACCGCATCACACCCTTACATTTTTCCTCTGTTTTATATAATAAAAATCTTTCAGTGGAAAAAAAAGGATACCAGCTAGCTTCACACATCACCTACGTAGTAACATGACACACATCACTTCTTTGACCGAACTATCTAGGTATTTGCCCACTTTAGATCTCATTATAATTATTTCTTATGATCTCATAGTGAATAAATCACATTTTTACAAACACAAATATTAATGAAATATGCTATTAAGAGAGACACAAAAAGATGAGGGTAAGGTCTTTCATCAATTTGATTTGCTTGCTAAGATCAAAGACGACTCAGATCATTGGTTTTTGGCCCAACAAATTCAAAAAGATGATGAGCAAAACAATAGCAAGGCAAGCGTAGGGATTCACAAGGTTTGGAAGCCTCCGGACAATCCTCGGCTCAAGTGTAACATTGCTTCTTCTTGGGACAAACACAACAAGGTTGGAGGAGCTGATTGGGTGCTTCGGAACTCTTTAGGTGTGGTCTTACTTCACAGCAGATGTTCTTTCAGTGAGATTGAGACAAAGCAGGATGCGGAACTCAGATGCTGGCTTTGGGCTCTTGAGAGTATGCATAATCTCAAAATCAGAAATCTTCTTTTGGCTGCTGAGGAGAAGTATCTAATAGATGCGGTGTTAAGGCCTGCAGCTTGGCCTTCCTTTTATGCACAGTCCGAGTCTCTGTCAATTGCTCTAAGTCACATTCCGCGTTGGCAAATTATGTTTGAGGAGAGATGCGCTAACAAATGTGCTTTCCTCATTGCTCAAAGTGTGACAAGAGAGGATCGACGACAATCATACGTAGCTACCGGCTACCCTTTTTGGTTACATGAATTATTTAGTGAAGAGATGTATACTACTTGATTGTAGTATCTTTTGTATTCTTTTCCATGTAGGTGATTGTCATGGATCCCCTTCTTTTTGGGTAAAGTTGTATTCTGAAACTACTAAGTTATCAATATATTGAATCAATCAGTCGGAAAAAAAAAAAAAAAGAGACACAAAAAGATGCTACATGCTGCTGAATTCCATATATCATAATGAGCTATGAAAACTTAATAAACCTTTTATTTTCCTCCACTTTATCGTTTGTTCTCGCCTTTTTTTTACTTCGTTTGTTTAAAGCATACTCGTGCCTCCGAAGTTTTCATTTCGTGTGGTCACCATTTATAAAGAAATAGTTCCTTTTATCTTCTCAAATTAAAGAAACAGTTCTTTCTTCCCTCTTTAATATTTTTATTCACACATTCATACACGTCTCCTTTGTGGCAGACCACCCAAAAGTCCAAAAGCCTTCTACACTTATTTTTAGTACCAAATAATAATGACTAAACCATCAAAATAAGTTTTAGTTGTTGCAATAAAACTGCACAGCAAAAAAAAAAAAAACTGCACAGCCTCTCGAACCCTTTCGTCGTGGGACAAGCTTTTCAATTTCCCGGTTCACGCGCGCAAGTTAGCAAATGCTCACCACCGGCGAGGAGCGCAAATTAGCTAGAAAAAACATTTCAATATAATCAAACAAAATGAATGAAAATTTAAACTTTCCAATTATACATTCTTGGACGTAAAAAAATAAAGGGGGTTTTTTTTTCCTGGGTGAAATAACGAAAATACCCCTAATCTCTTTTGTGCCTGGATTGCATTTCAAAACGCTGCTTCTGCTTCTTCTCTGATCTCTCCTCTTCTTCGGATCGTCTTTTACTTTGTGAACGATGGAGCAACAACCTGAGAGGCGAGAAGGCCGGAGTTTCCCGGAGCGTAAAGGACAGAAGCGAAAGCTAGAGGAAGGAGCAGCCGCCGTAGAAGATCGACAGATCTCTGCCGTCACCACCGACGGAGGCCAAGCGCTTCTCACCGAGGTTGCTGCTCAAGTTTCGGTTCTAAACTCTGCCTTCTCTTGGCAAGAATCGGATCGCGCTGCTGCTAAGCGCGCAACTCAAGTCCTGGCTGAGCTAGCTAAAAACGGTGAAGATCAGTTTCCGATCTTACTCCTTTTTCTGCGGTTTTTTCATATTTTGTTGCATGACTAGAGTGACCTGTGATGTTCAGCAGAGGATTTAGTTAACGTGATTGTCGACGGAGGTGCTGTTCCAGCTCTTATGACGCATCTACAGGCGCCGCCCTACAACGACGGGGACTTGGCTGAGAAGCCGTACGAACACGAGGTTGAGAAGGGAAGCGCTTTTGCGCTTGGTCTTCTAGCAATTAAGGTTTTTATCTTCATTTTCTCTCAGTCAGTTAACTTGTTAGAAAGCAGTTTCCTTTTATGTTATGTAGATCCAAATCTTGTTTTCAAGGCAAAATTTTGGTAATTGAACTCTTATAGAGGAGGAGATTATATATAGTTTGTGTGATCGTGTTGTGGAATTGATTCTTAACAGCCAGAGTATCAGAAACTGATAGTAGACAAAGGTGCCTTACCTCATCTAGTGAATCTGTTGAAGAGAAACAAAGATGGTTCTAGCTCTCGAGCTGTGAATAGTGTTATCAGAAGAGCGGCTGATGCCATCACCAATCTTGCTCATGAGAACAGCAGTATCAAGACCCGTGTTAGGTCAGCATAAATTTAAGTCATTTCCTCCTTTCGAGATTTGTTTTCAGTACAACTCCATCCGCATGACTTCCATTTTGACAAACAGGGTAGAAGGTGGCATTCCGCCTCTCGTGGAGTTGCTTGAATTTTCTGATTCAAAGGTTCAGAGAGCAGCAGCAGGGGCACTGAGAACCCTTGCATTTAAAAATGATGATAACAAGAACCAGGTTTATATTGCTATCTTACAGCTTCTTCTTAGATTTGGGCGCAGCATGATAATTATTGTCTTTGCAGATAGTTGAATGCAATGCTCTTCCCACTCTCATTCTAATGCTAGGATCAGAAGATGCTGCTATACATTATGAAGCGGTTAGGAATCTTTTGCTGGTCGAGAGTTTTTATAATCAACTGTTTTGCTACTTATTTATCTATGTGTGACTGACATTGAAATAACCAGTTGAGTCATACTTTTCTAGGTTGGAGTTATTGGCAATCTAGTACACTCGTCTCCACACATTAAAAAAGAGGTTCTTGCTGCCGGGGCGTTGCAACCTGTCATTGGTCTTCTTAGGTATGTGGACACTCACCATTTTGATGTACATGGTTCAGCATAGAGTTGTTATTACTTTGGCTAGAGCTGAAATTTATGTAAATCTTACCAGCTTCTTTATTGCTGAGGTTTTTCTTTTGTTAAGATGCTTTGCTGTTAACCCCAAGTTCATTCTTGAATTTGTCTATTACAGCTCCTGTTGCCCTGAGAGCCAAAGAGAGGCGGCTTTATTACTTGGGCAGTTTGCCTCAACTGATTCTGATTGTAAGGTACAATTTCATCTCAGGTTTTCTATTCTCAGCTCTTCCATTCCCCAAAGCCTTATCTCTTTTTCTGTTTGGTTATACGAAGTGATAAGTTGTTTGTTGCTGTTGATTTGTAGAATATACTTCCCGTTTCTCACTAATTCTACCATTTTCCCTGATTTATTGGTGGCTTTTTTATTCATTTTTCTCACTTCATGCTCAAAATTATAACTTTGCAGGTGCACATTGTGCAAAGGGGTGCTGTCCGTCCTTTGATTGAGATGCTTCAGTCACCGGATGTCCAGTTGAAGGAAATGTCGGCCTTTGCCCTGGGTAGATTGGCGCAGGTTCTTGTTTTAAAACTTTTGGTAGTTCGGTTTTGAAAGTGTACGCATTCCCATTTGAGTGTTGTTAAAATAGTAACTTCGCTCTTTAGATGTTGCCTCTTCTTACTTCCAGATCAAACATTTGATACCCCAGCTGTTATCATTTTGTAGCTTTTGTTTCTTAGTGTTTTTAAATAATACCTAGTGATCCTTGCCATTGCCCTGGTTGTCAACCGTTTTCTTATTGGTTCCTTCTAGATTTGTTTGATTTTAAATTCATAGATGCTAAAAAGCTGGCTTCCATGGTTGTGGAAGAAAGGTTTTCTTATTGTGTTTCTAAAACTGTTTTCTGTAGGGGGGACTTTTAAGTAGTGAGTTATATTAAATAGCAAACCGATGTGTCTTTTGATTTCTAGCATACTCTTTCTTACAGGATACCCACAATCAAGCTGGTATTGCCCATAGTGGTGGCTTAGGACCTTTATTGAAGCTTCTCGATTCAAGAAATGGATCATTGCAACACAATGCTGCATTTGCTCTTTATGGCCTTGCCGATAATGAGGTGTGCTATATGCTACTTTCGGTATATGTTCTAATCAGTATGCAAAATTTGATGGTAAACGTCAATAAATGGGTTATTGATCCACTTTTCTTCCCCTAGGATAATGTGTCGGATTTTATCAGGGTGGGAGGTATCCAAAAGCTACAAGATGGAGAGTTTATTGTTCAAGTATGTATGGCGTTGTTACCCTCCCTCTACTTTGCAGAACCACATTGCCATGCTTCTTTATTGTCTAGATACTGAAAATTCTTAGCAGGTTTCATTGTATTGTTTTACTCTTCCCCTTAAGGTGTTTATAATATACCATGATTTTTTAGGCAACTAAAGATTGTGTCTCCAAAACACTGAAGAGATTGGAGGAGAAGATTCATGGAAGAGTAAGTGAAACGATACTTGTCTTTAAATTTGTTTTTTTCCATCTTTGATGACTAAAAAAAATACACAATTGACGATTTGTAGTTCTTTATCTTAGTCGAGTTTCTGAAGCTCTGTTGAAGTTTAGCATTTCTCTATTCAACCTTTGAGATTTCTGTGCTTTGATTTTCCTTTGTAGGTTCTGAGACATCTGTTGTACCTAATGCGCATTTCAGAGAAGTCTATCCAAAGACGAGTTGCTCTTGCTCTTGCTCATCTCTGTTCACCCGAGGATCAGAGAACCATATTCATAGATGACAATGGCACGTGACAGTTTTTATTTTATTTATACGAGCTAGTGAGATGCATGCTTTCTGTTTTTAGTCTTCTATAATGTTAAAACTTTTAATGCGTTAACCGTCCAGTTTAGATGTTCTTTGTCCGAAAAGTTTTATATTGAGTTGTCTTTTGACAGGGTTGGAGTTGCTACTCGGTCTTCTTGGTTCTTTAAACACTAAGCAGCAACTTGATGGTGCGGCAGCGTTGTACAAATTAGCAAATAAATCTATGGCACTTTCTCCAGTTGATTCTGCTCCTCCTTCCCCAACACAAAGGGTGAGTTTCCTTTTTGCTTCAGTTCTCCAATACGTAAGGGGTGGAAGTCTCAATGCAGTATTCTGTATGTCTTTTTGTGACAGGTTTATCTCGGAGAGCAATATGTAAATAATGCTACGCTGTCTGATGTAACCTTTCTAGTCGAAGGTAATCACATATTAATCCAGAAGTTTAGGAAGTCTAGTTAGCTCCTAAGTCCATATGTAAAACAGAAAAATCATCCTGCAGGAAGGACATTCTATGCACACAGAATTTGTCTGCTGGCATCCTCAGATGCATTTCGTGCAATGTTTGATGGTGGTTACAGAGTAAGTGAACTAAATATTTTGGCTTTTCGATAATGTTCTTGTGGAGTAAATGGTATTATGATGACAATGACCTATGGGTGTATGCTGTGCTGCTCTGTATTGAAAGAATACATTTATCTTGTGGGGAAATTAGAGCTGAAATGTGTCACGGTTTGTGTTTCTTTAACACCACAGGAAAAAGACGCTAGAGATATTGAGATTCCGAATATCAAATGGGAGGTGTTTGAGTTAATGATGAGGTATGATGAACCTCTACAGGCTTTTAATTGACTCACTCGAGATATTGAGATTTCGAAAAGTCTGTGAGAACTTTTCATAAACACGTAATTATCTCACTTGGATTATGATTTTAAGGTTTATATACACTGGATCTGTCGACATAACAAATGAGATATCAAAAGATCTTCTAAGAGCAGCGGATCAGTATCTCTTGGAGGGCCTGAAACGACTCTGTGAATACACAATTGCTCAGGTGAGCCAAAATTATATTGCAATGCAATGTGATGTGGTTTGCATGACACTTATCGAAAAATTCTGACACGGTAACTTTGCGTATGTATGAAAGGATATAACATTGGAAAGCATAGGAGACATGTACGAGCTCTCAGAAGCATTCCATGCAATGTCGCTGAGGCAAGCTTGTATCTTGTTCATCCTGGAGCATTTCGATAAACTGAGTTCAATGCCTTGGTAATATAAACAAGTTGGCATTCTCTCTTATCCCCTAAGATTTGTGTATGGCCAAATTAGTCTGAAACATAGTGAATGGAAAATGCAGGCAGAACGAGCTGGTGCAGAGAACAATACCAGAGATAAGAGAGTACTTTTGTAGAGCTCTAACAAAGTCTACTACAAACCTGCAAAGCTTGAGGCTGTAGAATGTGGAAGAAGAAGAAGAAGAAGAAGACTGCACTTAACTAGAGGTAAGTAGACAAGGAAAATATAGAGAAAAAGAGAGATCAAGAGCCGCCATTAGAGGTCTTTATGGTCATGTCTTGAGTTGTTATAGTTATTTGCTGTGCTTTTGGTTCGTTTTGGTCATTTGTATTGTATTAATCTCTTCTGATCACGATCGGTCTTGAAAGAAATCGCCACCTTTGTATCCAAAAGATACCGTTGTGGTAAACTTGCGATTATTCAATTCAAAATCCAATCTCCAACTATCCTCTCTTTGTTGAAGGAAAAAGATACTTTGGGTAGGATTTTGACTAACCTGGTTGTGACTTGTGATGATTTGACTGATTGGATGATATTGGTAGTGGTGACTGAATGATTTAAGAGATCATTCAACATTGTATTGTTTTAGACAAAAAAAAAATAAAAAAAATAAAAAAATTCAACATTGTATTGTTGAGAGTCGAATCTTCAAAACATATGAAGATGATGATATACATTATACAGTTTTTTTTTTTTTTTTCTCTCAAGTGTTTCGCTTTTATATATGCCACAGAAGTTGGATTATCCAAAGAAGATTTACGTTTTCTTCCAAAGTCACGATGAAATATTAAACTTTTTGTTTTTTTTTTTTTTGCCCTGAATAACTTAATGGTGTGAAGTCTATAGACTTAGGAGGGAGATTTAAAGAGCTCCGGCGGTGAACTTTTTTTTTTTATTTATAAATCTCGATTTCGAGAAACCCTAAAACACACATTGATTTCGCAGCCAGAGACTCTAGAGCTCCTCATCGGTTTCGGTACGCTTTTCTTTCCCTTGTATTCTCATCGGCAAACGGAGAAATTGTGGGATCCGATTATGTAACTCGAATGGAAACTTGTAGGGAATATGCTCTCCGATCTTTACGAGATTACTCTCCTTAATCTCTGTTATAGATTCTTATGCAAAGTATTTTGTGATTCAATCTGATGATTTTTCTTTTCCAATTCATGAATCCGTCGAAAGTGTGTTAGGATGCGAATAGTTTTTATTCCTTTAGGCTCGATCTTTGATTACAAAACCATAAAGAGCCTCCTCTGATTATTTCTAGCTTTTTGTGTGTTTTGCAGTTCTATACACTTCTGGATTTGTGATTATGGCTGATACGCTTGATTCCCGACCTCATGCATTTTCGATTAAACTCTGGCCACCGAGTTTACCTACAAGAAAAGCTCTCATTGAGCGCATTACCAACAATCTCTCCTTAAAGACCATTTTTACTGAAAAGTACGGTAGCTTAACCAAAGACCAGGCTATGGAGGATGCTAAGAGGATCGAGGACTTTGCTTTTTCCACTGCTAACCAACAGTTTGAGAGGGAACCTGATGGTGATGGCGGTTCTGCTGTACAGCTTTATGCTAAAGAATGCAGTAAGCTTATCTTGGAAGTTCTCAAGAAAGGCCCTGTTGCCACTAGAGATTTGATTTCTGAGGATTCTTCTGCGTCTCCCCGTGAAACTTTTTTCGATATTTCTAAAGGCCAACGGGCTTTCATTGAGGCTGACGAGGCTGACGAGCTTCTCAAACCTTTGAAGGAACCTGGCAACGCTTACACTAAGATATGCTTTAGCAATAGGAGTTTCGGCTTAGGAGCTGCTCGTGTCGCTGAACCTATCTTGGCGTCTCTGAAAGATCAGCTTAAGGAAGTTGACTTGTCAGACTTTGTTGCTGGACGACCCGAGGTTGAAGCTCTTGAGGTTATGAATATATTTTCTGACGCACTTCAAGGTAGTATTCTCTCATCTCTCAACTTATCAGAGAATGCATTGGGTGAGAAGGGTGTTAGAGCATTTGGGGCACTCTTAAAATCTCTGAGCTCTTTGGAAGAGCTGTATTTGATGAACGATGGTATCTCTAAGGAAGCTGCACAAGCGGTCTCCGAGTTGATTCCTTCAACAGAGAATTTGAGGGTCCTTCATTTTCATAATAACATGTCGGGAGATGAAGGAGCACTCGCAATTGCAGAGGTTGTCAAGCGTTCGCCACTGCTGGAGAATTTCCGGTGTTCTTCCACAAGAGTCGGATCAGAAGGGGGAATCGCCTTGTCAGAAGCACTTGAGCATTGTACTCATATGGAGAAACTTGATCTGCGAGATAATATGTTTGGCACAGAAGCCGGAGTTTCTCTGAGCAAAACTCTTTCAAGCTTCAAACACTTGACTGAGCTTTACTTGAGTTATCTTAATCTAGAGGATGAAGGTGCCATAGCCATAGTAAACGCTCTAAAGGAGTCTGCTTCGCCCATTGAAGTTTTAGAGATGGCAGGAAATGACATAACAGTTGAAGCTGCTTCAGCTATCGCAGCCTGTGTAGCAGCAAAACAAGATCTGAAAAAGTTGAATTTGTCTGAGAATGAGCTGAAAGATGAGGGATGTGTCCAGATTGCAAAGAGTATGGAAGAGGATCATTCGAAATTGCAATACATCGATATGAGCACGAATTTCATAAGAAGAGCCGGAGCACGAGCCTTGGCTCATGTTGTTGTAAAGAAGGAAGCTTTCAAGCTGTTGAACATCGACGGGAACATCATATCAGAAGAAGGCATTGAAGAATTGAAAGAGATATTCAAGAAATCTCCAGAGTTACTTGGAGCTTTGGACGAGAATGATCCTGATGGAGAAGAAGAAGATGATGATGAGGAAGACGAAGAAGATGAAGAGAACGAAGGTAACGGGAATGGTGAGCTGGAATCGAAGCTGAAGAACCTTGAAGTTAAGCAGGAAGATTAAGTCTTTGATGTTGGTACTTTTCAATGTTTTTGTTTGTTTTGTACCAGTATTACTTAAGCTGCTGCTACAAAGACCAAAACATATTGAGACTTTGGTAATTTTTTGCCGATTGCTTCTATTAGTCTTTTTGTTAAATTCGATTTGCTTTGGTACCGTTTTGGTTTAGATACAATTTTTAAAACAATTTTTGTTAACTTGAAAAGTTAAAACAAACGTGAAGAAAGTTTCAGGGAAGACACAATCAAGACAAGATTTTGAGTCTAATTAAATAGTTAGAATAAGTAATTGATGATTGCAAACGCAAGCATAAACATATTTTTTCAACAGTAACAATGGCATTTTGCTCCACCAGCAACACGTTTGCAAAACCCGCCTTTCTTATTATCACATCCATCACGACACCATTTGTTGCATCTCTTTCTGTCTTGGTACGTTTTGCAAGCTCCAAATTTCGCATGTGTGTTACAGCACAACGAATTTCCGGATCCTTCAACGACATCTATAACATGCAAACAAAGATTTTCACCTTTATGATTCACGTAAAGATCAAACAAAAAGATTTAGGTATAATACAAGATTTATGGTGAGTGACTAACCAATAGAGAACAGAAGAACAATTAGCATAGCAAAAAACATGATTTTCACGGTGGTGGTCATCTTCTTGATCTTTTTATCCTCTCTATGAGCTTAAGGAATTACTGTAGGTGTTCCTTCCATCTATTTATACTAATTTGCCAACCTTTTATAAATTTAGATTTGGAAAAATACCTAATGCCATATCCTAATTTAATGGATCAAATTTCCTTGTCTTTTTTCACCGCTAATTATAGATTTTAGTTATCGTTTTCCAGTTTCATGTTCATGTTCTTTGTTTACGGCAATCTAAAACACTAATTAGATTTGCAAAACACAAATAAAAGTATATTAGTTTTTGATCCAAGTGCTGTATAATCTAAACTTGGGAAGGTTCATGTGACGAGTGACGACTATAGAAAAGAAATGATGTCCATTTGTAACTTAAAAGAAATAGAAATGAATAGATTCTTGAGAAATCAGGCCAAATGACCAAAAACAAAACTTAAATCAAATGTGTGAGCATATATATAGTCAATATCTATATTTTTACCATTTGCCCCCTCTCATCTTTTTAAGCTCTGAATATTTTGGGAAGGTTTGAATTAAAAAAAAAAAACAGACACTAATTTATGAGAAAATGGCTTAATGATTAACACTTGTAGACAAACACAAATGCCTAATACTTGTAGAGAAACCTTATTCTCAGTTTCGTTTGCTTCCGTTCGAGCTACTCTTACCTCTAGAGTTAGGTGATGAAGTCATAAGAGAGTATCTTGACCGTTTCTTCTTATGAGTTTTCCAACTATTTAATGGCTTCTTCTCGTTTTCTTCTTCACTCTCTTTCCCACTCTCCTCCTTTCTTTCCTCTTCGCTTCCACTCGACTCTGCCTCTGCCTCTGCCTCTGCCTTTGACCCATTACTCATTGGTGTCTTTGTGTCCCTTCTCTTTCGTTTCTTAGAGACTTTGGAAGCATCTTCGTCTTCACTCTCCATCGCTTTCATCCACTGCAAATCGCTTAAAGAGTTGCTGTACACTGCTTCTTTTCGTTTCCGTTTACCAGTGAGGCTACCAAAATGGTTTTTTGAATCGTTCTTGTCTTCTTGAGTCTCTGAAGTGTAAGCCCACTCAGGCACTTCCTTCTCTTCCATGAGACGTGTCTTGTAGTTCTCCTTTTTCCGTCTTTCCTCGTCCATTTGTTCAAACATCCAAAACTCATCCTCCGTTCGAGCTGCGAGCCGGTTAATCTCTCTCTCACTTGGCACATCTTCCCCCAGTGAGCTTGTTCCTTTGCTCATGATCTCTTCCAGCATCTCTCTCCTGTCTTGAGCTGTTGATGATTCAAAAAGATTAGCATTTAGTCTCCAAATCATGTTTTAGTAGATAAGAATATATATATATATATGTGAGGACTTTTTACCAGTAGAAGTTGTGTTGAAGAGTCCTGCTTGTATGAC
Source organism: Arabidopsis lyrata subsp. lyrata (assembly GCF_000004255.2). NCBI lineage: Eukaryota > Viridiplantae > Streptophyta > Magnoliopsida > Brassicales > Brassicaceae > Arabidopsis > Arabidopsis lyrata. Next base: position 8,159,418 of record NW_003302550.1, on the reverse strand, counting down.
TTTGGCATCAATGCCCATCTTTTGCTTTGCACGCTCCAATATTACCTCTTCAATAGAGCCAATGCTAACCAAAACAAACACTCTCACTTCCTTTTTCTGTCCTATACGGTGGGCACGATCCTCCGCCTGCTGGTCCATTTGTGGATTCCAATCACTGTCAAATATAATAATAGTGTCTGCTGTTTGTAAGTTCAAACCAAGACCACCGGCACGTGTGCTCAAAAGAAACATGAAGTAGGGAGACTCCGGTTCATTGAACTGCTTCAGTAAAACCCCTCTTTGGTCTGTCTTTGTGGTACCGTCGAGTCTGAGGTACATGTAGTCATTGAGTGTCAAGTAAATTTCGAGAAGGTCGATGAGACGAGTCATTTGAGAGAAGAGAAGAATTCTATGTCCAGCTTTCTTCAGTTTTGGAAGGAGGCGATCAAGTAGCTCGAATTTTCCTGAAGCTCTCACAATCTCAGGCTTCTTCCACATGTTATAATCTCCTCCAACAAATAGGTACGGATGGTTACAACACTTTCTTAATTGCATTGTCAGATTCTGCAGACTCTTTGATTTCCCATTGCCTGTATCCATTAGCAAATTAACTTCCTGATTTATGTTCTTTACCAAAAGATAAAAACGTTTTGGAGAGAGTAGAAGTTAAAAGTTTAGATACAAACCAGAATGAAGACCAACCCTGCCTACATCTGTAACTTGTTTGTAATACAATTTTTGCCAAGCCGACATATCACACTTCAGTATGACTTGTGTCTTTCCAGGAAGGAATTTCTCAACTTCACTTTTTTTCCTTCTCAGTAGAAACGGCCTGATGACCTGCAAGTGACATTAACATTTAGTATTTTGCATAGCTAGCGAATTTGATATAATAAAAAATAAGCAAAGAAGGTGCATAAAAACCCACATGATGCAGACGATTAATAATCAACAGCTCCTCTTCATCTGTAAGACTGGCACTGCCACGTTCTGCGAAAGGAGTATTAAACCATTCTTCGAAATTCTGAATCGAGTTAAAGATGTGAGGAAGGAGAAAATTAAGCAGCGACCATAGTTCTTGCAGACTGTTCTGTATGGGAGTCCCAGTTAATAGAAGTCTGCGCTTAATACGGTAGCTGCATCCAGGACAAATTAGTGTAACAACTAATTAACTCCATTCACTTCAAACTTCATCAAGCTAATGCGTAAAAAGGCATGTCTAAAAATTTACTTTAAGAAACTAGGTAGTCTAATCAAAGACCAGAGATTCATACCCAGTTCCTAGAGTTTTTGCAAGAGCACATTCATGGTTCTTCAGCCGATGTCCTTCATCAACAATCATGTAATTCCAGTCAATTTTCTTCAAAAATGCTTTATCTCTCATGATAAGATCGTAGTGGGTTATCAATACGCTAAATTTTCCTCCTGCTATTCTGGCTCTTATTTCAGTTCTTTTCTCCTTTGATCCATCGTAAAGAAAAGCGGAAATGCTGTAAATATGGACAAAAATGAAGCACCTTACATACACAACATCCATACCAATGCAATTAATGAAGAAAAAAAGGTTGTTTGGAACATACCTGGGTGCCCATGTTGCAAACTCATTTTCCCAATTTGGAAGCACAGCTTTTGGAGCCACTATTAGATGAGGCCCATGCACATTTTTACTTTCAAGAAGATACGCAATCAGTGCAATTGTTTGGATAGTCTTTCCCAAACCCATTTCATCAGCTAAAATGCCATTATAGTCGTTGTTGTATAGAGAGACCATCCATTGAAGCCCTTCTAATTGGTAGGATCTTAGTTCCCCACCTTGTAGAAGGGATGGCTGCTTTGTCACCTGTTAAAATAAAGCATCGATATCTAAGTTAAACACACTTAACCAAACTCCTAAAATTACTAATAAACAATCATAGTTACCTTCTCTTGTATTGAATGAATAGCCAAGTTATACTGCCTCTCGCCTTCTAGTAAGTCATTAGAATCATCATTATTGTCAGAGTCAATGATCTCAATATCTTGGTCAGGAAGCACATCCGTGGGAGCATCAACATCAGATAAGTCAGATTCTGAGCCTTTCAGTAGTTTGATGTTTTCTGAAAGTTTGGCATCTTTCTGACGCTGGACTGCAGCTCCCAAACTAACAAAGATTTTGTTTGTCTCCTCTAGGAAAAGAGTTAGTTTTTCGTTTTTACTCTCCTTTGCTAGTTTCATGTATTCCTCTTGATCATCAGATTTAAGGGCCATGATCCTTAGTTTTTCAGCTCGGGTGGCACGTTGCCTTTGCTTTCCATGCCAGGCCTGTTAGATAGATGGCAAAATTCCTGTTTGTAAAACTTTGTATATTTTTGACATTTAAGGATATATAACTCAATTATATCATGGGTTCAATGGAAAGAAAATAAGCAATAACAAACATAATGCCAGGGATATCATACCTGGACACCATCATTTCTTTGCTTACACCGTCTATGAGTCGCCTGAATTTGTAACTGGAATTCACGAACAGCATTGAGTATTTCTGCAAAGAATTTCCTCTGTGTCGTTTCAATGAGATTCTTCTCCTCCTCTTCTAACCGTAATAACCTCTGAACAAAGAGTATGAAAGCATCAGCAAGGAGTTTAAAAAATCATAAAATAGAACCTAGATAACAACTCTTAGTCTAGTAGTTCTTCTAAAAGGGACTTGTTCCTATCATCTCAAAACGTCATCAGCTTCCATTCGAAGAAAGACTTGATCATTATAGGTAAAAATATAAAATCTGGGAGCAAACAATTTTGCTTTGGATTAGAAACCAAATGACCTCGGCATCACGCTTGTTTCTGAACTGATCATCAGCTTCCATATGAAAAGGATCTCCAACCCCATACATTCGGCGAGGCAACCGCATCATGCCCCAGTCATATAGTTGGCTTTCAGGATGTGCACAATTCAAACGCAGCCAGTATTCCGCGCTCACCTCAGCCCGAACCTTGCATTGTAGTTCTTTTAGCTGCCATAAGCAAACGAGACACAGTGTCAGTGTCATGGAAATCATATTTTAAACAATGTCACACAATAAAAGAGATCAGACTAGTGTCACACATACCTTAAGCCCATAAAGCTCAAGTAAGCATTTTTCCTGCAAATCTTCACCTCTATTGGAAGGTAATCCTGATTCAAAAAAAAAAACAAACACAAGAGTAAGCATTCCTCTCACAGGATAATTGGTTTCAGAAACCTAATGGACAAAAAAATACAAGCAGGAAAAATGTAGACAATAGTTTGCAACAAACAAATAAGAAACGGTAAAAATCAGCAGCAATCACCTTCAAGTTCAGATAATCGATTCTGGAAACGACTCTTATAGCGAGTTTCCTTAAATTGGGCAAGTCGAGAGCCTGATTGACAGTTTAGTCGCTGCTTCAAAAGTGCATCTTCGAACTCGCTCATCAAATCACCTCTATTGGGAGTAAAACAATTTTCCTGCAAACGCCAATTAGAGGTAAAAACTCTGAACATAGGCCAAAGCACAAACTAGCATAGAACCAGTGAATTCGATTCACAAAAATCAACGAATCCGAACATGAAAGAATACACGAATTCACTCCAAGGAATTGGTTAGAGAAGGAGGCGAAAGAAGCACAGAACCAGAAAATTCGATTCACAACCACAAAAAAATCAACGAATCCGAACATGCAAATCGAAGAAACAGCTTACACGAAGAGGCGGAGGAGGAGAGAGATCGGAGACGGAGCCATGGTAGATGGAAGAAACGGAAGCGTAAAGGTGAGAAGGCAAGAGAAGGTCGCGAGAAACGTAGTTAAGAGCAGAGATCAGAGACTTGGTCTTCTCTATAGGATCGTCCTCTTGCTGTTGTAGCTGCTTCTCCATGGCGGGAACTTTCTGTGTTTCGATTTCAACTGTCAAATTAGATTATTTAATTTTATGTTGCCCGTTCCGTTTTTTTTTTTCTCCAATTTCTCTCTCGATGTGTCTTTGAGAGTTTTAGCCTCAAAAGATAGAACGAGACGGAGAGAAAATTGAAATCTATCACGAACGATACTTAGTCGCTCACGCGCACCGGTCTATTAGGGATAGGGTCTAACCCCCTTTCTTGTCGCTTTTACTATATTACCCTTCTTCGTTTTGGGCCGGCCTTTGATGCTTAATTGCAAATTTGTTGGGCCCACTTCATGCAATTATTTTTAATTTCATAAGTTGGCATTATTACTTAAATTTGTTTTTTCAGTGTAAAGATGACTTCGTGTGCCACTAATGGAGAAATATTGTAAGAACCCAAAATTGGGACAGTGCAAAAATACAAACTTGGTCCAAATTCTAAAACAATTACATTACATCACTTTTTTTCAAATAAAGAAAACCTCAAATCAATGAGAACAATATCAAGCTTAAAGTCTTCTCACTGCCCTGCTGATGGGTTCCTGGAAGTACTGAAGTGATATAAACATCGCTTCCTGCATATTTATCGCACAATATCCTCAGCTCAATCATCCCGAACATAAGAAAAGGAAAAAAACAAAACTCATAGGAAGAATCTGCAAATACCTCTGCTCGAATGGTTCGGCTTCCTTGATGTGGACAAGTATTCAAGTATATATTAAACACATCTCGGACGTTTTTCCCCTGTGAAAATGAAGTCTTTTGTTTAGTGTCCATATCAAACGCATATTACAGACCAAAACAGCTTTAGATCTTTGACAACGTTTTAGTCACTGTGAGAGACAAAGAGTTGAGTATGAGGTCACCTTATACTGGTTATCATCTTCAATACTTTCTTCAAGCCCAGCAAGTCCACCAAATGCAATCAATAGGTGCCTATGATTTCATGCCACAACCATTTGAGTCAGTCTCCCAAATTTAAACTGCTAATAATGTGATAAGACACAGACTTATACCATGTTAGGGGGAAATGATAATCACCTAAATGTTGGTATTTTCAGCTCTGATGAACTGATTACCACGCCGTGCTCCGAGGTACCGATCAAGTAATCGTAACCACCCTGCTTTTGGTATTAGGAAATAAGGTTATGCAGGAAATATACTTTAAATTATAGAAGGATGAGGAGCAGAGTGTCATTATTCTTACCTGGAAAGGACATTCCTTGAATACTGAACTTAATTGTGATGCATATCGTACTTTGTATCCCCAATACATTCCTGCTTCTTCTCGTGGCTTAGAGGGCGGAACAATCTGGCGTACCAAATCTAGATGAACCGAATTCAAAATATATTAGCACAACAAGTAGATATAGGTAGCATTCTTTCTGCGTCTAAATTTCTCTAGGTGACAAAATTTTTTGAGTGCAATGAAGATTTGATTAACAAGGTAAATAAATGATATATATATCGAAATTATAGAAAGAAGACAGATGAATCTGATAACTCGAAAGAAAATAGAGATTATCAGTACCTAAATCGTGGTCAGTTCCCATGGCTACCGTGACTCTAACTCCTGGACTCAGCACTTGATCAACAACAACACTCTGCATCACAAGCAAAAAAATTGTAAAACAAAGGGTTAAAAAGGAGGCCAACTGAGATATTGATATTTGAGAGGAAGTAAGAATACCTTGCTTAAACCCACATCAACCATTGTACCCTCAGAGTTTGGAGCCTTTTCATTCAGCGTGACACCTATAAGGAAATGTAGAAGCTTTATTCATATTTCTCCACACTAGCTTCTTGTAAGATACTATTTGGTATTTCATATGGCATCTCGAAGAATGTAATAAGGAATTTGCTAAGGTCTCATTGGATGCCTATGAACTTTGATATTACCTTCACGATATTGTTCCCACTCGTGCTTACGCAGATGGTGAGGAGCATCAAGAGGTGGCAACATACCCTGATCAGACAAAGCAAACAAAATCTGGTCACAAGAGAGTTTTAAAGAAAGATTGAATACAAAAAGTGAGAAACTTGAAGAGAGAAAGGACTTCAAGTACACACACCACATATCTAAGATCATTTTGCTTGGGGAAGAGAGATTTCCTCAAATATTGTGGTGTCTCTAGATACTTCAAGATACGAACGAGAAAGGAGGCACCACTTTCATTGCTATCCGAAGGATTCATAGCAGCTGATTCGATTTCTGAGCTGCTCTTATTGTCGAACACTACGATCTGATTTAAACCAAAAAAAGCTGTAGAATTTAGCACAAAATTGAGTGGTTTTGACTTTTGATGCAACACCAAGTTTTTTAGAGCTCTGCGGATTGAAAGAAGAGGAATAACATACCTCGTCGATTCGGAAAATTGTAGCTGCACGAGCAATTTGGCCGGCGAGCTGAGAAATGTTAGAAATGGAAGAAGAGGATTTGAAATTCTCTGGGAATGGAAAACCAAAGAAACGAAGGGAGAGATAAAGAGAGAGGGAGAGATTACGCGTGTGGCGAGCTCGAGTGATTGAGTGTTGTGGATGATTGAACCAGCTATGGCTATGCTAACAGTGGCTCTACCGTCTTCCACATTTCGCTTTTCCTCCTCCTCTTGCTTTTTCTTCTTCTTCTTCTTCTTCTTCTTCTTCGTGTCTCCGTCGAGACTCATCTTTTGCTCCGGTTCTATCTTCGTATCTTCACGGCTTCTCTTCTTCTTATTCTTCTTCTTTTTAGAGTCTCCGTCGATTATTTTCGTTAGCTCTGGCTCCAGTTCGAGCTCAGGCTCGTCTTGACTTCTCTTGTTCTTCTTCCCCATTTCTGCCGCCGGCGAGTGCTGCAGCCGCGTGCCAATTTCGCAGGGTTTATGTGGTTTTGGGTTCTTACTGGATTAATGGGCCTCAATCATCTTAAATCGATTGGGCCTATTTTACAGCCTGTTAACTTTAATGCAATTTACGTTTTTTTAACTTAACTGTCTTGAACCATTTTCGTGTGTCATTTGAGCATTTCTTGACGGAAATATATCCGATGGTTGACGATTATTTGAAACTTTTCTGAAATTGGTAGAGAATTTTAACAATTAATTTTCAAATATTTTTTTCAACGATTTTTATATTTCAAATTTATTGATGATACCCAAAGGTATTGGTTTAACTGTAAACCATGTGCTACGAAACAGTAAACCATAAATAGTTGCTTGCCAGATGGCACTGTCCTATTGGACTACAATACAAGGACTCAAAAGGGACTCTAAGCTCCGCCGGCGCGTGCCTTCCTTTCCGCTCGAGTCTTGAGCCAGCTCAGCATGTCACCGTAAACCAGATCGACTTTATCCTCCGATTCCCCAATCATCTGATGCCACAACTCAGGGTAGATCTTGATCGTCTTGTCCTCACTAATCGCTCTCCTATGAAGCTCCTCAACACACGCTACGTCGCAGATAACATCGCCTCCGCCGTGCACAATCAGAAGCGGCACCTCCACTTCCTCAAACCTCTCTTGCAGATCCTTACAAACACGAATCAGCTCATAAGCAGTGGCGGCGCGTGGTCTCGCCACCGTCCTTCTAGGGCTAGCCATCGCAAGCTTCCTCTTCCAAGGCTCCTTGAAAGAAACATCGGGAATAGATCCGCGCGTAGGGATAACGCGCCAGGTAGGGATAAGATTCGCGACGACGAAGAGCAAATGCTCCAACGGCCACGGCGGTTTGAATTTATCGCTGATTCCACACATAGCTCCGTTAAGGATAAGCCCATCCCAAACACCTCTCTGACGGAGCGAGATGTAGAGAGCAATCGCGCCGCCTAGAGATTCAGAGTAAAGAAAACACGGCAGATCTGACGGCGATTGACGGCTACGAAAGTCATCGAAGAAAGAGATACAGTCATCGACGACGGGATTGATGTCAGGGATATGAGCGATGAGTCCATCGGAGAATCCATGGCCTTGGTGATCAATTGCGCAAGTGATGAAACCGGATTTAGCGAAAAGGATTGATGTGAGCTGGAGGAACCAGCTGGTTTCGCCGGTGAAGCCGTGAACGACGGCGATGATACCGATTGGTTTAGTTGGAGGGAGTGGTGACCACCATTGAGTGAAGAGTTTGAGACCACGAGGGTTGGTGATGAAAGCGGAGGAGTGGCTAACGGAATGTTTGGCGTAGAATTCGTCGGCGGTGAGAGATCCGAAAGGATTGTGTTCGTCGGCGTCGGAAATTGGATGCAAACCCATTTTTTTTTGTTTTTCCCCCAAAATGTTGAGAGAAGGGGAAAGAAAAGGATGTGTGGTGTGGGGTTTGGTTAACCGTTGAGAGGATTTAATGACGTTTCATAAATATATGGCTACGATCTGGTGGTGTAGGGACACATGCTTTTAGTGTGGACACGCGAACTACTCCTGATTTTTGGGCCCGCTTTGGTTTTTTTTCAGTTTCAAATCTTTTTGGGTTCTTATTTTCTTAATACTATGTTTTAGTACGATGCTTAAGGTTGAACAACAACTCGAACTTTTTAAAATGGAAATTAAACTAAAATTTATTGGGTCAATATTTAGATTTAGGTAGTAATAAGATATTAGAGGAAAGAATCCCAAAATCCCTTGAGATTCTTGACTGTTGACTATTTGGTTCTTTCCATCTTATATAAGTCAAAAATAGTATACGTGTGAATTCCAAAAGTAGACATTTACTTTCCACTGTGATTTGCTTTCCACTTCTAACCGAACAGCAGTCAAAAACTGAAAATAGTATTATTATGTTGCCTTCGCATTGAGAAAATAACCAAATACTCAAAAATACTTTAATTTTTTCAGTTATTAGGATACGAATAATAACCAAAAAATATTCAAAAAATTTTTGGTTCCTAATCGATTCTTCGATCAAAAAACCAAAATAGTTGGAATAGAACTGAACCAAACTTCTAAAACAACCGAATGGATACCAAAATCAAAAACCAAAATCGAAACCCAAAAATACCGAACCGAATACCCGGATTACTGCACATCGTGAAAAGATATCCTCCATACTAAACTGATGGGTTGGTTGTATAGTACATAAATCAAAATTTTGTTAACTCGTCTGATGAAATTCATTCTCAGCAAATAATAAAAATACGAAACAGAAACTTTCTTTTAACTGATAATATTATTAATTATATAAGTAAGAGATGAAACCAATGTCGCTCACCAGACGAACCATCCTAAAGCTCTGCACCTGAGGTTTTTTTTTTGTCTCTCTTATACCCTAACAATAATACTAATACATGAAAAGATTGTACACAAAAGAAAGACACTTCCCAAATATCTTAAAAAGATGTTTCCTAACATTACAGGGAAGTATCGAACCCTAAGTAAACAATGGAGGTGTTGTCCTTTGTACGCATCGCTCTAGCTTCATTCAGCAGACCGTTTGCTATCTTCTCCGCAATATTCTCTGTCCCTCTCTCTTTCTCTCTCATCTGCCATTGTTTTAAAACATAAACATCACATGAGATCGACGTTTTCAGACATAGCAAATGTCTCGACGATTTAGAAAATGTTTTTACCTGAAGTACCAGCTGCACAGCTTTCTTCGGACTTACCACGTCCCATAACCCGTCACTGCAGTATTTGATTTTCAAAATTAGCGAACAAGAACGAGAAAAGGAGAAAAGTTTATTATGTTTATGTTTTTCTTACCTGGCCAATACAGCAAAGACATCTTTACTAGATTGATCGATACGCAAAGGCTCACTTATATATGGCTCTGCACTGAAACGGCTGTCTTGCTGCTTTGGAAATTTGTCTCCAAGCATCCTCGCAAGGTTTATACCTGAAGAAAATTATCAAATCAGATCTGGTCATTTCGTTATAATGAAGTTGGAATCACCTGAGCGTGTTTAATTCCTGAGCTAATACCGAAGATCCGAGTCTCTCCATCCCTCAAGGGTACTCCTGCTTCTTGGAATCGTTTTCTCTCGCTCAAGCTCACCACTCGATGATCTTCAGTCATTTGTATATTTCTGCCATCAAGACTGACAAATGCAAACCAAATCATAATCAGTCAAAAAAACTCGAAGTTACTATTATTATGCCGAGACCATTAATTCGTAAGAGTAAAACAACTATCCAAATTTGTGACAATTAATTAAGATCGAGGAAAATGTAGGGATAAACTCTCTTTCTATATCCGCAATTCCGCAAAGCAAAGCAACGATATTCAAATATTCTTTTTCTTATCCAAAAAATTCTACTCCGATGTGAAACAATCTCATCTATTGATGTCTATTTACTCTACTATAAAGCCTATAGTAGTAATAATCTACTGTCTCCAAAACAAGAGGTTTCCATTAAGAAGACCACACTCACTCACGCTTTAAAAACGCAAGATCTTTGTTTCTAATCTGAGTAATCAAGTCCCCTCCCTCTTTCTACACCAAGAAATGCTGCTACAAGTCTGGTTAATGCAAGCTCAGCAACTAAGAATCTCAAGAATAGCAATATAATATTTTTTACGTACTGGATAACACATGCTGAATCCCCAAGATTGGCACATTGTGCGAAGAAGTTTTCTTCATTGTCTTTCCAAACCAAGAGAACAGTAGCTGTACAACCCTGCATTGATCGACTAGTTCATTAAGTAGGAAGCAATGAAAAAGTTCCAGCCAAGTAGTCAAGAAGACATACATGCAATCAAAGGAAAGAAAAGGACAAACTGAAATACCTCATATTGGTGTTCATCGAGGCGAGCTTCTGTTTTAGCAAACATGTCCCTAAGGACGTCCGAAGCATCCCTTTTTGATAACACTTTCTCCTTCCTCAGCGAGTCTGATAAAATATTACCTAGAACCTCCGGAATAATTCTGGAGAAGAAGTTTAATAAGCTTGCATATTCAAGTATATAATTGTTTGGAAAAAAGTAAATCAAAGATGCTCCAGTTGTTAGTGAAGGCTCCTAAGATATAATGACTAAGCCTATTTACAGAAATGACAGAACAAAGTTTCATATATTTGTTCCTGGCTGTAACCACGCCTGCCATAACTGTAACGCATTTACATGGCTAAACACATGCAGCTAAATTTTAAACTACATAAAAAGTTCGTTAATAAATGAAGCACATCATTCAACAAAAACTCAGAAAGGCGGATGCTATTAGAAGTTTAAACACAGCCAAAACCGCAGCCTTTTTCAGTTTAGGACATTTTCTGTAGGTTAAGCATAAAAAGAAAACCCAAAATAAGACATATCGAGGAGGATTTTATAAAAGAAATAGTTAATAGAGGTGATTTAACTTTTTTTAGAATGACTCACTTGATTGCGGATTCAGCAGCCCCTGATCCCCCATGTCCATCACAAACACAAAACAGTCCAAACTGAAACCATATACATTTGGAATTACGTTAGCAGAAGCAGTGAAGCCCATCATCATACAAACAACTCAAATCACAAATCAAGGTAACCTTATTAGCCCCAGGAAGCGGCCACTTGTAATGACAAATATCTTCCATCGGAAGTTTCTTGCCTCCTCGACGTACAGCCATGGGATCTGAGGCCACACCAATTTTGAAGGGTATCTGAAACTCATTCTGAGATGAGATACGGACCTTCCAAAGATGAAAAGAAATTGCATTAAATCAATAAGGAAAACAAAAAAAATTATTAGCAAGCACCTTTAACCACTCAGATCGACTTACATAGACCTTTGTAGTTGTTCCCAAAGTTATTATATCATCACTTGCAAGCTCGACAGGGTTACCCCACTTCCGGCTGCCTAAATCAGGATGACTTACTGACTGAGAGTTTACGAGAGTTCCATTGAGGCTACCCATATCTACCAGCTCCCATTTCAATTTCTGAAATCAAATCCAGGCAGGTTTGACACACAGTGTAATAAGTGACATGCAGAAGTCGTATAAATAAATCTATGTAGCTCCTTACAGTAGAGTTCCATGTTATCTGTGCATGTTTTCCTGAGACTTCTGAGTCCTTCAATGCCAAATCAGAAGGAGAAACCCTTCCAAGTTTCACTGGCAGCTTGGAGGAACTTGTGGAGTTCACAACATGTTGAAGCCCAATGGCAGGACCCGCAATGACTTCCAGGGACAGCCAACTTCCTGCACTTCTAACACAAAATATGATATATGTCTTGCAAGACTAATTGAAAAAATGGATTGAGGTTGTATTACACACCCTAGGCAAGCAAAAGAATAAGAAATTACTTTGATCTTCCACGAGTCCCGGAGAAAGATTAGTAAGTCTATCCTTTTCCAGATCATATTGCAAGTTTTCATTTCTGTTATTCTGCCAGTCATATGTTTGCACTTCTGTCAAGGAACCTTTCTCAGCTGGAAGTTTAAGCGTTTGGCCCACCAAAGCATTGTCAGAAGGTTCAGAAATTACTTCTAGAACGAAGCTTTCACCTACATAATTTAGGGCAGATTGACAAGGTCAAGCATGAGTGATGCATAGAGATCATAATGCAAAGAGGATGTTTCTGTAACAATTGTATCATTTCCATCAAGCTAATGATGTAGACTCAATCCAGCTTGTCTACACCAGAGCTGGATAACTAGCAGGGGAGGAAAGAGGCAACGAGTACCTTGGGTGAAATGGGGAGATGATGAAGGAAGCCTTTGTTTGTAAAACCGTCCCTCAGTCAGAGATGAATGCAAAAGTCCATCATTTTGGTAGCAAGCTCCCTCTAAATCATATTCCCTTGTTACCTCACTGGTTTGGCCTTGGGTCAAATTTCCATCATCAGATATAAGTGGTCTCTGCAAATCCCCCACCTGCAAAGAATGGCGCTGAAAGAATTAGGGCTAGGACGGAAGCAAAAAAAGTTACGTAAACTGGATGCTCAATAGCTGAAAAATGAGAAACTCAATTGAGAAAAGAAAATATTTCCCTATGAAGAATGTAGTAATAATATGCTGGATTTAGTTCTTATACAATTTTAGTATGTTATCTAAGTTATGGAGAAATTGCAAACAAATGAAATCTACGCGCGAAAAAAGATTAGATGGATGAGCTGTATCCTATTTCCAATGAGAATAAACCGCCTGCTAGATTAGTAAGGAGTAGAGTTTAGCAGAACTAGAACATAGATGAATAATAAAATACAAAAAACTCACACAATTCCAACAAAAAAGGTAACTAATGAGGAAGAATTCCTCCCACAATAATTTCTCCACACTGAACTGAATTCTTGCAACATTCACAATGCCTTATATATATGCACCAAGCTCCAAATTCAGAAACAAATTGACAGTTTTCGCAAGCAAATTAACACGAGTTCCCCACCTCCTATGTATGTCTAAGTGCATATCAACAGTTTGAGCACAAACTTCCGTGAAAAATCTCAATCGCCTACTGAATCAAACATGGCTGGAGGACAAGAACATAGCACACAACATATTTAAACAAAACATATTTTGTGCAAATCGAGCAGGCAGAGAAAATCTAGATACACTCATTACAAAGCAAACGAATCTATCAATTCTTGAGCTACAAAAGAACCTAACAACAGCAAGAGAATCCTCATTCCAACAGTAAGAAAAGTCAACAACACATTCTCATTTCCAAAAAGTCAAATCAAATTATTCAGAAAACCAAACACACAATATATCTCACCGCCCCCGCGTCGACACAATCAATCAACGAAATCGCCAATAACCCCAAATACTCACGAAATCCACGAGAAAGGCATCATATGATCCAGCGACGTAACACTTGTCACTGATGAATGATCAAAATCCTTATCAATTGGATCATTTCGCGAAAACCATTCGACACGAAATCGAATCAAATCAAAACGAAGACGTGGAACGAAGACGCAGGAGATTGAATAGAGAATGAATGAGAGAAGAGGAAGAAAACCTTGAAGCTAGAAGAAAAACGAGAGGATCGGAAACGAGAAAAGTATCGCCATGGCTTGCAGGCGAAAAGGATGATGAGGGAGATGAGAAGCAACATAAGCACCATGAATAACCCAATAATGTTCATCATCTCAACCATCGCCATCGTCTTCGCTTCTCTCTGCACCCCTCCTCTTTCCAGATTGGTTCCCGAGAACCTCGCTTTGAATTTTTCTTACCTTCTTTTTTTTTTTTTTTGGTCTCTCTTATCGAAATTTCACTGTCTTTTTATTTTCACTGGTAGAGATAGACTCGAGAGTACATTATCCCTAACTCGTTACACGATTGGTTAGAATTGGATTATGATAGCTAATTATCACCTCCTTGAGTTACTATTGGTTAATATGTGGATTAACCTACAGATTATGAGATTTTTGTTTTTTACACTGGATTTATGGTTTTTTTTTTTTTTAATATATATATATATATATATATATATATATACTAGGTGGATACCCATGCTAGTTAAAAAAAAACTACTAATTAAATAGAACAAATTTTCTTGTAAAGAAAAAAGGTTATGTTTTATGAACATGTATGTGTTATGTAGATATGATTCTAGAAATCTCATTAATCCGGTGTTTATTGATTCAGAAAGTATTAAAAGTTCGGTATATCTACACGACTTCATGTTTAGATATATTTCGAGTAACATCTATAAAATCGGTAAAATATAGAGTTACACAAATAATGATGGTAACGTTTTTGGCATCGTTAATTTTACCGCACTTTTGTATTTGGTAAACAAAAATAACGGAATACTTCTTACCGTTGCGATAAATGATTACTAATCAAAAGCTTACTGTTTTTGTATTGAATAACAGAAATAACGGAATAATTCTTACCGTTACGATATTTGATTACTATTCAAAAGCTTACTGCTTTTGTATTGAATAACCGAAATAACGGAATAATTCTTACCGTTACGATATTTGATTACTATTCAAAAGCTTACTGCTTTTGTATTGGGTAACAGAAATAACGGAATATTTCTTACCGTTGCGATATATGATTACTAATCAAAAGTTTTAACTGGCACAAAATAGCAAAATAAACCCTAATGTAGTAAAATTCTAAACATTAATGTATAATACATTCTAATATAACAATCAATCAGTCTTGTACTCATCACATTTATGCAACAGACAAGCACACACACACACAAAAAAAAAATCATATTCCTAAGATTTTATAAAACATAGTAATCGAAAATGTTTATGCAAGTTAAAACATGTTATTCAATTACCTTTATTCTTGAATCAGAGAGATCGTCTTCCATTTTCTTTAATTCGTTTTATCAGCAAGTGTGGCTACCCCATGTTTAAAGTCCCATATGTATTTATACTATACCAACATGCATACACAAGATTGGAAATTACATAATGATACTAATTAATCAATTTTCAATATATTATCCATTTGGTAACGTTTTTATTTTTCTTGACTATGCTTTAAATGTGGTAAACATATACGAAATATAATTTGGTAACATGTATCCCATAATACAATTTTTTCCATTCATTTCCTTCTCAATTTTGTGTATTTAAAGACTGTCAATTTGTTTATTTTTGTTATGGTTGTGCACAAAGACAACAATCGGAATAGCATATAAGAAACTTTGGAGTTGTTAGAATCGTCAGCTGGTTACGAAAACGGCCGGTCAAGCCTTTAAAAAAGGTTCAAAAGATGATGAGATGGTCTACTTCTCAAGTCATAATTGGTCATCACAGAGGACACATAAATCGTGGTTGCGAGAATCGTAATTGAACCTTCTCTCTTTGCTAGATCAAATTTACTATATATGGTTCTTGTCAATTTTGTGTTTACCTCTCTTGTGAGCATATATGTTTATCCTTTATTATTTTATAAACAGTTTCAACTTTAGCTACACACTATATGGCTGATGAGTTTTGTAATCTTGTTAATTTAATATCGTTATCCTTTTATCAAAAACTATACCCTTAGACTAATGTCTAACGTATATTTTTAAGAAGATAGAATTTTGCAATTTTTTTATTTAATTTGTAACTTGTATTTAATTAAAAATTCAGAAATTCTATCTCTCTCTCTTTTTTTTTTTAATCTTGCTTAACAAAAATTATATATTGCTTCCAGGTACACGTGTGGATTTGAGTGTGCAAGCGGTTGAAGAACAGAGACCATGGCTTAATGCGCAACAGGTAGATACATATGGCACACGCTTTCGGGGGACGAGCTTGGATCCCAAGTGGTCTCCTCCAGACATAGGAGTGGTTAAGTGTAATGTGAATGCTGATTGGAGAAACGCTGATATGATGGGAGGGGTGGCTTGGATTGCTCGTGATTGTTATGGTTCGGTTCTATACCATGCAAGAGAGGTTTTTACAAGGTCTTCAAATAGGATCATGGCCGAGTTGCGTTGTATCTTGTGGGCTGTTCAAAGCTTACGAGATCTTTGTTTGGAAAACGTGATAATCTCTTCGGATTGTCAAGCTGCAATTGCTGCCTTGTGTAATCCTCGGGATTGGCCTCGATATGGAATGTGGCTCGATGCTATTTTCAAAACTGCTAAATCATTTCGTTTTATCACCTTTGAGCTGGTGTCTTGTCCTGCTAATTTCATTGCACGGGACATTGCGGAGAGTGTTATTAGGGATGGTCGTTTTAACTCGTACCTTGCTGCACGTGGACCGGTGTGGCTTCAGTATCAGTTACATAGTGAGGCGCAACGTGGACCGGCGTGGCTTCAGTATCAGATACGTAGTGAGGCTCAATGTGGACCGGCCTGGCTAAATAATCTGTTACGTAGTGAGCCGCAAGGTGCACCGGCCCGGTTTCATAATCGGTTACGTAATGAGCCGCAAGGTGGACCGGCCTGGCTTTATAATCGGTTCCGTAGTGAGGCTCAAGCTGGACCGGCGTGGCTGTAGTGAGTGAGGCGGAAGGTGGTGTTTAGTTTTTTCGTATTGATAATTTTGTTTCTCTTTTGTACTGTGTTTTTGCAATTTAATTATCTCAGGTAAAAAAAAAAAAAAAAAAAATACCTAATAATACAGATTAAGGAGGGTATGTTGTTGTTCGATTGTAATTCCTTTTTAATTAGTTCGTAATAAAATGTGGAAGACAATTGTCTTCCCCTCTCTTACCAAAAAAAAAAAGGAGGGTATGTTGTTTTTGTATCATCAAGAAGAAGATACATTACGAACATTTGTTCATATGAGCACAAAAAAGGTCTCCCCTCTCTCCTCTTTTCTCGAACTTCTCTCTAAAAAACAAAACTAGGTCTGGCCGCCGTGTTCGGCTCCGGTGGCTTACACAGCACCGGAGTCGACTTAGATCCATTTAGCTTTTTCTCCTTTTGCTTCTTGTTACTGTGATGGTAAATCGTCTCGTGTGTGGGTGAGTTGTTTTCCGGCGTGGAAGAGTTGGAGGCATGTGGAGAGCAAGATCTGTGAGCGGTGGTGCTGGTTTGGTCGGATCTATTGAAACTGAAGATGTGCGACGGGACTTCCGGTGGCATTAGAGCTTGGTCTTCAAATCAATTCATAGATCTACTTCTCCTTTTCGTCGTTCTTGTGCAGAAGCTTAGGTATCTTTGGTCTCTGTTCTCTCGTTTCTCCTCTTCTCATCCGGCGGCTCCTTGGTTTTTTGACCAAACCCTTGTTGCGAGGCCTTTCTATTCTCGGTTGTTTTTAGATGTTTGTTTATTTTTTGGCTTTGGGTTTGTTGTTGTTGGTAGGTTCTGGTGGTTTAATATTTGAATTGCTGGGTCTTGGTTCTGCTCTCTGTTATGCTCTCTGTTATCACTAGAAAGCTCCGGGGATTGGTCGTAGTGGCTGATTTTGGATAGCTTTCGAATTATCTCCTATTTGTTCGTTGAATCTTTTAAGTCTGTCTCCTTCCACCGCCTCTAGTTTAGTTTAATAAGTAGTTTTTCTATCGTGGTCTGTTACTTTCTGTTCTTGTAAGGCTAACCTTTTGTGGGAATGCAAAGTTCTAGATTTAGACTTGTTCGTTAGAAGACTAGGTGGTTAGGATTTAGATTCACGACGTTGCTTCTTATGTTCGGAATAATCGTTTTTAGTTGGGTTATGTCTTCGCGGTTTCCTCTATCCTTGGCTCTTCTCCATTTGCGGTTGTAGGTCCTCTTGTCCGCGACCTTTGAGCTCTTAATTCCGCGATTATTGTTCTCCTCCGACTTTCCTGGTGATTTATAGAAAGTTTTACTTCTCGACTTTAGTATATTTTCTTGTGTTTCCCGAGTATCGGGCTTTAGCTTCCGGGGATTTCTTTATTTTCTGCCGGCTTTTGGATTTCAAAAATCGCATCCCAAAAATGTATTCCACCCCTGTATTCCTCTCGTGTTATATATAGGGGTGTCAAGTTGGTTAAACCAAACCAAACCAAACCAAACCAATCCATATCCATATTGATTTAGTGTTTAATGGTTAATGAATCAATCCAATTCATTTAGCAAATGGTTTGGATTAACCCATAACTCATTTAAATGAGTGGATTAATGGATTTAATGAATTGATCCATAACATAGTTTTCTTATAATTTAAATCCTAATTAATTGATAATTAGTAACTATCATGTTGCCGCCACCACCATCATCATCACTCCATCACTCCATTGTCATCAATTCACCACCACCACCACCATCATCATCATCATCATCACCGTCGTCGTCATCGTCATCGTCGTCGTCGTCATCATCGTCACCGTCATCATCATCATCATCACCGTCGCCGTCGTCGTCATCATCATCGTCACCGTCATCATCATCACCATCACCGTCGTCGCCATCATCGTCGTCGTCATCGTCGTCGTCATCATCGTCGTCGTCCTCATCGTCGTCGTTATCGTCATCGTCATCGAAATACTTGAAACAATGATCATTGGTTCATAAATTGATCACAAAAAAGGTTTACGCTTGCGACACGGTTACACTAACGCAATCGACAGTTCAACACAATGTCCCAAAACGACGACCAAGGACTCCATGAGTGACGGTGAGGGATTCGAGTGTCAGTGGCTTTGCCGGTGAAACCATAAGATTGAGAGAGATCGACAGTGAGAGATTTGACGCCGAGAGGGATCGATGATTAAGCGATTTAAGAAAATTATGTTTATTTCGGTTTACTAAAATCGGTTTAGTTATTTAATTCGGTTATATTTGGTTTACATATTTGATTTCAATTATTTAATTTTTATTGGTTTGGTTATGGATAACCCATTAATCCAAATTAAACCAAATCATTTCAATCCAACTCATTAAACTCATTTAACCATTTAATCAATTAATCCATTAATATCCAAATTTTCAACTCATTAGATCCATGAGTTGAATTGGTTTGGATTGATCCATCAATTTTAAACCATTTTGACACCCCTAGTTATATACTAATGAAAATCTTTCAGTGAAAAAAAAAAAAAAAAGATTAATTATTTTAAAAAGAATTTGTAAGGAGCCTAGTGTGACACGTGACACGTGCAAATTCGTTCCAAGAAATTTTATTTTTGTTTCCATGGCGATTCCAGGAAGAGAAGAGGAGGTCACGTCCGTCGTCACACGGCTCCGAGTCCGATCCCCAGATTAATACCACGATACTGTTCGCTATGCCATTGTCTCCCTTCTTCGTCTTCAACCTTTTTCCTCCTTCAATTTTATCAACCCTAAACGCTTCGTTAATCGCGCGTACTCAAGTTTCAATGGTGAGTCGATTTTGTGGGAGACGTATCTCGGAAACCGAAAATTTAATTGCTACGACGATGTCGTTACCCAGATGTTCCAATTGGTGCGTGCCTTTTCTATCTTGACACACACTTACACATAGAAAATATGTATAAATTAATCCGAGAAAGGGAGAGCAAGTGGAGCACTTTACTACACTATCATGTAGATAGATGAATTTTCTTTATTTCGACCTTGTTATTGCATATTTTTTAGCCTGAATGTTGCTTTTTTTTTTTTGTCTATAAGCGTTGGAAATTTCTGATGTTCAATGAAATGTGAAGAGTCATTAGTCATTGTCTTCTCTATTGTACCGTGAAGATGTTGAATTCTTGAGGGTTTCATTTTGATGGGCAACATTATATAGACTTGATTTAGAGATTTAGTAGCTAGGGCTATGTTAATGACATTGTATGATGAAGAGAGATTTCTCTATTCTACATTACTTATTGAGAGATGGAGTAATGGTAATGCTACATCCTACATGCATTTATCTTTCTTACAATCAATTAACTACACTCCTGTTTGGTATGCCATTTTGTTCAACTTCTCAACTATTGTATCTTACCTTTTACCTCAAATGGACATGTGTTACCGGTTACCGGTGCAGCCTAAGCTAAAAAAAACTGTACATGTTTTTCGTGAAGATTGTCCATGTTGTTGTTCTACTCTTTTTGTTTTACATAACAATATTATAGCCCTCTCTTTCTATATATCTCTTATTAGCTTGATTCATTTTAACATAATCGTATTTATTGAGTGTTTTCCCATTTCTAGAAACTGAATCATTCAATAACTTTGAGTGCTAAAAATGGCTTTGATTTGTTTCTGCCTCAATCTTGGCTCTAAGTGAAAGTTCAGAATTTTCCTCTAAATTTTCCCACTGTTTACAGGTTCAAGATATTCCAGGCATGGCGCAACCATGGCGAGCTTTCTGGTGTGAGATACGAAATCATCTTTGCTGGATCAACATATCTTTTCATTTGGATAAGACCGAGCTGATGAAGAGTCATTGTTCCTATAGTGCATCAATGTAAGTTTTACCTGTGTTATTTTGTTCTTATTAATCCGTACTTGAGTCGTTATAACTAGACCATGCTAAAGCTTTTTTAAAAATGTTGACATCTAATCTGTTGAAATTTTTGCGTGTTTGGATGATATGTGAGTAAGACATTAGTTATGGATGAGATTGATATTTCGTGTGGATGTCATGCTTCCGTAAAAGCAAAGGAGAAAGTTCTATTGCTTAATAATCTTTAATTTCTATTCTTTCTCTACCTAAAAGTTGTAAATTATGTTAGCCAATAATATTTGTATGCATGGCTTAGATAAGCTCCCTGTCTCATTCTAATGATATAAATTTTCTTTCTGGGTCAGAATTTTAAAAGTTGGAGAATTGGCACATAAAGGTTCCACTAATTTGGTCAAAAAGATGGTGGAAGGCTTATTTTTTATTTTTTCTGTTATGCAATTTATAGTGAGCCAAGAGATGCAATACTCGTGTTTTACGCTGTGATCATAGAACATAGATGGAAACGTAAGTCTTAAGTTTATGTCTCCACTTAACTTCAAGTGGTATGACGTATTTCCTTTACCTTTAGATCCTCCATTAGTTGAAAACTTGAAACTAATAACAAACATTGATGGATTATGATTCGAAGTTTCACTCTGTTTTTTTTCTTTCTTCTTTTAACTTTCTTGCGTCATGGGCATGAACCAAGCGAGTGATACGAAGTCAAAATATATTCTGATTTAAATTTGATGCTTTTGGCCTCTGTCATTACTCACTTAATTATTGTAATCTTAATCATGTATAAAAAAGCAGCTTTTGTATGAGGACACACTCAAAAGCATTCTCCCTTCGAGAGGCCAAAGGTTGCTGTGCTACTTTCTTCTCTTCTATGGGGGGTGGTTCGGATCTTGGGACCACCTCTGCTGATCAAGATTCAATTTGTGGATATTTGTCTGGAGATTACGTCTGCAGGTCAGCTCCTTTTTTTTCCACTTTTATTAGTTAAACTATGTCATAACTTTCTTACTCTTGCTTACGTTAGAGAATCCTAATTATTGTTTCATTCTTTATTCATTCTAAGCATGTCAACTAGTTGCTTAATTATATCATTCTTGATTCCTTCAGCAGAGGGAGAGTGACTAGAAAAACCATCATAGTTTTATGGATAATTAATAGCAAAGCATTGATTGCGAAATTACGGATTACTGAGTTATATAGCGAAAATTGAAAAGTATCTTGGCTAGATCTATTTCCATAAACCACAGGCTCTTAATAACACATATTGACCACATTTCTGTTCTATATTACATTTGTGCATGTTCTTGGTAAATTCAAATGAGAAAAAAACAAATCTTGATTTGCCTCTTCTAGTGGACTAAGTAATGCTTGATCAACCACCGGGAATATATAGTAGGATGCTCCTTGTTATAGAAGCTGAGTACTGATATTGCATATTGGAAACAATCTGACAACAGTAAGAATGGTTTTCCTTTGTTGTTATAATATATAATCAAAGGTATCTTTGTACCAAATCCTTTAAGACTTAATGACCACAGAAATCTCTTGAAAACATAAACTAAAATCCACTTGCTTTGCTCATGTCGCAATAAACCTCGAAAAGACACGGAATAGGTGATTAAAGTTGATCATAGAGTTATACAGCACACAAGCTAGCATTATGCTCACAGTTCATCAATGGTAGTAGCTACACATTCTTTTATTATGACACAAGTACAAAACTGAGATGGCTTTTTCTGTTACAGGAAACCCAGGAAGATCTCACAAATCTCTCCCCCACCCTCTTTGGAATAGGAACAGCTCACGCATTCTAGCTTTCCTTTGTTTAGAGAGAAGAGTACTAGGTTACAGTAGTTTATATAATAATAAATCCACAAGCCTTAGAGTTAAGCAAAAGTCAGTGACCCTAGGGCATTTGTTTACTATGGAAATAAAAGTGTCTTTTGTTGTTTAGAATGGGGTTAAGTACGTAAGCATCTGATTTAACAGAGAGACAGAAGAAAGAAAAGTGTTTTAGTGGGGAATCACTTGGTTCTTGCTGACGACTTAAATGAATCTTAAACTCTGTCTTCTTAAGCTGTTCCGTACGGTTTCTTTAGGGTAACACATGGGCTTAAGAGGGCAAATCTTGAAAGTTTAATCTCAAATTCAAATTTCTGAAAAAAGCACCTTACTGTTGGCTAGATTCAAAGGACAAGGTTTGATGTTAACTTAAGCCAATATTTTCCAGAGTTAGAGAAAAGTTTTTGATGTTGAAACATTGGTAGTTTCTTCTTATTTGTCACTAAACCTTATTCTATTTCATTTAATCAAAACCTTGGTCACTTTGATTTGATGTGTTTCGTTTAATAATTTCTGTTCGCATTAATTAAAAAATATTTTTTCTTTCATTTTTAGGTCATAATAAGTGGGCGGAAATTTGGGTTTGGCTTCCTTGCATTCAAATACAGTGTAATAGAGGTCAGTGTATTTTCGGCACACTCTTTGTTTTTTTTTTTTTTTTTTTTTTTAATGTCGTGGTTTCTTGATACATGACAATTTCTTCAACTTGTGACCATTATTTTCTAAACATTTGCATGGAGACTCATTTTATGCTGATTCCTTGATTAGTGCCAATAATCATTTTTATTTTCTTTCTGGTAGATGGGATATAGATTTCAAAATTAGTGGGCTGTTGTTATCATGTTGTTTAAATCGGGTCTAAGAATTACCCGACATAAGTTTTGACCATCCATGCCTATCAGCCTATGTGACACACGACTCTTTGCTTTAAATGATGTGAAATGGAGACTACTATTATTAGAGAGAAAAACAAACAATCGTTTTCATAATCATAGCACTATTATAACTTTTGTTGGATTGTTTTATTTTTTTTTGGAAGGTAAAACATAAAAAAGAAAGAGCAAAACCTGTCTGTAACTTTTTGTCATGTTACTCCCATTGCGTGTCTCTCTCTAAGTGGCCATATGTTTTTTTCGTATGCGTTTGGTTTTGCTTTTTCATTCAGATGTTAAATTGTTGTTATTACCTTAATAAAATTCAAAATTTTACTCTGATCTTAGTAAAGACTTCATTTGGAAATATTATTCACTAATTTCTGTTTCTCATTAGGAAATGTCTCGTTCTCTCTAACTTTTTTTTTTCCTTTATCTGGGTAGTCTCTTTCAGTCCCAGATCACATGAGGGTCGAAAGTTCCTTGGCTGCTGAATAATTCAGTCTTTATTTTTTTTGCCAAATGAGTCAAAAACGATGATTAACCAAGTTTCCTGTATAGTCTATGCTTTCCAAATCTTTTCATATTAACAAACAAACAAATCAGATTTTTTTTCTTTTGTAACAGTAAAAAGATTATATGAAGAGTTTTTCAATTTTATTCATGTGCACTATACTACACTGACTCTCTTTGTTAGTATTCTTATCTGAATTTGTGTGGCATAATCAAATAATAAATATAAAATATTTTGCATTATTCAAGTGGTGGTGTGGAAAAGCTCTCTTACCCACCTCTCTAGTCTCTGCACATTGCACAGTCACTTCTCTTTCTCTTTATTTTCTTTATTTATTTTATTCACTTTTTGTGACACTACAAATTGGCATCACCTCCCTCTCATTATCCTTCATGCTTAAGTCCAAAAACATCTCTCTGCTTCTTTAGTTTCATATCTCACAAGTCTTTGCTCTCTCTCTCTTAACAGATTTTTTTTTATCCTCTTTAAACTATGGGAACTGTTGTGTATCAACAAGGGTTTCAGTCTCAGCTTAATGAGCCTAGGGCTTTAAGGCTTAGGCTATCTTCACCAAATCCTCACTTCTCTCAACCCTTTGGTCTAGCTCTCAAGTCTCATTTACTTGACTCCTCTAATGCAGAGGACACCCGTATCCGTAACGATGACAAATCTGCTGCTTCCTCGGGCCCTGACTTGAGTGGCTGGAGCTTTCTCCAGTCCCTATCCTCTGGCTCCTCCTCCTCATCCACAAAGACGACAAGCTCTGAGAAAGAGAAGACTTATGTTCAACGTCCGTCCTCTTGTAGAGCTCTAAGCGACCAGAGCTTAGCATTGTGCACTGAGAATCTCGGAAGCGAATCTGGTTCTGATGTTACAGACATCGATGATTTGTTCTCGCTTGACGTGCAGACCAAGAATCTCGGGGAAACAACAACGGAGACAAGAACGGTAAAAAGTAGGAAAAGGAATTTGAGCCCTAGTGATCTCCCACCTCCTTTGACTACGATGAGAGGGTTTCAATGCATTCAAATGAGACCACACCGTGAAGACGGAAGATTGGTCATGACCGCCACAAAGGCACCGCCTCGTAACGGGTGCTTTCAAGCTGACCGTAGCAATGGTCGTCTCCGTCTTTCTATCTTGAAAGACTCAGATGAGTTTGTAGAGAACGAAGAAGAGACGATTGAGCCTGAAGAACCCGAAGAATACGAGGAGGAGGAGGAGGAAGAGGAAGAAGAGGATGATGATGAAGTTATGGGCATTGAGAATGTTCAGATGTCAAGAAGATGTGTTCAAGGCGACCGGGAAAACAGAGGATTGCTAAATTGGGAATCTTTCTGCGTTGCTACTTCCTAAAAGAGAGAAACTTGTTAATCTGCTCTGTATTTACAATTTCATAATTTTTTTTCCCGATGTGTGTAATATTTTTTAATAGAAATATCGCGTTTCCTAACTCGGGAAAAAAAACTCAAAAGTAGATTCAATTAACTTAAAATAAAAATGATAAAATAATGGGAAGAAATGGGGCAGAGGGAATATGCTTGTGGTCTGGTCGGCAGTTAATCTAGTTTGGTAAGAAAGATTCCCTGATCAGTGGTTCGAAATTAGTGGCAACCTCAACTTCGTTAGGACGAGAAGATTCCTTTTATTATTATGCCAATTCATCTTCCAGCAAATTATATCGAATTAATTGCATGTATATTATATGATGAATAAGTAGGATCGATTACAACAACTTGTGATATAGGAAGCTCCTAAATTGAAGAAGAATCTTCTAAAAATTTCAATGCTTTATTATGATTAGTATTCTTCACATTTAAAGTTCTATGATAAAAAGAGTACAGATATACATTTAGATTTCTCTTTGATAGCAACAACAACAACAAATTAAAAACATAATTAAGCTCTAAATCATCCCCAACAGAGAATTAATGAGCTCAAGCAAATAGTATGACCCAAAACTTCTTCTTTTTTGGCTTTAATGTTATTTTCTTGGTTTTAGTGTTAAAGATCAAAAGTTTGTGTAATATAGAATTAATCGGCTAAATACATAGGATCGTAGGCCGGTATCCCTATATAGAATAATTTCTTGTTAGAAAATATTATAATGAAACACGGATCAAATTAAACAAAAGTCACTTTTTAGTTATAAAATATTAAAATCAAAGTTAATTGTTTGGTCATCGCTTAAAGATTTGAAAAATTCGAAAAGCAGAGAGGCAAAAGACAAAAAAAAAAAAAAAAAAAAAAAAAAACTGAAAAAGATAAATCAAAAAGCATATAATTTGTTTGCATTAAAGACGCAAAAAACATTATAAAGTTTAGCAAGCATTTTTGACGTCAATATTCTCTCAAACATAATCAATTATATTATAATGTAATAAGTATGAACATTTTTTTTTTATCAAAAAAAAGGAAGAAACTAGGTTGATCCGTACAATAACGACGTCATCACAACCCCGCATCTCTCCGCCAAATCAAAAGGCTTTCCATGTACGGACGGCGGATGTGTTCGGCGTTTGGTTAGAAACATTTTTAATTAATTAAACTTTTTCTTTAATTGCATATGGTTTAAACAAATTAATACTCCTACATCGTGATTAAAAGATTGACCTTTTTTATAGAATGACTACTTGAGATATATATTTAATATTAATGGCATGCAACTATATATGATATCCAAAAATGTATATATGAAATTATTATTTATTTCATAATCTGTACATAGTGAGACAGAATAAATTAGAAGGTAGTTCTCCAAATTAAATTATTACTAAATTGCAATAATATAGTGCAAGTGTCCACTCGGTTTCTCTTTATATGGAATATAATAATAATAAGAAATGTAGTGAGCGACACGTGAAACTCCATTGGCCTGCGCTTTGAAACTCTTTATGGGTAAGGTTTTGACTTTTTTGGTTATTGTTAATAATAACTAATTATAATTACTGTGAGTCTGTGAGTGCCTGTTGGTATATAAAAGCTCCTTTTCCACGTTCCTTTTCTTCCAAAGTAGTCTGCATGGGATCCGCGTCTATCCATTTCGATCGGTATTATTGCATGTTGAAATTTATTAATTTGACATAGCATTTTTAAAAATGGAATCATGTCAATACTCTTGATTTATTGCTAGTTTATGTAGTATAATTTAATGAAGTAACGATTAAGAGCCGATCGTAACAAATAATTGCACCAACAATGTTATTTGTTTTCTTTACAAAAATAAATTATTATTATTTTTTTGTTAAAATGAGAATTTAAGTTAATACGAACTTTTTTTTGTTCAACAAATTAATATGAACAACCTTCCAAAACTCATGAACAATTGAACCACTAGTGTTCACCAGACTATATATAACCATATTCGTTAACATTTATATATACAATTTCTCTTCTTCTTTTTTTAACGATTCATGTGTTTTCAGAGCTGCAACAAAATTAAAGCATTTGGGATCAATGGGTATTAATCCCCCAACTTGGAAGCCGATCTTTTTGTGGGTTTTAGATTCCGAATTTCTGAATGAATAGCAAACATATAACTTAGTGTCCCAAACTTAATCTAGATTGAGGAAGACAAGCTAATTCTAGGCAAATCGATGGAGTTTTAGATCTTTGAGACCTTGAAATTAAGTACCATTCGTTTTGCCCTCGACTGTTATGAAGTGTGTGTCTTCCGTTTCTGATAATATGGGGACTTGAACTGTAATATAGGGGACACCAATAATCTTGTTGTTGAACGCCTTTGTATTTCCTTTATGTCATCTTGGATAGAAGCCGGTCTAAAGATCCGATGATTCAAATCTAGATATATACGTGTTGATGTTCATATATTTTTGAACAAAAATGACCGATTAAACGTCATTTGTTTTTTTTTTTTTTTCCAATCTATGTAATTCAGTATAGCCCCCACCAACTTGACCTCTACATGATTAATGACGCAATGTCTTTGTGATGTGCTTCGAATAAGTTCAAACTTTTATGTTTAATCTGAAAATGTTGTGAGAGCATTTAGGTTCAAAAGTGGCAATTGGGTAGTTTATTTGTGGCTAAGCAGAGCAAAAAGATCGGTGAGTGATTTCAAGTATGTGGACGTCTGATATATACTATTAGTCTATTACGACCATTACGTCCTCTTTCCTTTCTATCCACAAACGGTCAAACGTCACATGAAGTCACCCTTTTGCCCTTATTTTTTTAGCTAGACATATACTTCATATTTTCATCATTTTTAGTTATTAAGCAAAAAAATTGAAAGTATTTATTTTAATTAAAACTTTTTTGTTCTTTGAATGTGGGCTTCCTTTAGATTCTTTATGCTGTCGCTCTCTTTGACCGAATAATTAACCAATTAACTTGTGAATTTGATTGCATCATCAAAATTATGTTGAGTACTATTAAAGACAATATGAAAAGCATTATGAATACCATGTATACTTAAAATAAGTAAAAACATGTATTCTAATAAATACTCCCTATGTTTCACAAAGAGTGTCATTTAGAGTTTTGCACACAAATTAAGAAAACATTAAATTTTTTGTTTTTTCTAAACAAAACATCATTAACTATATACCTAAACATAATCTGCCCAATAGTAAAACAATCTGCAGAATACTAATAGTCATAAAACATAAAAATCATTAAATTTTGTATTGAAAACCTAAAACGACACTTTTTGTGAAACGAAAATAAAACCTTAAAACGACACTCTTTATGAAACGGATGGAGTATTATCGCTTCTAAATTACTATTTTTAAAACTGAATTTCTAAATTCTTTCATTCTATATTGGGTTACCAATCAGATACTTTAATTAATATGTGTAGTTAATAAAAAATAAATATATTATCTCTTCTTGGTAACTAATTAAATACATGCATAATTTTTATGTTTCAAAATATATGATGTCTTGATTAAAAATACACATTTAAAAAAAAAATTATTTTTCTCTTAAGACTGTCATTTAAAATACTCAACCAATTAGAAAAAGAATGCGAATACAAACAGTCATATAATATTAGTTATGTTTAAAATTGCATAAAAAATTGTAAAGCATCATATATTTTGAAACAAAATAAAAACTCTAAAACATCCTATATTTTGAAACAGGGGGGATACAATTTTTAAAACATAAAATAGCTTTTTTTATTAACTAGTACTCCATATGTTTCACAAAGAGTGTCATTCTATCATTTTTCACACAAATTAATAAAAGTAAACAAATTTTGTTTTTACCCCTTATTAATACACTAAATAATACATTATCTCTAATTAATAAGCTAAAATAGTGAGGATAAAAAAGAGAATTAGTCTTTAAAACTGCATTGAAAATACAAAACCACTCTTTGTGAAACAAATTTTTTTTTTTTTTGATAACCCAGGTGTCCGGTCCCACCGAAGTGGCCCGACTAGCATCGTGTCCAAACGGAGCTGACGTGGTCATGAAAGCCTGCAGCCGCCATGTGAATTCCGCAGTGGCCAGGAATCGAACCCAGGTGGCGGTACCCCCAGCTGGAGGCCCTTTACCACTAGGAGAAAACTCATGGTTTTTGTGAAACGAGATTAAAACCTTAAAACGACACTTTTTGTGAAACGGAAAGAGTATTAAATAGTAAATACATACTCCATCCGTTTCGTTTTAGTTGTCGTTTAAGGTTTTCTCACACAAATTAAGAAAATCATTAAATGTTATGTTTTACCATTTATTAAGATATTTTATAATTTTTTCATTTGTCAAAACATTAAAACAAATAGGGATAAAACTGAAATTTTTACAAAATATTTGCATTGAAAACCTAAAACGACAACTATTATGAAACAAAATTTAAATCTTAAAACGATAATTAAACTAAAACGGAGGGAGTACAATTCTTTCTCGAGAATTTCAACTCATGTTAGAAGAAAAGAGATTTTTCCAATCGAAAATTAAACATAAAAAATTTGTACAATTGGACATGATAATTTGGCGGGTGTGAATGGATCCGTGAATCGTGAGTAGTGGTCAACATGGCGACAAAACCAAATCCTAGCTGGTACTCTATTGGTGGATTTGCTCCTGCCCTAAAATATATATTCTAGATTCTTTTTCTCTGCCAACTTACAAGTATCATTCAAGCTGTTAAGTTGATTAACCCAATCATAAGTAAATTTAGAATTCATTAAGGTAACACAACCCTTAAAGGGTTAAACAACAAACCGTAAAGGATTAAACACACAAACACTCTTAAAAGAAAGTAAGACTGAAAGTCTGAAACTGATCGATAATCATGATAGGAAAACTTGAAACCCTTCGGACACCACTAGCTCAGTATCTAACTGATTAGG
Source organism: Arabidopsis lyrata subsp. lyrata (assembly GCF_000004255.2). Classification (NCBI taxonomy): domain Eukaryota; kingdom Viridiplantae; phylum Streptophyta; class Magnoliopsida; order Brassicales; family Brassicaceae; genus Arabidopsis; species Arabidopsis lyrata. The sequence continues at coordinate 8,129,376 of NW_003302550.1, read as the reverse complement.
ATTAAATACGTCGGTGGGAGACGCACTATGATGAGATTTATGCGTTTCAATTGTAACGCGGATATTAATAATGTCTTTGAAGTATTTAATTTTATAATTTTTTTTTTCTTTTTTTCTTTATTGACACGATCAAACCCTAGTAGTTGCCACAGTAAGCCCTATGAAATTAAGTGTATCACAATAACGATCGACTTCGTTTGGATACACACATGCTGACATGCACTGACACACATATTATTTGTTGATAATAATTCGAGAATATAAATAATAATTGAAGAGGTTCAATAAGGTCAAAAAATTATAATTCTTGGACACGAATATAACAAGTCAAATTTACCCAGTTTGACTCAAAACTTAGCAAAAATAATTAGAATGACTCTCAATCCAAATGGATAACTAGACTAACCCAAATTTTATGTAAAAAGACTATTTAACCTTTCATTATGCCTGTTGGTATATAAATAAAAACCAAATTCGTTTTTTTTAATTAAAAATCAAATATGGCATATAATTTTAACAAGTCTACTACATTAAAATTAAGTCCGCCATATCCTAATTTTGCAGATTTTTTTAAAAATTGCCAAACATAATTTTGTCGTGATAAGATCCGATAACTCTGTCATGATAGAATAAAAATCTGTCAAAACATGAAAAAATCTGTTGTAACTAAATAGGTCATTCTAGTAATTTATTTTTAATTCAAGAAATCTGCTATGAAACACCAGATTTTTGTAAATTAAACATAAATTTGGTATAACATAAAAAAATCTGTCATAACGTTAAACATATCGGTTGCGACTATATGTCATTCTAGCAATTTTAATTTTTTTAAAACAAATCTGCTATAACATTCCAGATTTTTTGTTAACATTAAAAAATCTGTCATAACGTAAAACAAATCTGTGAGCACTAAAAAGTCAAACTAGTAATTATTTTTTATTAACAAATCTGCTGTATTATGACAGTTTTTTTCCAAAAAAATATAAGTCTGACGCCACTAGAAACAAAAATCTGCTACATATTATAATAAAACTGTCAAAATTACGAAAGTCTGAGGCGTCATCATAAAATAAGTCTGGCAAAAGAAAAAAATCTGCTACAAATTAAATATCTGTCGTAACCATATTCAAAAAAGTCTGTGAGAGGAAAAAAACTGCCGTAGAAAATCTGTCGTAAACTATTAAGTCTGTCAGAGAAAATAAATATGTCACAACGACGCCCACAGACTTTTAACGGCAGATTTGTTTTTTCGAAAAAATTTCACCTACGTTTCCAGAAAAATCAAAGGGTATTATTGACTTTATTTTTTTCCTAACAAAGAGACAAAGGGTATTTTGGTCAGAAAAATAACTAGATTAACCCATACATTTTATGAGTTATTTTAGTAATTAAACCTTATTTTTGGGTCAAACTAGTTTTTTTCCCACATAACAAAGTCATTCATCACATTCACAACGCACAGCCTTTTCTTCTTTCTTTTTTTTTTTGTAAAGTTTATTCTTTGAGTTTCAGAAATATTCGGATAATGCACTGTAAAATCCGTGTATGTAGGAGCCAACCAGATCAAAAGATCGAGCGTTTTCTTTTCTATAGTGGATTAAGATTGAGTAACGTTTTTACCAAAAAAAAAAAAAAAAAGGTTTGAGTAACGAGTGGTCCATATATATAATAGTTTAGTTATCAGCTGCATTCGTTAGTTCTTAATTAAAGTTAGAACCCTTTCATGCATGTTCTTTGAATACTAGCTATTCTTGTATACCGCACTTCACGTTTCAGGTTTAAATAACTTGTCCTGTGTAACTCGATCGATGTGAAAATTGTTGCAACATAATTAAATAAAATGAATGTGTTCTGTTGAAGTTGCGTCCGTTATCTCTAATAAATAGCATAGTTTCTCCACATAAATATATACTAACTCATTGACTCAACTAAATTTGATACAGTATCACTTAAATTATGTATCAATAATTGAGCCTATTATATACAAGTATACAACTCGAACTCATGAATTTTTTGACTAGAGATGGACTATATGAGCTAACTCATTTTAACAATACTGCATGTTCACTTATATCTATAGTTTTCAGTATGTTTTGGTATATGGTTAAGTGTTGACCGGTTTAATGTTCTTAGTCATTTTTTTTTTTTTGTTAAATTTTAATTTTCTCATGATGTTTATGAATTTGAATTACTGTCTTGTTGTTTGCTACGTATGAACAAGTTATCTTTGTTAATTCTATACTTTTAATAAGCAAATTTGAATAAGAAAAATCAATGATACTTGGATTGGACATGAACATTAAACCTAGTAGCTAGTGATATACGTAATAATATGTGGCTGTGTTATGTTATTAGAAAAATTGTGGTTTGTAAAATCGTAAGATAAATAAATGTCACTTTGCTTTGGTTTCCTGCGCGTTAATTGACTAAACGAGGGAATCATGGGAAATTTACTATATATACTCTTAAGATTTTTTATTTTCAATTTAGTTTCTTGCCAAAGATAGAGAAAACAGTTAAAAAAAAAATCTAATAAAGGAAGAGAAAGAAAAAGTGAGGGTGAGAAAGTAGATACGATTCTCTCCCAATCTCTTCGATATTTTCAGTCATTTATATGAGAGATCATTAACTTCATTGTCTGTTAGTGAAAAGAAAGTGACGTTTCGAAGACGCATCCTAAACGCAAAATTCACTTGTCTTCTTCTTTTTTTCTTTAAGCGTCGTGTCCGAAAAAATAGTCAAGTCCCTCAATCAAAACGCTCCCTCACACTTAGAACACACAATTATAAAGGGTGGGCACAAAATCTAAAAGATAGATTATAGAAATCGAGACAAAATCAAGGTTTTAAAAGTGAGAAAGATATTCTTGTTTCTATTTTACAGCTTTGTTTTTCTTCTTTCTTTCACGTCCATTCACCAACCAACCAAACTGCACTATGATAAGTGTCAAAATGGTTTTACACTACTTCACATTTTACCCAAAAAAAAAAAAATGGTTTTACACTTTTACTCTTACATGTGCTTTCTTGTTATGTTTATTTTCCTGTTTTTTTTTTTTGGTAAGAAATGTATCATAATGTTGACTAAAGACTGTACTGAATGTGGGCCGGTAAATAGTAAAAACAATAATTGACCAACCTACACTTAATAAAATTACAAAAATATTACTAGTTCATAAATGCAAATAAATAAATATATACCAACACTATGTTCTCATATATATGAATGTTACATTTTAAAAAATAGAATATTACCTCTCAAAAAACAATTGATTTAGATATGAATTCTGTAAAAAAAAAAATGAAAACCGCGTATTAAGAAAAACTGGAATATGATTTAAGAAAAAAAAGAATCTCTAAGCACACTGTAAACGATTCAAAAATGTTAAAAGCTACTCTACCAATCAATCACCTTGTCTGTGATTCTGTGAAGTGTGTGATGTGGATTTCAAAACTTGAAAGATTGAACACTTTTACCGACATAATGTCTTACACTTTTAATCTTCATTAATGGGCCAAATTAGTGGGCCTATGTTCACATTATATTTGTGTTGTCAGTCTACTGAAACAAACCGACATGCTCCTTTCACCGTTACACGTCTCGGTTTGTTTGGCTTCAGCTGGGGCTTAGACAAGAAATCAATCTTTCAATAAGTAGATTTAAAACTATTCTTTGCTTTTAATGTTTTTTTTCTTAAAAAAAAATAAAAATGATCTCAATCGGCTAAATCAAGTACAGTATAGAAAATCTTCGTAGTTTAGAACCAAAAATATTTATGTTTATCTATGTACACACTTATATATGAAATATACTAGTTTTGATAATGAGCTCCTTAGAAACGACGTTAATAATCTACCAAAAATGTCATTTTCTCTAAAAATTGGGTTTCAAGAAGAGAAACCTCGACTAAATCCTTGTTTGTTTAGAATCTTTTAGATGATACATTTGCGAACAAACTAATTAAGTTTAAAAGAAGAAGAAACTTAATGATAATATTACGGGATCTTCTCTTTTATGCCTTATGAATTCATACAAATCACCATAATAACAACATAATAAGAAACAAAGACAATGAGCTCGTTTAAATTTTGAGAAAAAAAAAAAAAAAAGCTCGTTTAAATATGGGAAAAAAACCCAAAAATGGGACTCAAAACATGAAGAAACAAAAGAGAAGAAACATCATCATCAAACTCGAAGAAACAAGGCCATTAACTCCGAACGAGAAAGCTCCCGAGTTAGAGGCCGGAGAATAGCTACCCTCCGGTGTGCTAGTAGTGAGAACGACAACAATCCAGTTATCATCAGAACCAATACCAATTCCAGTGAACTTAGAATCATTGAGGTCCTTGGAGTACTGAGACTGTGTGAAATTGGTCAAGACAAGACTTGGATCAAGGTTGGGAACACAAGCTGGCAAAATCGCACCGTCTCTAGTAACGGTAGGGTTGAGGCGGCATTTGGAGAGGAGCTTAGGCAAGTTTGGGAATCCAGGCTGGGTTCCAGGAACTGAGAATGAGCCAGTGGTGTTTGTGCAAGGCTGGTTCTTGAATTGGTCTGCGATTTCGTCTGCAAGACATTCTGCGTTTTCGTTATGTATTAAGGTTGTTAGGTTTAGTCCTGCTCTGTAATTGTTGATGCCTGTACGAAGAACATCTTCTTCATCTGTGGATATCAAAAAAAAACAGAACACACACCAAAAACAAAAGCAATATCTACAAAGTTAGATAAATCTCAATCGGGGGTAATTTAGTAAACAATGTAGTCGCCATTGATAGAGATCTAAGCTTAAATGGAACAGTTTCGACAATTTTAATACCAGATCTAAGTCAAATTCACGATCTACAGAGATCAAGAAACCCAAAATTGAAAAATCAAGAAGATCTTGAGGGAGATGAGAGAGTTACCGGCGGTGTCGGAAAGAACAAGACGATGAAGGGAGAGAAAGACTGAGAGAAGAAAGAGAAGATGGAGCTTGGAAATCGCCATTGATGCAGAGGTTTCTCTTCTTTACTTCTTTGGTGATGATGAATCTTTTCTCTTTTTCTCTCTATTATTTTATTTATGAGAGGTTTTTAGTTGTTTCGCTTTGACTCTTCAACGTCGTTTGCTTTGCTTTTTTTTTTTTTTTTTTTTTTCATATTAGTGTTATAAACCACATGTTGGATGGACTCCATAACCGTGGACCTTATGCATATTCTAGAAGGCCCATGTCCATGTCCTAGAAGGCCCATGCCCATGTTCTTGAAGATTCTCCTTATGACGGCCTATATTGTACTTAGTGGGCTTTTGGGCTTTAGGGTTTACTAACCCAATGAGGATTTGTCTTCTCTCATTATGTATATATATGTAACGAATTTCATTCATGAATACATAGAAAAACAATAAGTTTACAACACGTTATCAGCACGAGTTGCTCTTAACAAAACCCTAAAAACCCTAAACCTAAACTCGCCGAGTTCGCCCACCGCTTGAAGCTACCAACCGATGACCGCTCGCTTTGCCCTTTGATCGGCGATCTCCTCCTAGCTTCATACGTTCGTGATAAGCTTGATAACCGAGGTCTTTAGCTCCCGGTTCCAATCCATACAACCCCAAAAAGGTGAAAGGTAAAAACCAAAAAACCCTAAAAGCTAAAGAACCGATTATGAATTTGAACCTAACGATCGGTGGAAACCTAAAACGAACCTTGAATGGTTAAGTAATCTTATTGCTTGAAAGATCCGTTTGTTTGAATCGTTTAGGTTGCTAGAAAAGGATTGATTATTGCTTAAACTAAACTCGCCTAAGTTGCTAGACAAGTTCTATTGTATAAACGATTGCTTCTTACTTATGAAAACCGATCATGAACTTGAAATTAACAAACGGCTAAGACACTAAAACGAATCTTGATTGTTATAAACGATTGCTATTGCTTGTGAGATCCGATTATTTGACTCGTTTAGGTTGCTAGAAAAGTTGGTTATTGCTTATGCTAAAATCGCCTAAGTTGCTAGAGAAGTTTTATTGTCTAAACCTAAAATCGTAAAACGAAAATACATAAGGCTAATAACCGAAACTTTAAAGATCTAAAAAAACCTAAAACTAAAACGAACCTAATCCGAAAATTCCATATGTTTAAACGGCTTGATTGAGATTGTTTTAGGTTGTTAGATTGTTTGCTCATTTGATTGTTTACATGCTTATCACCCTAAAACTAAAATTGCATGAACCCTAGAAAACCTAGAAAAGATAATCCTAAAAGAAATCTTTAAAACCCTAAATTCTAGGAATCCTTAAAATCCTAAATAAAATAGGAAACCCTAAATTCTAGGAATCCTTAAAATCCTAAATAAAATAGGAAACCCTAAATTCTAGGAAATCCTTAAAATCCTAAATAAAATAGGAAACCCTAAAATCTAGGAAATCCTTAAAATCCTAAATAAAATAGGAAATCCTAAAACCCTAAATAAAATAGGAAACCCTAGATAATAGGAAATCTTTAAAACCCTAAATCTTAGGGATAATAGGAAATCTTTAAAACCCTAAATCTTAGGGATAATAGGAAATCTTTAAAACCCTAAATCTTAGGGATAATAGGAAATCTTTAAAACCCTAAATCCTAGGAATAAAAAGAAATCCTAAAATCTTAAATAAAATAGGAAATCCTAAACCCTAAAAAAAAAAAAAAATATTAAATAAAATAGGAAACCTTAAAACTCTAAAACCCTAATCAAATTAGGAAATATTTAGAAAAGGAAATTTAATCCTAAAAGGGGAAGTCAAATCCTTAAGTAATCGATTCATAGTTCGGTTTTAAAACCGCATGACATTAACGATTACATGATATTGACTCAAATTCCCCTTTTTGCTTGTAGATGTCGAAAACAAAGAACCTCAAGTTTTCTGCACTCAATGTTTCCGGCGACAATTACTTACAATGGGCATTGGACATTAAGATAGCCCTTGAATCCAAAGATCTCGCCGAGTGCATTATGGAAAACAACGAGTGTGAGAAGAGGTCGAAGTTTAAGGCGATTGCGTTTATACGCCATCACCTAGCAGAGAGCCTTAAGAATCAGTACCTTACTATCAAGGATCCTCTCGACCTTTGGGTCGAGTTGAAGAATCGATACGATCACCAAAAAACGGTACTTTTACCGAAAGCCCAATATGATTGGAAAAACCTCAGGATCCAGGATTTCAAATCTGTGGAGGAGTATAACTCCGAGCTTTTTAAGATTGTCTCAATCCTGAGGCTATGTGGTGAAAAGGTGACTGATGATACCTTGCTTGAGAAAACATACTCAACATTCCACCCTAATAATGTGGTACTTCAGCAACAATACCGTGGAATGAAATTCAAAACATATGCAAGTTTGATCTCCTGCTTACTCCTTGCTGAAAAGAATAATGAGCTATTACTAATGAATAGCTCAATGAGACCTCCAGGATCCACACCGTTGCCGAAAGCCCATAAGGCCGAAATAGCCAAAGAACCTCGAGAGACCAAAGAAACCAACTACGTCCATAGAGGGTATCACGGTCGTGGCCGTGGTAGAGGACGTGGTGGTGGTCGTAGCAACCATAACTCCTACGGCCGAGGAAACCACCATGGTGGTAGAGGCCGTGGGAACAATGGTCGAGGTCGTGGCCGCGGGATCTTCAAACCGCAACACAAGGCCAAGTCCGTTTGCCATAGATGCGGAATGCCTTTCCTCGATTAGCTAAGCTCGAGCTA
>NW_003302550.1:8118343-8119558 GCF_000004255.2 Arabidopsis lyrata subsp. lyrata | reverse complement strand
ACAGTATAGAAAATCTTCGTAGTTTAGAACCAAAAATATTTATGTTTATCTATGTACACACTTATATATGAAATATACTAGTTTTGATAATGAGCTCCTTAGAAACGACGTTAATAATCTACCAAAAATGTCATTTTCTCTAAAAATTGGGTTTCAAGAAGAGAAACCTCGACTAAATCCTTGTTTGTTTAGAATCTTTTAGATGATACATTTGCGAACAAACTAATTAAGTTTAAAAGAAGAAGAAACTTAATGATAATATTACGGGATCTTCTCTTTTATGCCTTATGAATTCATACAAATCACCATAATAACAACATAATAAGAAACAAAGACAATGAGCTCGTTTAAATTTTGAGAAAAAAAAAAAAAAAAGCTCGTTTAAATATGGGAAAAAAACCCAAAAATGGGACTCAAAACATGAAGAAACAAAAGAGAAGAAACATCATCATCAAACTCGAAGAAACAAGGCCATTAACTCCGAACGAGAAAGCTCCCGAGTTAGAGGCCGGAGAATAGCTACCCTCCGGTGTGCTAGTAGTGAGAACGACAACAATCCAGTTATCATCAGAACCAATACCAATTCCAGTGAACTTAGAATCATTGAGGTCCTTGGAGTACTGAGACTGTGTGAAATTGGTCAAGACAAGACTTGGATCAAGGTTGGGAACACAAGCTGGCAAAATCGCACCGTCTCTAGTAACGGTAGGGTTGAGGCGGCATTTGGAGAGGAGCTTAGGCAAGTTTGGGAATCCAGGCTGGGTTCCAGGAACTGAGAATGAGCCAGTGGTGTTTGTGCAAGGCTGGTTCTTGAATTGGTCTGCGATTTCGTCTGCAAGACATTCTGCGTTTTCGTTATGTATTAAGGTTGTTAGGTTTAGTCCTGCTCTGTAATTGTTGATGCCTGTACGAAGAACATCTTCTTCATCTGTGGATATCAAAAAAAAACAGAACACACACCAAAAACAAAAGCAATATCTACAAAGTTAGATAAATCTCAATCGGGGGTAATTTAGTAAACAATGTAGTCGCCATTGATAGAGATCTAAGCTTAAATGGAACAGTTTCGACAATTTTAATACCAGATCTAAGTCAAATTCACGATCTACAGAGATCAAGAAACCCAAAATTGAAAAATCAAGAAGATCTTGAGGGAGATGAGAGAGTTACCGGCGGTGTCGGAAAGAACAAGACGATGAAGGGAGAGAAAGACTG
>NW_003302550.1:7989533-8118243 GCF_000004255.2 Arabidopsis lyrata subsp. lyrata | reverse complement strand
TGCCTGCATATTATATAAGTCCACTAGATGATATATATGAGATTACCAGAGGGTATTGAGCTCAAAGATAAAGATAAGAAAGGGTCTCGAGACCAAGACTGCATAAGGCTTAACAAATCGCTTTATGGACTGAAACAAAGTGGACGCATGTGGTACAATAGATTAAGCGAGTACCTAGTCAGAGAAGGTTATAAGAATGATCCCATCAGTCCATGTATCTTCATAAAGAAATTTGCAAATGAAGGGTTTGTGATAATAGCAGTATATGTGGATGATTTGAACATCCTTGGAACCTCTGGGGAAATCGCCCAAACAGTCAAATATCTAAAGAAAGAATTCGAGATGAAAGACCTAGGCAAGACAAAATTCTGTTTGGGATTGCAACTTGAGTACGTGAATAATGGAATCCTTGTGCATCAAAAGGCATATACTGAAAAAGTACTCAAGAGATTCAATATGGACCAGGCCCACCCATTGAGCAGCCCAATGGTGGTGAGAAGCCTCGGATTGGATAGTGATCCATTCGGTCCAAAGAAGGATGAGGAAGAAGTTCTCGATCCTGAAGTGCCATACCTTAGTGCCATAGGAGCGTTAATGTACTTGGCTAGCCACACTAGACCAGACATATGTTTTGCCGTGAACCTCCTTTGCCTAAATTTAGTTCATGATCAACCCAAAGGCACTAGAAAGGTTTGAAGGAAGGTTTGGTTAAATTTTAAATTCTATTCTTCCTATGTTTGTTTATTTGGGTTTTATTCTATACTGATCTAACCAAAGAAGGTCTAGTTTGCTTTGGTTTAGTTTGTTTTGCTGATGCAGGTAAAATCAGATTATGGCATGGTCAATAGATAGGAACTACGTGTGGCTTGATCCCTTCCAAGGGTACGTAGGCAGCCTTCTTCAAGGCGCAGCTACTACAACATCAAAGACCATCATATGAGGAGACAACACAGCCTGTATCGCTCAGCTCAAGGACGGCTACATCAAGGGAGATCGGACGAAGCACATTCTAACAAAGTTCTTCTTCACGCATGACTTGCAAAGGGATGGAGAAGTTCGAGTGGTACAAGTTCGATCCAGCGACAACTCAGCCGATCTCTTTACCAAGGCATTACCAACATCGACATTGAGGAAGCTCACGCATCAAATTGGAATGCGGAGACTTAAGGACTTGCAGGGATGACCAAAACAGGGGGAGTAATACGTGCTGTACTCTTTTTCCTTAACCATGGTTTTGTCCCAATGGGTTTTCCTGGTAAGGTTTTAATGAGGCAGCATCCCCAAGCGTATTACTGAGATCCTTTGGCATCTACACGGTTATGTCATCCAAGGGGGAGTGTTATAAACCACATGTTGGATGGACTCCATAACCGTGGACCTTATGCATATTCTAGAAGGCCCATGTCCATGTCCTAGAAGGCCCATGCCCATGTTCTTGAAGATTCTCCTTATGACGGCCTATATTGTACTTAGTGGGCTTTTGGGCTTTAGGGTTTACTAACCCAATGAGGATTTGTCTTCTCTCATTATGTATATATATGTAACGAATTTCATTCATGAATACATAGAAAAACAATAAGTTTACAACAATTAGTTAGTTCTTGTCCACTCGACTTGATGCCACGTAGACAATTAACTAACTTACCAAACGATGTCGTTTTAGTGTGATGTTTTTTTCTTCACTCAAATTTAAGAGGGAAATTTAACTATACTTGATTAATAATGATATGGATATAATCATTGAAGTTCTACCAGTTTTTTTTTTCTTTTTTTTTTCTCTCTCACAATAAATATACAATTAGTTGAATTCAACAAACATTTATTCTTCGTTTATTTTATATTTTCAGAAATACTAATAAATTCAGCAAAAACTTGAATTTTTTTCTTTTCTTACGTCATCTCCATTATTTGCATGGCATAAGATAAGACCATGTATATAAGTGATATTTTTAAAGTATCACAAGCCCATAAATTATTTTTATATGGAAAAAACAATTAGAATGGGTCTGATCAGTATTAATCCCGTGATACTTTTGATACTAGTATCATCTGACGTAACATCTCCTGATTGGTCTCGTTTGCCAAAAGCAGGAGAAAAAAAAATATTAAACAAATATTATAAATAATACTAAAAATTCTTAATGATACTTGATGAATTCACCTATGATCATACTCAACTAAATTGCAAAAAAAAATATATATATATATATATATATATATATATATATATATTTTGGTCAACATTGCGATATTATATTCCAAGGAAAGAAGATGTTTACACTACTTTCTCCGGCAATTTTGTTTTTTTCTTGAGATAAGTCTCTCCTCCAGTAGAATATGCCATTGCAAGACAGATCAAGACAATAGCGCAATGTCTTAAAATCTGAATATAAAATAAAAATCAGATAGCGTGGACCAAATCCTTGCAAGAATCAACTAAAAAATGTAACTCGCATGCAACTCTCTTCTCTTATTAAAAATTTTCACCATAATAACAACATATTAAGAAACAAAGACAACGTGGTGACTTAAAAACATGGAAAAATTAAAACACCAAAAGTGGGGACTCAAAACATGAAGAAACAAAAGAGAAGAGACAACAAACTTGAAGAAACAAGGCCATTAACTCCGAATGCAAAAGCTCCTGAGTTAGTGGCCAGAGAATAGCTACCACCTGGTGTGTTTGTAGTGAGGACGGCAACAAGCCAAATATCATCAGAACCAATACCAACTCCAGTGAACTTAGAATCATTCAAGTTCTTGGTTAAGACAAGGGCGAAACTGCTCAAGTCAGGGGTCGTATCATGCTTAGGAGCACAAACTTGCATTATCGAACCGTCTCTGGTTACGTTTGTGTTGAGGCTGCATTTAGCGAGGAGGTTAGGGAAATTTGGGATTCCAGGATCTGTTCCAGGGACTGAAGCTGAGCCAGTGGTGTTTGTGCAGGGTTGGTTCTTTAATTGGTCTGCGATTTCTTCTGCGAGACATTCTGCGTTTTTGTTCTTTGTTAAGGTTCTGAGGTTTACTGATGTTCTGTATTGGTTGAATACTTTAAAAAGAAGTTCTTCTCCATCTGTGGATTTCAAAAACAGAACACCAAAACAAAAACAAAAAAACCAACTTTTCAGATAAAGATGTAGATCAAGAAACCATAAATTGAAAAATCAAGAAGATCTTGAAGGAAATGGGAGAGTTACCGGTGTTGGAAAGAACAGGACGATGAAGGGAGAGAAAGACTGAGAGAAGAAACAGTAGATGGAGCTTGGAAATCGCCATTGTTGTAGAGCTTCTTCTTCTTACTTCTTTGATGATTAATTGTTTGGTGGTGATGAATCTTTTCTCTTCTTCTCTCTATTATTTATGAGAGATTTTTAGTTCCTTCCCATTGACTGACTCTTCAAAAGTCGTTGCTTCGGTTTAGTTTTTCTTATCCATTGCCACTCAGACAATTATAACTCACTCATTATGTCGTTTTAATGGGATATTTTTCTCTTCACCCAAATTTAAGAGGGAAATTATGGCCATTTGATAGGGATAGAAGTTCTACCATTTTTTTTTTTTTCAAACACAATTAGTTGAATTTCACAAACATTTATTCTTAATTTATTTATTTTTCAGAAATACAAATTAAATTCAGCAAAAAAAACTTGATTTTTTTTTCCTTTCTTACACTATCTCCATTAATTATATTGGCATGGCATGTTGTTGGCATGAGATAAGAAGAAGCTAAATTGCGAAAGTATATTCTAAGAAAAAAAAAATATCTTTCAATTTTGAATTTTCTTGACATATAAGTCTTTAGTAGAATATGCCATTGCAAGACAGGTGAAGACAAAAGAGCAATGTCTTAAAATCTGAATACAAAATAAAAAAAAAACTGGTGGTGTATGTGACTTGATGAAGATAGGGTGGACCAAATCCTTCCAAAAATCAACTAAAATGCAATTTCATGCAACTCTCTTCTCTTCTCTTTTATCTTCCCCTCTCTTCAAACTCTTCAAGAGACAATCTTTCCTGCGAAAATGGGGGTCTCTGCTGACTGCAGAATCTCCTTCTCTGCCCCGAGCTGCATACGTAGTAGCTCCACGGGCTTGACTAGGCACATTAAGCTTGGCAGCTTCTGCAATGGTGAGCTCATGGGGAAGAAGCTCAACTCGGCTCAGCTTCCAAACATTCGTCTTCGATCTTCTTCTAACTTCTCTCTGAAGAGAATTTCAATGTCTCTAAATAGTGTAGCTGGAGAGAGTAAGGTAACAAGTTTCAACCTTTTTTTGGTTCTGCTTCTTATTCTTCGATCTTCAAGCTAATCAAAAGTGCCCTGCCACTGCATTTGTTTATGTCAACCACCTCCAGGTACACGAACTTGAGACTGAGAAAAGGGATTCAAGGACAGTTGCTTCCATTATTCTTGGAGGTGGAGCAGGAACTCGTCTCTTTCCTCTCACAAAACGCCGCGCCAAGCCTGCTGTTAGTTGCTTATCTGTTGCAAAGTTTCCCATATTGCTGAATTTCCTGCAGCACAATGTATAATTAATCGGGAATATGCGTGTATTGCAGGTTCCTATCGGGGGAGCCTATAGGTTGATAGATGTACCAATGAGCAATTGTATTAACAGCGGAATCAACAAAGTCTACATACTCACACAATATAACTCAGCATCATTGAACAGGCATTTAGCCCGTGCTTACAACTCCAATGGAGTTGGCTTTGGAGATGGCTATGTTGAGGTTTGATATTCTGTCTTCATCATCCGTTACGAGCCAACTGGTTTGATGCATCTGAGGCAATTGTTTTCAGGTTCTTGCGGCCACTCAAACGCCAGGAGAATCTGGTAAAAGGTGGTTCCAAGGTACAGCAGATGCGGTTCGGCAATTCCATTGGCTTTTCGAGGTAGAAATCAGACTTTAAATAGCTTATCATCACATCAAAAACAAGCAGTTCAACAATTCTTTTCATAGGATGCAAGAAGTAAGGACATAGAGGATGTATTGATCCTTTCTGGAGATCACCTCTACAGGATGGATTATATGGATTTTGTACAGGTGAGACAAAATTACTTGAGCCCATGTCCTTCATCAAGAATTAGTTACTCTCGGAGACTCATGCCATGAAATTCAATCTGCAGGATCATCGGCAGAGTGGCGCGGATATAAGCATTTCCTGCATACCAATAGATGACAGGTGAATGCAAAAGAGTAAATAGATCCTTACATTTCTTCCCAAACTTATTCTGCTGAATCAAAGATCATGATTTCTTATAGTCTCTTTCTGTGTTACATGGTAGACGTGCCTCAGATTTTGGGCTTATGAAGATAGATGACAAAGGAAGAGTTATCTCTTTCAGTGAAAAACCTAGAGGAGACGAACTGAAAGCAATGGTATGTTGAAAACTTCATATCTCATCTCGGAACAAAATCTGAAGATTATTCTAACCTCGGGGTATCCTTAGGCAGTAGACACAACTATTTTAGGACTTTCCAAGGAGGAAGCTGAAAAGAAACCATACATAGCGTCCATGGGAGTTTATGTTTTCAAGAAAGAAATACTGTTGAATCTCTTGAGGTAACACCTTTAGTTCTATATTCTGTCCCTGCATTCTTAGAACACTGCAAAACAAATATCATATCTTGCAACTGTTTTTGAAACCAGATGGCGTTTCCCCACGGCAAACGACTTTGGATCAGAGATTATACCCTTCTCAGCTAAAGAATTCTATGTGAATGTCAGTAACATTCAGATTAAGCACACATTTACGTCCAATGTTATATCAAGGGATGATAACAAGATCTTTTGAGCAGGCTTATCTCTTTAATGACTACTGGGAAGATATAGGAACGATAAGATCTTTCTTTGAGGCAAACCTCGCCCTCACTGAGCATGTAAAGACCAATATTCTCCAAGACAATTCTATTTCCAAGATATTGTTCACAATCTATATACTTGTTTTATTAATATCACTTACGTCTACACCTTTTAGCCCGGGGCATTTAGTTTCTACGACGCGGCGAAACCAATTTATACATCAAGGAGAAACCTGCCACCATCAAAAATAGACAACTCTAAGGTAAGTAAAACCAGCCATGGTATTTCCTTCTACTTTTATGTATTTCGGCATTGGTCCACTTTCTTCAGGATTAACTCTTAAGTTCATTACATTTGAAGCTCGTTGATTCGATCATTTCTCATGGAAGCTTCTTAACCAACTGCTTGATTGAGCACAGCATTGTAGGGATTAGATCCAGAGTAGGCAGCAATGTTCAGTTGAAGGTAGGCATAACTTTCTTATTCTAAATCATAATGAAAGGAGTAGACTCTAAGACTGTATGATGATCTAAAATTATGGAAACTCTAGGACACTGTGATGCTTGGGGCAGATTACTACGAAACTGAAGCAGAAGTTGCATCACTACTTGCTGAGGGAAAAGTTCCCATTGGAATAGGAGAGAACACAAAAATTAAGTAAGACTAACTATCAACTTCACATGGTTTACCTTAGAAACAGTTTTCATTTGTGAAGTTTCCTCATTCCTTTTTTCCTGCCTTCTGCTTTTCCCTACAGAGAATGCATAATAGACAAGAATGCTAGAGTCGGGAAGAATGTAATCATCGCAAACTCAGAGGTAAAGTTTTATTTTGTTTAAGAAAGGAAGGGACCCATCAGACATACAATTCTTCTTTAGCTTATCTCATTTCCACTAATGTGACGGTTTGCAGGGAATACAAGAAGCAGATAGGTCATCCGATGGATTTTACATCAGATCTGGCATTACAGTTATCTTGAAGAATTCAATAATTAAAGATGGAGTTGTGATATGATACTTTTAAGTTTTAATTGCGAGAACTAAGAATGCAGAGCATAAAAGTCAAAAACTAAATTATTAAAGAAATTTATTTGATAATGATTGATGACACTTCTCATATACTCTTCCCATGTAATTAGTTAGTTACATTAGGAGCACTGATGGTGTAAAAAATTGAGGAAACAAAGGCAAATATGAAAATTTTATGTACTGGATATTTAAGACTGTACCTACAACATCAGTTCCTCGCAGCTGAACATAAGTTCATTTTCGTATCTTTGCAAGACAAATCTCTCCTCTGCCGTGATCAGATTAGCAACAATGCACTTCCTGTCAGAAAAGGGTTTCCGACCAGCTCTTCCAGCTCGGTGCAGATAATCTGTAACCGTTTGTGGGAGATCAAAGTTGAAGATATGAGTTGTTTCTGGTAGATCAATCCCTCTTGCTGCAATATCAGTAGAAACAAGAAGAAACCCTCCTCCTTGCCTGATTTCCTATGGGAAATCATGGAGGTTAGTAATAAAAAGTAAGCATCTAGGATAATTATCCACAGAAATAGAACCACGTACTGTTAGTGAAGCTGCTCGTGAATTGAAATTCATGTCCCCCTCTAGTAGGAGGATCTCCAGCGAGCCTTTATATGAAGTTTTAAGGAATTCCATTAGTAGAGTTGTAGATGGATCATTTCCAGCCTTTTTTGACTTCTCAGACTGAAAAGAAGAAACAGAAAATAGTGTTAAAATGGTTAGATTAAGTGAAGTAAAAAGGGAAATAGAGGTTTCCAATACCTGCTCCCCTACAAATATGATAGCTGATTCAGGTGCATCAGACTCTAACAAGGCACGCAGTACTTGATGCTTGTTTGTCTTCTCACACATCTGCCAAAGTAGAGATTAGATGTACTAATAGATGCATATCATGAAAAAAGAAGTGGAGCAAGTTATGTCTTACAACAAATCTGTGAAGAAGGCACAACGGCATGGGCATGATTGCACTAACATGAACATGGACAACATCCCTCTGCAGAAAAAAAAAAAAAAGAAGAAGACAACTGACTTGAATTATCATTTGGGTAGTATCTACAGCAGCACAAATCATTTGATTCATAAACCAAATCCCGAACATAGTTGACAGCAACAGAATCATTCATAAGCTAACCTTTGTCCACTTTTGCTGTATACAGTCATGCACAAAATGTTTATGCTGGGGGATGGAAGCACTGGCAAAAACTGTCTGACGTTTATCGCATGAAGAAAACGATGTCAAAAGCTTCCGCACAGAACCGACTTGTTTCGATGAGTAGAATAAGAAATCAACCTATCAAGTGACCATTCAAATATATTCCTGGGTGAGAAAATGTTCCGAGCATGATGTTAAAAATGCAGAACAGCCTCAATCATTTTTTATGGAGAATAAGCTGAAAGTTGAGAAAGTTTTTACCTCATCTACAACAAGAACTTTCACCGAGTCAAGTCTAAATATGTGTTTTTCTAGCATGTGACACAGACTTGCTACCGTAGCGACCAAAATTGCTGGTGGCTCAGCCTGAAAGATCAAGAAACCTTTTGAGTAACCTAATATGGTCGAGTTAATAAGAAACCGCCATGTCAAAGTCTAACCTTTAGCCAGCTTTTGTGCCTTCTTAGCGTCCCTCCATCTAAAAGAGCCATTACCGTACACCCTTTCACATCGATCTCCGATTTTGCAGCCAACATTCGAGCAACTTTTGTAACCTAAACCAAAAGAAGCATCACTTACAATCATGTCATAAAAAAGATCAAGGCGAATGAAGATTAAAAATCAATGCCTACTAGTACACTTACTTGCATACCGAGCTCCCGAGTGGGAACAACAATAACAGCTTGCACAGAAGATCGTTGAGGATTTATAAGAGAGAATATGAGTAACAGGTAAGTCAATGTCTTTCCTGAACCTGTCTAAGATTACCCAAAAACATACCAATGTTTAACCAAAACAGATAATCAAAAAGAGAGAAACATAAATTGAGGATAAGGATTAGAGAAAGGACTTGAGCATGGAGGATGCAATCACGGCCTGTGAACAAAGTAGGAAGAGCTTCTCTTTGAATATCCGTGGGAGAGATAAACCCAATCTCCTCCATTCTGCACAGTTTTTTCAAAATTATTTCACAAATTTCGAATTTCACCGGAAGAAAAAAAAGTTGTGAAACGAAGCTTGCCTGTGCAAGATATGCTCGGGGACAAAACCTTGGCAGATTTTACGTAGAGTCAAAGCAGCTGTGTCAGTAGCACTATTGCTTTCGATTTCAGAGCTAGTTTCGGCGACGGCTTGGAGGTTGATAATCCGAGAGTTGGAGGAGGTTTTGAGAGCTCTGCTAGTGGAAGTAGAGTGGAAGAAACTGGGCTTTAGTGTTGAGAAGAGGGGAGGATTAAAGGGTGAGATTTTAGGGAAGAAAGCGAGATGAGGAACATTAAGAAGCTGGGACGCCATTTTTGAGTTTGAGCACCTCCGGAGCAAAGGTGAAATCGGCAACGAAGGATAACGATTTTTTTTTTTTTTTTTTAAATAAAAAACTCTTTTACATGTCAAATTTAATGCTTTTTTTTTTGTTGGAATTTACAATTTTATTGTCGACTAATTTGCTAGTTTCTGATGGTCGTAGACGCATAATGTTAATGATATTCAAATTACAAACACAAAAAAAAGCCGAAGTTGGAACTACAAAACATGAACCTGTTCACTGTACAAACAAGACTGATCATAGTACATGTCATGAATATTTTCTTATGAACCCTCTACAGATCATAAACCTGTTTCAAAGAAATAATGGTTCATACGAAAAAATAATTAGTTTGATAACCTAATCTAACTTACTATTTACTTGTTTTTTTTTTTTACTCCACTTTTCTATGGTTTTGTACCATTGCCACTGGAAAACCAAGCTGACGAGTCTTATTAGACCACCGAACATAACTTCAATGAGAGCAAGCCAAAACGATCCCTGAGGGGACATGCCGGTGCTAGCAATTGATAGTAAGAAGCCAATAAAATGGCATGTCACTGTGAATTTTCCAGCTTTGATTCCATCAAAACATATCTTGGCTACTTCATTGGTTTTCATTGAGCCAGATGATGCGGCTATGATTGAAGTTAGCTCTGGCCTCTTCTTCAGTTCTAAGATCCCAAACAACAAAAATCAATTAATCTTTCACCACGAATCTGAAACATACATATATATCTGGACAAAAGAACTCAGAGCAGCAATCAATTGTGTTATACTTCAGTCGCAGTTTTTTCACGTGATATATGATTACCAAGATAAGAGACAACACAAGTAGGAGTAAAATTTTACTCTTAATGTGTTTTGTAACTCAGGACTATATACACTTTTATGTAGTCTGTCTACAACTCTTACTGAACCAGATCTGGCAACTAATCTGGAAGTTAATTGAGTCATCCACTCAGTATAACGAGGCGTCTAAGTGTCAATCCACGATCCTAGATTATGTTTTCATGTGGTATAGTATGTCATATCTTACATACCCATGATGAATAAATTTATCAAAAAAAGGAAAAGAGTCATTGTTTACCTTCTTCAAACCCGGGTGTATCAGTGTCAGGAGGAAACAAGAGAGTCACATGAATGTCATCAGAAATAACTTCTTGCTGCAATGCTTGCGCTAAACCCTGAAGCCCAAACTTGCTTGCTGAATATGCAGTGTAACCATAGATACCTGCCTGAAAACATAAAAAAAAAAAAAACACGATACATCACAAAGTCTATCTGCAAAAATGCATCTCTCCACTTCCACAAGTGCTTCCATTTTCACAAACTTAATTTAACAATTACCAAACTGTAGGCAAGCTTGGTTTAAATTCTTGGAAGAAAAGTTGAGAGAATCTTGACTAGAGCCTAGAACCATGGATAGGTCATCTAGTTTGAACTTAAAACCCTTGATCTCTCTCCATTGCATTAAAGTTAACCTCGAAATCTCGAACCGCATAATTCTCAAGCTAGCTAAATCTGTTTTCTTGCATTCTTGCAGTGACCATAATCAATAGAAACTTGACTTGATTGCACAATCTATCAAAAAGGCTTCACATGACTAATCAAGTGTGCTAGTTACAATGCCTAAATTCCTTGATCTACTCTGAGACTATGATACAGCGGTAGAGTGAGTGAGAGACGAACCTGACCAGCTTGAGAGGACACAAGAGAAATGGAAGCAGGACCACGACCTTCCCTTGCTTTCATAGCAGGCAAAGCAGCCTTAATCACATTGAAGCTCCCAACCAGATTCACATCAATCATGAACTTAACCTCCTCAGGACTCTGTTTCTCAAGCTCTTTCCCAATAAACACGCCTTGATTAACAATCAACACATCGATCGGCCCCGATTCGTCAACCGCCTTCGAAACGGCGTCGTAATCGCGAACGTCGGCAGAGAACGTAGCGACCTCAACACCGGTAGCTAGCTGGATGGATCGTTTGGCTTCGGCGAGGTTTTCAGTTGAACGGGCGAGGATGGAGACTTTAGCGCCTTCGGAGACGGCACTGTGAGCGAGAGCGAGTCCGATTCCGCTTGATCCACCGGTGATGAATACGTGACGGGACTTGATGGGAATTTTGACGGATCTTGGCCGTACGATGAAAGCTAAGATGATGAGGAGAGAAACGAGGAAGAGGATGAAGAAAAGGAAGAGAGAAGAAATTGCCGCCATTGAAACGAAACGCTACAAAAGCTCGGTGGTTATTGGCTCATCGAAGAAAATTAAGACCATAACGAAAATATTTTTAATTAAATCACCGAAATATTAAGGAATCTTACTATTATTTGATTTTTTTTTTGGACAAACTATTATTTACTAAATTAAGGAAAAGAATCTTGTATTGAATCCACCGCCATTTATATCATAAATTATGAATATTTTAGAGCAATAAGCCAATAATCAACAGAATGTTGTAGTGGAATCTTCTTCAATATATTTTAACTTTGGTACTTTCAAGTTTGAGTAGTATAATCGTTATTCGTTGTAAAAAAAAAAAAAAAACTTTGGTGCTCTCATGGTTTGTTGATTGATATTATAAGTTAACCTTATATTATCTTTGTTTGTTACAAGTTTGATTACTCTTTAGTTATGTTAATGAGTCTGTCTATATGTAGGCTTTTATTACTTTCTTTTGATTTTTGCGCCTTTGAATATTTGCATTATTTTTTTTTTTTGTCTTCATTGAATTTGTCTGAAGAAAGAAAGAAAATATGTGAATATGTGATGTATATTATGGAAAAATCAAGTGATTTTAATGGAAAGTGTCATCATATAGTTTTGCTATTATTAGAAATACTAATGGCATATAAAAAGAGAGAGAGAGAGAGAGAGAGAGAGATTGGCATGTGAGTGGCAGGACAGAAGGTGTGTGAGCTTGTGACAGTCTTTTGGACCTCTTTAGATCTGACTTTTTTTTATATATATATTCAGACAGTGTGGCAAACTCTTGTGATGTCCCAAAGATATTGATTGATTGGAGAGAGAGAGAGAGAGAGAGACATGGAACATTTGCTAATCTCACATGGGGCTTGTCTTTACACATTCCTCTATCAATCTAGTAGTAATCAACGAAAAACAAAGGCACAAATTTGATTTTCATTCAATCCTTAAAAGATTACAAATGGAGGAAAAGTTAGTGCATCTCTAAAATGACAAGAAAGAGTTACATAAAAGCAAGAACAAACTTGGAACATATCTCCAAGACCTTCCTTATACAATAATCCTTTTATTGTTCGCTGAATTTACAAACAAATCAATCTTATGCATCTAATTTAAAATTATATGAATTGATCACACAGAAGAATATTTGTTAAAATTAATCAGGTGTAGATAGATGATGCATCTCTGTAGGTTCTTCCTGGGATAGAAGCATGAACATTAGTGTTCATGTTGCTCTTGTTGTTGTTGTTGTGAGTGGTGACAGTACTTCTTGAGTTCTCATGATTCTGCTGATGATACTCTTGTCTGTTTTGATGAAGAGAGTGTTGTTGCTTGGCGCTGAAGGAACTATACCTTCCTTGCTTTTGATGATGATGAGGTCTTCTTCTAGGCTGAGACGATTTAGGGATGAACACACCAGTCCCTTTGCTCTGTTCTTGTTGATACATATATGGAGCCGTTTGGTAACCTCCTCTGAACAAACCCTGTTTCCACAAAGATTCAAGAAACACAGTTAGAGATGGAGAGCGAGAAAGAGAAAGAGAAAGGGTGTGGACAGAGGAACAAACCTGGAATGAGAGAGAGGAGGAGGAGGAAGACAGAGAAACAGGGTTTAAGTGTTCATCTTCATCCATGATGAGAAGGGAGATTTGTTTGCTTATGTCTGCAAAGAAGACATCATCATCAAGCTCTAACTCCATAGCCATAGCTCTTAGCTTTCCAAGTTTCTTGAGACTTGGTTGTTTTGTAAGACAAGTCTTGTGTGTGTGTTTTTTATTGGGTTTGCTTCAAGTGGAGTTCGAGGGAATGTTGAAAGAGTCAAATAAATAGGCAAGAGATTGGCATTTAGAGAGATATAGAGACTAAGAGAGAGAGAGGGAAGGGCATGTGGGTGGGAGAGTAGGGCCAGAGAAAAGAAAGAAACTTTTTTTTAACAATTGTAAATCTAATCTGGCTAAGTCCCCACTCAACACAACATGAAGGACAGAAGGAGGTTGTGCATTGATGTTATCCAGTTGTTACATTTTTTTTAAAGATAGAATCAAAGTTCACACACAACCCATATCCACTCTGTTTTTGTTACATTTAACATCATTAGATGTGTCACATATTAACCAAAAACTTTGATATAGCTTTTACCAAATTACTACCAATAGAACTGAAGAGAACCAACACTTATTTAGGATGCAAGAACTATCATGGCAAAAAAAAAAAAACTCTCTTTGATAGGGCCTAAGGAAATCTTTGTTATGGCTATAAGATCCTCGAACAGCCACATCCGAAGACAGTTTGTGGTTGGCAATTGAGGAAATGGACAATGATCAATTTGGATTTGGGAAAGAGAAAGAGAGAGAAAATCTATATAACTCATTGATATGATATGGTTTTGAGGATAGTGTTTGAGTGAAGTAGGGTCACACACCAATCCTACTTCATAAAATCGATTTCCCAAGTGAAAGCTTGATGGTCTATATATTATTATACATAAACAATTATATCTATTTTCTTTTGACATATCACTATTCTTTATGAAAATTTGATGTTTACTCATTTTGTTGGTCTTTGATTTTTGATAGCATGTTCCCAACTCTTGACCTTTCAATGGTGATAATGAACAAAAGAAGTCGTAGAACTACCTTATCTCTTTACCCATACTACGTTTCAAAAGACTAGTTTTAAAGTCTCTATGATCTAGTGAAAAGAAAAGTGCAAGCAAGTATAGCCACAAATAGAAGAAGATAAAAAGAAATATAAAAAGATAAGTTTAAACCAACAAATACAACCACAAGTGATGCATAAAATGCCTTTCCAAAAAAAATGAGAATAGTCTTTTGACTCTTTGTTTCATTTTGGTGTTGTTGGCGTCTACTACTCCAACGGATGAACAATGTAGTTGCAAAACTTGCAATTGGCGTTTGTACCGGCTGGTTTTAATAACCACATTTTGGTTAATGCTAAATCCGAAAACACGTTAGGTTTTATGTAATTTCTCATTACTATTTCATGTTAACTCTATATGTTAAGTTACAGAACTCAGAGCTCCTTTTATCTGAAATCGCAGGTAGAATCCTGATCATATGAACCATTAAGAAAACAATCTCAGACACAGATTGATCTTTTTTCAGGCTTTAAACTTTTTCTTGTCACAGAGGTCACATCTTCGAGTTTAAGAACAAATCATATAAACTCGTCTGTTTGGAGTCATTTTTTGTTCATCACGCAGTAAAATTCTGCAATCACAGCTATAAACGACAAAACAAACAAAACAAGGACCAAAAATAAGAACTGGACAAGTCAAGCTGCCCAATTATCTCAATGGATCTAAAAGCTGCCATCAGAGGGTTTCTCTGTGTATTCATGCTCCAATGGCTGTATCCATGTCTGTAACACCATCGGCTCCTTTGAAAACAACTCTTACCTTCGTTGAGCACGACTCTTTCTCGTTGTTCTTTAGGGCTGTCCCAAACACATGGATAGTGTCCTTCTGGACTCTTCCCATGAGGTCATAGAGCGGCTTGCTTAGCTTTGGTCTGTGAAACTCTTCTAGAACCGGAGGTGCCTGCATGTAGAGAGTGTTTTCCCCGTGCTTAACACTTGCTTTTGACAATAGAAGCTTCGGATGATCTTCAAGCATCTCAATGAACTAGGAGAAAGAAAAACAAAACATGAGCAAATGGTAAAGAATTGAGACGTTACATGGACAAACAAAGCGCATACTTTGGCACGAGTAAATTAAGATATAGCTAAAAGGACAGAAAAGCCTGGAGAAGGCGAGAAGACTATACAAAATATCAGCCACGTATCTATACAGGGATGAAAGTAAATGCATCAATGGAGATAGTAGCAGAGAAGATAATGTAGCATGAATGAAGCAATACATGAGTATGAAAATCAAGATAATCGTGGTATTAAAAAGACAATGAGATGATAATGCGAGAGGAAGGACCTTTGATAAAGTGACTGAGGTGTCCAGCTCAATCAGAATGCCCGGACCACATACAAGACAGTCGGTGTCCCTCTCGAACTTCGTCACTTCAGTGTAAAGACCCTCTCCACCGTTATACCTTGCGAAAATGAAAACCAACCAAAATGCAACATTGAATTATTTGTAAATTCATATATTTAATTTTTAGTAGAAAAGCTGTACTCCGAACACTAGCAAGTAAGGTAGAAAGAAAGAAATAAACCATACGTCAAATAATTTACAAGTGTTTTGCTGCATGCAGACACAATCTTCAAGGTTTCAAGCGCACAAGCTGCAGATATAATTGCATTGGTGGAAGCAATCGCCGGTATTATGTTTTTAACCACACCCTATACAATAAAACAATCGTCTTCTCATAATTTCTTCATGAATACAACAACTAGCATATGGATTTCATTGTCCATGTTTAAACGGTCACCGGTACTTCAGCCGAGAACTGGAAATTTTAGAAAGTGAACACAAAGAAAAAGCGAGGATGGTTACATACTTGTGTGAGAGAGTATGTGACACCTGGAATTCCAAAAAGCTCAGCTCTCCTGATAGCCTGTGAAGTAATGGCAAATATGAAATAAACCCTTATTAAAAAACCATAGCATAAACAAGTAAAAGAATGACTAACCTCATCATAGACCCACTTCATATGTTCTGGCTCATCAGGATCAAAGGTTTTTCCATGATGAACCTGCAGGAAGAATCGACTTTACCATGAATAAACCAAATACATATTCAATAGGAAAGAAGAGTCTCTTTCAGAGAGACTACACAAAGAATCCATTCACATACCGCTTCCCACTGAATTAGATGAGCATATTCAATGCAATGAGCTGCATTCCTAGGAGTTTCTGCAAGAGTGCACAACGGAAACTTCACTTGAGGTGGGAAAAGATAAATAGTGCACTCAAAACAGGGTGTAACTCCAGGCAAGATAACTCTAGCATGACCCTTGAAACCTTCAGTTCCCCCATCTACCATCGGCTTGATTGTTTCTCTTTTCGGAGTATCATCTTCATTATACTCTACATTTCACAAGCACATGAGCAGACAGAGGACTTCAAAAAGCCGAGGCATAAAGAGTTTTGGGTAGACTGTTTAAAGGTAAAAGAATTTCCATACCAAGAAACCCACAAGCAACCCCATTGATGTATTTGCGAGCTTCGATAGAATCAAGACCAAGGGCAATGATATTAAAATCGCTATAAAACTCAATCTCTTTGTCTTCTATACGTGAAAAATGCGGCACAATCTCCACTCCACTCACTCTCTCCATGACACGCTTTGCTGCAACCTCTGCCTTAGGCTTTCCTACATCTTCAAGCCTAAAACAACAAGACCCATCAGAATCAACCAAATTTCAATTCCCACTAACAATTTCACAAACATACCACACAAGAGACACACACAGGGAACATAATGGATCAATTCTAAGGGTTTCTAGTGGTAAACCAAAGAGACAAAAGAAGGAGAAAATTACCTGAATAGGAACTGACGATTGAGATTAGTAACCTCAATACGGTCCATATCAATCACATCGAGATTACGAAAACCCGAAAGAGCCAAATCCTTGAGAAGCTCACAACCTAATCCACCAGCACCAACCACCAAAATTCTCACATAATCCCTTATGTCATCTCTCAGCTGTATACAAACAAACACTCATCTCAGAAAACCCACAAAAACGATACAGAAAAAACCCGAAGAAGGGATTGAGGAAAAAAGGCGTTTACGTCGGGTCCGGGAAAGAAGCCGGGGTCAACGAGATTCCCATGACGGAGAAGAAGCTTGTCAAGGTCTCTAGTCTTACTTTGAGGAACTTGAGGAGGAACATCGAGATCAGCCATTGAAACCGAGAGAGTGGCGATTCACGGAGATTGATCACGGAGGAGAGAGCTCAAAGACTTAAAGCCGACACACTGCCACAGAGCTCCGAAACTTGTATTGGCTTCTCTTTGAGCCGACCCTTATAGTTATTGGGTCAATAATGGGCTTGGCCCATAGCTATATTATATTAGGAAAAACACCTTTTATTTAGATCTTGATTTAATATCCCTTGGTTTAATTTGGACATTTTTTAAAGGTTTTTTTTAAAGACTAGGTTATAACCCCCGCATATACTTTTATTGATTGTTTTAATATATTTTTGGGCTATGTAATCAATTAATTACAATCATTTTTCATTTTTAAATTCTTTTTAGCATAAATGTTGTTTTATTCATATTTTTAGTATCATTTATATTGGTTAAAAATTTGTTTTAATAAAAAAAGCTCATAGGATAGAACTTGTTATAAAACATATTATAAATATGATGTGTCATATTTTACTCAAGTATATAAAAAAAGACTTCAAAATTTTAGTAATTAAAATGATCTAATATCCGAACATCAAACTTGAAACATAAAAAATTACCAATCAACATTTAAATGAAAAGAAACAAATGAATAAACTTACACATGTTATATGTATATATTGTATATCTTTTTTTATTTTATTTTCATATACCTACCTCTTGATTGATTATTCTATTCATTTTTTTTATCCCAATTATAAAATTTCTATTTTTCTTGCTTCAATTTATTGCCATTCTTTCAATTTTGTTAATAATTTATTTTAAATAACAAACTGAATCAAGACAAACCAAATTAAAATGAACCGAAATGAGTTTGATTAGAGACTTGATGTTTTATTAAAATTGAAATAACCGAATGAAATTTAACTCGAAATCAAACTAAAATGCTGACCCCTAACTGTGATTAAGAAGGGATATTGACAAATATAGTGAGACTAATAATGGTATTAGTAAAGACACTCATTTAAGATTTAAGAAGACTCTAGTATGGTAAGAAGCTTTGCTATGGGAAATACTCTCAGAGGAAAAGAGGGGCTGTCGTTTTGTTTGTTAAAGAGTTATACTATGTTTTCGTACTTGTCCATTATACTACCATACTGGGTTATGCAATAAAATCTTACATTAAGTCAATATACATTGATTCATAGAAATAAATATGCAATAACTTAACCTCGCTCATACTTACAAAGTTACAAGTGTCAAATCTTCCTAAAAAGATAGATGTATTAGTTTAATTTGATTTGCAAACTAAATTGACAAACAATATAAAATAACCTTTAATTTGCTATAATTTATATCCTACCATTCGTTTATTAATTTGATATGTTTTATATATAGAGAAATAACTTATAATAGCACTAAAACAAGTCTTATAGATTCTAATATTATTATAAAGTATTATACATATTTGTGATAACTTTTAGAACCCCAAATATCTATTTTCATTAAATAGTTAATTAACAGAGTCAGACAATATCTTCGAAATACATAAGTAATGTCAATACTTTTTGACCAAAATAATATTTTTTTAGCATAAATCTAAAAATTATTTAATAGTAAAATTAAATAAATTGGGTCAATTTTAGATTTCCCAAGATTACGATATATATATATATATATATATATAGTCTTTTCTTTAAGAGCCAAAAAAATTAACAACATTTTTTTCTCATTAACTTTGTACAAAATTTCTTTTATCATGGGTACTACAAAAAATCTGGTGATCTTTTTTCACATTGTCATATTAACAGTTTTGTTCAACGAAATCATTTTGGTCTCAGGTATATTTAAAAGTCTGTGTTTGTTATATGCCAATTAACATTGATCCATTTTTATAGCAATAACTAAACATCTAGAATTGAAAATGATCGTGTGTTCCTATATATATACACACATGTATTCAGAACCTTCAAAATATTGTTTGGACATGTTACATATATATAATTAAACATCTAGAATTGAAAATGATCTTGTGTGTTCATATATATATATATATATACAAACACATGTATTCAGAACCTTCAAAATATTGTTTGTGAATTTGTATAGGTGAAGAGGTCGAAGAATTCCCATATGATCATTGCTTCCAGTTGTGTGTGGAAGGAGTGTACGGACCGCAAAAATGTTTTGAAGACTGTTATGACAGAGGATTTGCTAGAGGAGATTGTGCAAACCCAACTGCCAAAGATCCTAGAAGGTGTTGTTGCAATAACTAAAAAAAAAACTCGTTAGTCCCTAATGCGAAGGCTAAGCTATTCAAACATTGTACTTATACTTTTCTAGCATTTGACTTATGAGGCAAATTCTTATCGTGTAATAAAATAAAATAAAAATTATATTAATATCTGTTTTAATCAAATATTTTAAAAAAAAAAACATAGTGCGTTTGATTGTTTTGTATATATGTTTGGATTCTTATGACTTTTTTTTTTACTTATAAAATAACATTTAACTTTGATGTATTTATATATAGACGTTTGATTATATTATGATGATGTTTTTTTACTGTTTTATAGTCTACTTACTTTTTGGTCTATTATGACTTATAATATATATATATATATATAAAATTGAATACAGCTTCTACATTTCTAGAATTTTTTTCCTTCCTAGTATTGTTGTGAATTTTATCCTAATACAAAAATCTTCCTAGAAAAAGAGGGGTTGCCGTTTAGTTTGTTGAAGAGTTTCAATACTCTGTTTTCGAACTTGTCCATTACATGTTCTGTTTCGAGTCTTGTAATTTATATGACGTAAATCGCATATTTTGTCTCTTTTCTGGTTTGTATTTGTTGGGTAAAATAAAATCAATATCTAATTAGCGTATATTACGGTATTATCCACGTCAATTATTATCTTTTCGATATTAGGATAAATATATGTTAATGATAATCCAAAAAAAAGGCTTGGATTGAGACTTATAAATATAGAATTCTAAAGGAGAAAAAGAGGTCCGAGAAAAGGGAGAAAATCCTAAAAGCTTCTAAAAAACTACACGATGAAGAATCAATGGCCACGGCCTAAATAAATCAGCGATGATTTATCACCTAACGACACGACGACTCCATCGATTCTACCTAAAAGTATCAATTCCAACGGATCAACACCTAGATTCTCCTTTGATACTTGTTAGAGGATTATGATCTACTATTGTTTTACTTTTATGTAAACAAAAGATTACTTATGAATAAAATATATCTTCATGCGTTAATCCGTATAACTGTGCATACACGAACCGGTTAAAAATTGCCCAAACAGTATTATGCTCTGAATCTAGTCGTTTTTTTCTTGTATTGATTCAATTTGTGGCAGAATCTAGTGAAATAATGGTAGATCCTCAACAGATTATATACGAGTGATCATATAAACCTCGTTTCTGTTAATGTGGAGTAACCTGCAAAGTTTAGAGTAGACCATGATCTGACCAAAAATTACAGCTTCTACCATTGCCAACATCAACGCCGATACATTGGTAAAATAAACCCTCAAGTTAAAAGCACAACCATAAAAAATGACGACAATATTTATATTAAGAAATGGTGGAATTTATCTTAAGAATATAAGAAAACAAAAATCTACAGAAATAAGAGTGACCAAAAAAAGTTTAAGAGCTTCGGTTGCTAATATTTTAAAAATCTTTGGAAGTAAAATTGACGGACTAAAGTGTACCGCATGTTCGACACTGAACTCTTCCTTAATTAAGATAGTAGTTACGATGGCGATGAGTTACTTGATTTAATGATTTTCCATAAATATAGATTTCCATTCACGCTTATGGCCCATTTTACCGCAATCTATTTACTATAATGTATTCTCGTCATTTTTCAATATATATGTTTTGCTGATTAATAACCTCCAAAATGGTAAAACTCACTAGGCAAAGGTAAGAAAACAATGATATATTTTCTTACAACCATTTTCATCCATATATGAGGATAATTAATGGTTTCAGACATTATTTTTGTAAGCAGAAGAAAAAATAAATTAAACTAATTTGCATGTTTTAGTTTTTGTTGAATGAAACGTTGAATGCTTGAAAGAGGTCAATTTTAGTTAGATGGAAGAAAATAAACCCAACTGTGTAAGCACTAAGCAGACAAAGGTCGGATTAAGAACGAAGATGATGGCAGTGAAAAGAGAATTTGATGAGTCTTTGAAATTCCCTGAAGTCAGCTAATTGATGACAGTGAAAACATTAAGACAAAGAAAAAAATTAGAGTAATAATCTGTTCACCTTGTTCTAAATCAGTAAATCTAATCTTTTTTGATGCAAAATTTTTATAGTGACTAGACATCTATCAATATGTTATGATTATTGAAATAATTTAAATAATCAAAGAGTAAACAAATTGATCACAAGTAAGCAAAAATTAGCAAAAAATAAGCCAAAAAAAAAAGCAAAACATAAGTAAAATATTTTAAAAAATTGACAAAAAAATTCATATTTTCAAGGTTAAGATTTTAAACAAAATACTTCTAACGATCAAATGGACAGGGTGAAAAAAAAAAAACAGACTTCGGCCAAATGTTAAATTTTTTTGTCTACCCATATTTATGTAATTAGGCCCGGTTTAGAGCAATAGCTTAGGGCATATTTTAGGCAAATTATTTTTGACTTTTTAATGTAAAATAAAATATTTTAGAGTTTTTCTTATTATGTTGAATCTTTGTTGGACTTTGTATTCACCGAGATGTTCGAAGGCTTTAAGTTAAAAGAATATTTATTAAGGTCAAAAATATTTATTATATGTGTTGTTAATGATTTAATTAGTGAAATATTTGTTTTGAGAAAAACCTATTTTTTACAAAGAATATAATTTTGTATTACTGTTTTTTTTTTTCTTTTCTTAAAATCTGTTTATGTATTTGACAACTCTTTTGTGAAAATATTTCTATGAAAATTTTATATTATTTTTGTTGCATAAAACATAGAAAGGGTAATTTTTTTCCATTTGCGTAGGGTATTTAAAATCGTCGGACCGGCCATGTATGTAATATTTCAAAGTTGGATGTTATTTCATTTTTGGATCTAGATATTGTAAACTGATAGTAGCAAAACCATTGACCATGGGCTATTAAACTTTTCGGCCCAAATGTTAATTTTTGTCTATTTTAAAGATGTTGAAGCCCATATTTCTGTAATTATGAATTTGTATTTGCAATATTATTATAAGTGTTTTTCATCAAATATTGCATAAGTAAACAAATAAAAAAGTACATATACCCTAACAACCATAATTACCTTGTGTCCCACAGTGACCCTATTGGAAAACTGGTGTTTGTTTGGAATCTTTGGATGATGCTTTTTGTGGGAAACGTTCGGATCCAATTCCCGACATACGGAATCGTCCCCGCCGAACACTTTTCTCCGGTCTCGTGCCACACTTCCAGTTTTTCTGTACGTTTTTTCCTTCGGTTGGTGATCGAAGGCCGGTTGATCCGCTCGGTTGATACACTCAATCACATCTCCATTAGGACTCTTTTCATACAAAAAGAAAGTCAAAACAATTAACCTTTCTTTGCATAATTGCATTTGTATATGTAACCAAAAAAAAAGAGAGAGAAAGAAAGAAATAAATATATTCATTGTATTAATAGCGTTCTGAGCAGCTGCTTGTGAGTCATAACTAATGAATCATGCAGCAACAGAAGGTATGCAAGAGCTTACCGAAACATTTGCTTATACCAGTGGCCTTGTCTACAAACACCTTGGCCGTCGTGGAGAATAAGAAGATTCGAACTCTAATACATATATAAGAAGTCTCTCAAGGAGGTTATTTAGAATTCACTTTGTTTAAAAAAACATAATGCATATGCATATGATTGTTTTGTATTTCTTCTTCTCTTTCATATTTTCAAATCTCTCCATCACACTTGTTATACATCAATAACATCACTAAAATTCCGATTCCTCAATCATATACTGAGGCAAAGAAATCCAAAGAATGGTGTAATGCTATTGACAAGGAGATAGGTGCTATGGAGAATACCAATACTTGGGAAATTGCAAGTTTACCCCCAGGGAAGAAGGTTGTGGGCTGCAAGTGGGTTTTTACTTTGAAGTTTCATGCTGATGGAAGTCTTGAAAGACATAAAGCACGGTTGGTTGCGAAGGGTTACACTCAAAAGGAGGGTTTGGACTACACAGACACATTCTCTCATGTAGCTAAAATGACCACTGTGAAGTTTTTGTTAAAGGTCTCTGCATCCAAGAAATGGTATTTGAATCAACTTGACATTTCAAATGCATTTTTGAATGGAGATTTGGAGGAAGATATATATATGCGATTGCCTGAAGGTTATGCAGACAGTAAGGGGGACCAATTGCCTAAGAATGCTGTTTTAAAGCTCAAGAAATCCATTTATGGCCTTAAACAGGCTTCTAGGCAATGGTTTCTGAAGTTTTCTGAATGCTTATTAAGTCTGGGATTCACTAAGGGCCATGGTGATCACATTCTTTTTATTCACAGTTCTGGTAATGAGTTTCTTGCAGTCCTTGTTTATGTAGACGATATTGTTATTGCCAGCACAACTGAAGGTGCTGCAACACAACTGATGGCTACATTGAAACAGAGTTTCAAACTGCGTGAGCTTGGACCTCTTAAATATTTTCTGGGTTTGGAGATAGCTAGAAATGCTGAAGGTATCTCTTTGTGTCAACGCAAATATGCCTTGGAACTCCTCACTTCCACTGGTATGTTAGCTTGTAAACCTTCCTCCATTCCCATGATTCCCAATACAAAACTTTCCAAGACTGATGGTGAATTACTTGAGAACAGAGAAATGTACCGCAGTCTGGTAGGGCGTTTGATGTATTTAACAATAACCAGACCTGATATCACCTTTGCTGTCAACAAGCTTTTTCAGTATTCTGCTGCTCCTCGTACTTCTCACTTGACTGCAGTCTACAAAGTTTTACAGTATATCAAAGGGACAGTGGGTCAAGGCCTCTTCTATTCATCAGATCCTGACTTAACTCTCAAAGGTTTTGCTGATTCAGATTGGGGTACATGTCCAGACACTCGTCGTTCCGCCACAGGTTTCACAATGTTTCTTGGTTCTTCCTTGATTTCTTGGCGATCAAAGAAACAGCCAACAGTTTCAAGATCTTCTGCAGAGGCAGAGTACAGGGCTCTTGCTTTGGCTTCATGTGAAATGGTATGGATTGCTACCTTACTTTCAGATTTAAGAGTCTACACAAGGTCAGTTCCTATACTTTTCTCTGATAGTACCGCTGCCATATACATTGCCACAAATCCGGTATTCCATGAGCGGACAAAGCACATTGAGATAGATTGTCATACGGTTCGAGAACGTTTGGACAGAGGTCTCATCAAAATGCTACATGTTCGTACGGAAGATCAAGTGGCTGATATCTTGACTAAACCATTATTTCCTCATCAGTTTGCACATCTACAATCCAAGATGAGTCTTCATAATATATTTGCCTCCTCTTGAGGGGGACTATTGGATTGTACCGGTTACTTGCATTTTGGTTTAGTTAGTCTAGATAGACTCCGGTTTATTTGACTGGTTTAGTTTAGCTACACTTGTATATATTGACAATTGTACAGCTTTACTTTCTTAAGAAATAAGAATCTTTTTCAACAAACTTTCTCTCAAGCTTCTCTCGCTCTTATCTTCTAATAAGTTCCTTTTTTTTTTTTTTTTTTTGCTAAAGTGCAAATATCATATAATATGAAAAGTTTGGTTTTACAACCTATACATTGGTTTCTTGGCAAAAAGGAGAAAAACAAGAAAGCAATACAATTTAGATAGAAAGTCTATGTCAATGCAACCAATGACTCATGAGATTCTTGAAACGCTTCTTGAGTCGTCTTGCAGTGATGGAGTTCTTTATCTCTCGGTCTATCTCCTTAAAGACGAGCGAAGGCAGGATATAAGTCTGGTTGTGCAGGAGGTTGTTCCTCTGTTTCCATACGGAATATATGACAGCTTGTGCAACTAACTTTCAGAGAGTTGGCGGAGAGTTGACATGCTTAGTCCTTGTCCAGTCGATTAATTCTGACCAATTAGAGAAGGAGATCTGAGGAAGTTGCAGCCTTAAACTAACAGCATTCCAGATAAACAAAGCAAAGTCACAAGATAATAGAAGGTGGTCCCTGCTTTCAAGATGTAGAGAGCAAAGGCCACAAGTTGGATCAATGTTCATCCCCCCCAACCTGCTAGTTTTTGTCGGTAGACGATCAAGATTGGCAGTCCACATAGTGATTGCATGCCTTGGAGTGGCTCCCTTGAACCAGACCGAGCTGAACCAAACCACAGAAGCAGCTCTTGGCCGGAGAA
Organism: Arabidopsis lyrata subsp. lyrata; assembly: GCF_000004255.2. NCBI lineage: Eukaryota > Viridiplantae > Streptophyta > Magnoliopsida > Brassicales > Brassicaceae > Arabidopsis > Arabidopsis lyrata. Next base: position 8,092,613 of record NW_003302550.1, on the reverse strand, counting down.
CAGCCCACGTAGCTTTGGAAGAGTACCCTGCGTAAATTTTTCCTTCAACAGCCCAGTCATAAGTGTCTTTTTCCTGAGTAACTGAAGACAGGCTAATGGTAGTTAGATAAGAATGGGGACGCAGTGATTCTTCAGTCCTGGGGTCCGCGAGAGACCAACCATCTTGGTTACAAGCATCACAGACCTTAGCATTCAAGGACACCCGTAGATTCCTCGGGCCTTGAGTTCCTATGAATTTGATAAGAGGACCAAAAGGAGTCCAGTTATCAAACCAAAAACTGGCCCTTCTACCATTTCCAATGGTACATTTGACAAAATTTCCAGCCAAGTCTCTCAGCTTTAAAAGACACTTCCAATTCCAAGAATCACTAGCCTTTTCAGGTTGATTCCAGAAGCTAGTAGTGGAGCTGAGATTGTGATGTAAATGCCATGCCACCCATAAGGAGCCGAAATTGGATTAATTCCTGAAATCTCAAAACTCAAAAGAATACGACTGAGTCGGCCAATATTGTTTAAATGAAAACGGACGCTGCCAGACATAAATCTCACCCCCACCGCTGAAGAAGCTGGTGATGTCGGACGTGAGACCCAACTAACTCGAGACAGGAAAAGCCAGATTAACTAGACGACAAATTAAAGAAAAACACTTTTTCTGAAAGTTTTTTAGAGAGAGGAGAGAAGAGAAAAAGAAAAAAAAAACGTTTCAGAAACGAGATTTAGCCAAATGGATTTAGTGCATATGAGTTTTTTATGTTTTTTTTCCTAACAATGAAAGTGACGTTGAATTTTGATGTATTTATAAACTTTTGATTAGGGGATAATGTTCTGAATTATTTTCAGTTTTTTTTTTACTTTCCGGTGTGTTATGTCTTTATTAATTTCACATAATAGAAAAGTGAATTTAACCAACTTGATATTGATTTGGACCGTAAAAATTTCTAACACATATATCATTTTCCATTTTATTTTTTCCAATATTAATGTAGAGAAATTATCAATCTTTAAGTTTTGTTTGTTTGTTGAACAAAAAAAAAAAAGTTTTGTTTGCTTATGGACTAAAAGGAAGGGTGATTTAGGTGAATAACCCAAAAAAAAAAAAATTAGATTTTTAGAAAGAAGGTAGAGAGAGATAGGAAGAGAAAGAGAGTGAATAGGGGGGTTAGACCATGAGCAATGATGTGGGACAAATTTTGGTCCCTCAAATATAATAAGATTATTTTCAGAGTTTCTTAAGTTTGGTATAAGCATTGGTGTCCCTCACATTTGGTCCTCTGAATAAAATAATAATATTTTGATATTTAAAAAATTAATAGAAACTTAATTCAATTCACCAAAACTTAATTTAATTCATAGAAACCAACAAAAAAATGTTCAATTCAACAACAAAAGATGTTTCCAATGATGCTTACAACCAACAAAAAAATGTCAATTCACATATGCTTTATCCTCCTCCTGCTTTTGTTTGAGCTTAGCAAGCTGCTCGAGTTTGGCAAGATAAGATTCCTGAAAATTATGAGCATATCAATCATAAAAAATGCAACAAAGCCATCAAGTCGACTATGCCAACCCTCATTCCTTGTTGAACCAAGACAATACACTACTAAAACCCATGTAAATTTGGTATCAAGACATCCAAAATACAAATAGCTATCGAAAAGAAACTAATCGCCAGCAATGCCAAGACCATATTACATAAACTCACCTCATTCTTCTTTTCTGTCCTCTTCTGTACCTCAGTATTGTTTACTGTCCTCCTCCTTTTTGCCCTCCCAGCTGATGGATTTTTACTGCAGGAGATAGAAGAGGTAACTGTTTGCATGTTATCGTTCAACAATTGTTAAAGTCAACCTTACTTTGTCTCTCGAACCTTTCTGATCATGACCACAAGCTATAATCTTACATATTGCAAGAATAACAAAGCTAAAACAGGAGTTAATAAATATATTGGAGCCTTGCACGGCTGAATCAGAACTAAATGAGACTATGAAAAAAAACTTAAACAACCATCGAAAGCTACAATGCCATATCGTTTTAACCAAGAAGAACCACTATATCTTCAAAACACATAAATATAGAAATGATACTTACTGATGAGAAGCGTTTAAAGATTGCTCGAGCTCCTTTTGGGAAAGGTCATCTTCCCGTAATAAAATAAGAACCAACCTCATCAAAACCCAAGTTCTCACACTTCAAAGACAGCTAAAGAAGAAAATAAATCAATAAACGACTTGGGAACCCACCGGAAAGGCTTCTTTCATAGCCATCTATGTGAGTTCCTCATCCGTATAAATCTTGAGAGAATCAGTTCTGCATCAAACATCAACCCAATTCCTAATGCAGAACCCAATTAATAAATCTTGAGAGAATCAGTTCTGCATTAGGAATCAAACTCCAAAACTAGCAGAGAGATGATTGTCTATTGGTTGACCACACAATGCAGCTAATGTTTGTGGATGTATTTGTCCTGAGGAAACCAGAGCTTGAATGTTTTCATATCTTTTGATAGACTCTGTGTCTACTCTGCGAAGCTGCACCGCTTAATCTCTTCAAGTACAATCGGAATTTCTGCAATTATATTGATTCAATCAAAACCTTTATAGAGAGTCAAGTAAGAAAGATTCAATTAATAAAAAAAACAAACCTGTAAATGACTAGCCACATTTTCTCTACATAAACCAGGAACATTCATCAACTCGAGAATCCGCTTTGGTACAGCTTCTGAAACAATAAGAGAGTTGTTCTTCCATCAACAGACATCACTAGACACCAACATATATCAATCTCGAGTTTCAATCCCGCAACTTAAAGAAACTAATCCGAAGTCGAAATTAGTTTCTTCCTAATCGTTCCAAGCTACTAATTCTTGCAATTAAATCCGACGAACCTGAGCCAAGGCAGGATTAGCAGTGCCGGATCCGCCGCGTTGCACTTCTTTGATTCCACAAACAACAAAAACAATCGAGAACAAGATTTATCTCATTTCAAGGATTGGAATCGAAGAGATGCAACTGACGGAGGAAACACATCCGCAAATCGAAAATCGAAACTTTGAGACAAACATACAATCACAAACACATCGAATCCAACCAAACCTAGAGAGTGAATCGCCTGAAAATCGCCGTCGATTTTCTTCGGAGAAGGTGAAAGAATAATCGCGAAAATGGAAAACGAGTTTGCCCTCACAAAAACACGCGACCAATCTCCTTCGAACACGTGGCGCGTAGGACGGAGAGAAATTGTCCCGTTTGTGGGAATGTTTCTTCTTTATTAAAGGGTTTCTGAGGTTTTTTTTTTTTAAAATACCATGGGACGGGTTGTAGAGCCGCTGTTGCTCTTAGAGGTTAGATATTTAATTTTATTTTTTTTAGGTTATCTAGTGCAATTTCTCTAAAAGGAAATCATAATCCAATTGAATTAGGGATTGGTTTAGCAAAAACCGGAGTTACAAAATAACCTAAGGAAAAAGAAGATTTTCCCGGCGAGGCTTTGACCGGAGGAGAAGCGGCCGTCAACCTCGAGAAATTTCCTCTCATCGAAACCAAAATCCGGCGGATTCAAGGACTGAAGAAACTGTCCAACGTCCTGACCGAAACCCAAGAATAACGAATCGTGGCTGACCTTCCGGATAGAGAGAACCGAGCTCAGAAGACCGCCGCGACAACAAAACCCCCTTTCACTCCGACCTTTGCCGTCGTAGAGAATGAAGTCGATGGGAGCTTCGAAACGAAGCAGAGGCGAAGCAAATCGGAGGAGTGGGTATGGAGTCTCTGGGTTTGGAACTGGAGCTTCTAACTTTGATGGCGAATGAGAAAAATGATTCTAGCTCCTTTCTAATTGTTCTGTTTCGAGTCTTGCAAATCGCATGTCCTATATTATTACGTTGTGAGTCTAATCGCATTTTTCTCGAATTGATTCGATCAGTCGCAGACGCTAGTGAAACTAGCGGTGGAATAACATCTTTTAGTAACTAAGCAAACCAACACCAAGCAACATCTTGTAGTTTTACACACCCAGTTTCTTAACTTTAAAAACTACACACACTCAAATAAAATAAAAAACAAAAACCAAACAAAAAGCAGAAACTACTGTTCCCCGAACCGCTCCCGAACGTTGAGGCCCTGGTCCGCCAAAATAAAAGTGGTTACCGCAGTTGCGGTTGGATGACTTCTTAACGGTATAATATTTTGGGTAATCGTCTCGAAGGCTAAAATCTTGGACCGGGAGAAGGGTGTGATTGTTCTCTGCGACCTTCAGATTGCAGAAATATGCCGCTTTTCCGTAGCCTTTGTCGGCATATTCCCCTGAACCCATTTGGGCCACCGTGTTCGCGCCCGAAAGGTTCCGGTATAATACTTCCCCTCCCCATTCAACCGTCGTCGCATGATCAGATAAGGTCGTGAAAATTGTGGCCGGCCAGTACCCTATCGGCACTATATTGGGACCTAGAGCCAGCCACCAATGTCCTGAAAACGGATCCTGCAATTTTTAGTTATGTGTTAGCAAAAATATGGAAAATATGAACATATTAAATAAGTGTATCTATTCTAAAGTCGCACATTAATCACATCAAATATAGCACCATATAGTATTAACTATGCATAATACAATTTAATGCGTGACTTTTATACCTTCCAGATCTGAAGCGTCATGTCAAACGGGGTGCCTACAAATGTTGAGGTGCAACCAATCGCAGCTCCGATGGCGATGGTACTGCTAGTCTGCACAAATCCAGGACGGTCGAGGCCATAACACCCGGTGTTGTTATATCCATCCGCCTGCAAAGATATATTTCTTGGTCAAATCATTTCCAAATTTTTATAACTAGTTAATATAATAATCAAGTCATACACCTAATTAATACTTCGTCTAATAAATATGCAACAATAAGTAATCAAGTCATCTAACTAGTAACTAGTTAGTACTTAGTCTAATAAACATGTAAAAATAGGTAATCAAGTCACCATGATTAACCATTACAGTAACAATGAAAGCAAAATGGATAGCTTTTTCGTATTAATACTTCTAAAGAGCAAATGGATAGGGCGGAGAATATACCGTCCAATATGTAAACAATCGCGGCTGACTGTCATTATACCTTGACCTAAAAACCTACAAAAATTAAAGTAGGTTTATCATATTTGCATACTAATTATACGAATATATATATTGAAAGAAATTGATAATACAAAAGTTTTTAAAAGTCTAAATCATACCTGCCAACCAGCTTCTACGGTATTGAGATCCGCAGTCTCGTATGACCCAGATGCCAACCAAATTTGTGCGAGGCTAAAATCGAAAGACGATTCTACAATTGGTGTCCAGACATTTAACGTTACCCTTGTACCGTACACTTTTTGCCGGTTTTGCATATATGCAATAGCATACTGTTTACCATACAATAGATGTTAATTTTTTGTTTATTATAAAGATGTTGAAACCAATATTTCTGTAATTATGTATTACGTATATACCTTGTGTCCCGTAGTGGCTTTGTTGGTGACCTCATGAACCTTTGGCTGCTTTTTGTGAGGAACTTTTGGATCCAAATCCCGACGTATGGGAATCGTTCCCGCTGGACAATTTTCTCCCGTCTCGTGCCAGATTTGCCAATTCTTTTGTACGTCTCTCTCTATTTGTGGCATGCCGGTGGGATATTCCTGCACAAGTTATCTCAAATAATAAATTATTAATTTTTAGAAAAGTATACATATTGTCAAAATTATATATATTAAAGAATCTTATTTTAGTTAATGAATACCTGAATTATATGGTTTTGTAGAAGTGGGTGATTGAATGCTGGTTGATCCGCTCGGTTGATACAATCAATCATATCTCCATCGGGACTCTTTTTCAAGACAAAAAGAAATTTAAAATTGCATTTGTATAACCAAAAAAAAGAAAGAGAGATAGAAATAAATAAAACCGAGAGTTTATTAGTACTTACGTAAATAGTAGAAACTGGGATAACTGAAACTCCAAGTTGAATGAAGAACTGACCCATGATAAGAAGCATCATCAGTGAGTTAAAAATCTCCATTTTCCTGTGATTAAATACAAATAAAAAAAGAATAAATTAATTAAACTTTCATTACACAAAAGTAATAGACAGTTCGATGAAATTGAGAAGACATTATATTACGAATTCGAATTTTAACTTTTGTTTCAGTATATATCGAATGATACCTTTTTAGAACTATATACATGAAAATAATAGTTTATTGAAAATTCGAATTATATTATATAACATTTTTCAATGATATAACATTTTTAATTTTGAATCTTACATTTTGAATAACATTTTCATTTTCAAATAATGGATTAGTATATAATATTTTCAATAACATTTTCGAACTATATGAGTAGTATAATTGAAAATAGGATTTTTTATAAATTTAATTTATATAAAATGTTTTCAATGATATATCATTTTCATTAACATTTTCAATAACATTATTCTAAAACATTTTCGACTTATATATTAGTATACAACATTTTTACTAAATGTGTTACATTTTCGAATTGATTACTATATAACAATTTCGAATTATATTAATTATGTAATATAGTTATTATCGAAAATATATGAATTATATAAATTATAATTGTAATAAGTTTTTAATATATAAATTAATTAATTATATAATTTATATGAATTATATAAATTATATAAACAAAATCTTTTAATATCTTTAAACCCGTTGACCCGTTGACCCGTTAATATATATTAGTGACATGGAATAAATTTTATGATTAAAATTCTCTAATGGCATATATTGTAAATTCTTACAAAATTTAAGTTATGATCCTTAGGATGTACTTCCCAAATATTAGTATAGGATTCCAAATATCTAAGCTATATATTGTTGATATTGAGAAATGGGGGAAATTAGCTTAAGATACAAAAATATTTAGAAATAAAGAGTCCCAAAAAAAAATTAAAATTCCGGTTGCTAACACTTAAAAAAATGCTAATCAATTGTAATTATCTCGTCGAAAAAAATCATATGTGATTCCTCTGACTTAAAAAATTAAAATTGACGGACTATACTTGATTAAACTAAATCAAACTAATACTTGACTAAGTATCCAGGAGAAAAAATAAATAAATTAAACTAATAATTGATTAAACTAATGCGGTTATAGCATCGAAAACGAAAATTTTTCACTGAGATTTTTCAATCTTACGAGACCGAGCAAAGGAAGAGAAATGGCTGGACCATCGACGACTTCAAACGCACCAAAGCAGAGGAAGAGAGTCGAAGCAGAAACTAGCAGCAACAATACTTCTACTACCTTACGTCGCGCTAAAGATGGAAGCGCTTTCGCTCTCTGTGAAGGATGTAACAAGAGTGTAGCTGTAGCGCTTATAAGCATGCACAATTGCAGTCTCGATGCTAAGATCAGAGCTCAAGTTGTGGAGACACAGGCAGAGGCTAAGAAGAAACCTGCAGAGAAGAAGAAGGCAACAGCTGATGGACCTAAGCCAAAGAGACTTAAAAAAACCAATGATGAGAAAAAGAGCTCTTCTACTTCAAACAAGCCTAAACGACCACTTACTGCTTTCTTTATCTTCATGAATGATTTCCGTAAAACTTTTAAAACAGAGCATAATGGTTCATTTGCTAAGGATGCTGCAAAGATCGGTGGTGAAAAGTGGATGTCTTTGACTGAGGATGAGAAGAAAGTTTACCTAGATAAAGCTGCTGAACTAAAGGCAGAATATAACAAGTCACTGGAAAGCAATGAGGAAGAGTAAGATGAGGAGAAGCAATCTGATGATGTTGATGATGCTGGAGGAGAAAGAAGCTGATGATGCTGATGAAGCTGAGGAGAAAGAAGTTGAGAAAACAAATGATGACAGCAAAGAAGCTGAAGGTAAAGAAGAGGAGGAAGAAGAGATTTTGGATGACTACTAGAAATGGATTTATCTCTAATCGTTGTGATGGATTGTAAATTAAGCCTTTTAATATCGTGAAAGTAGTTTATCTGAAGGTAAGTTGTGAACAAGTGGGTTTTTTGTAGTTCACTGAAATGGTAATTTCTTTTGTTTTAAAACAAAATAATGCGGTTATAGTGGCCAATGAAGAGCTAATAATGATATATGTAGATCAATAGATGGCTAGATATAACGATCAACTCGAACTCTATATCATAGATTATATATAAAAAAAAAAAAACTATGCACCCTTCATAAAAAAAAAGAACTCTATACACTCATTTGTTAATTATCAGTGTATTTGAGATATGTGATTTATTTTTATTAATAAGCTAGCCTTTTACTTAAAAAAACATTTTTCTTACATATATACGTAACTTCAACATAAATTTTAATTTCTTTAAAAAAAAAAAAAATCTTCCACGTAAATGCATGTAGTAGCCATGTAGGTATGTATCAATTTTTTAAGTGAGAACATACCCAACAAAAATAGATAATGAATGATGGAAAGAGTTAAATTTTAGTTAAATGGAAGAAAAACAAACTCAACTGTGTAAGCAGAGACAGAGATCGAATTGGGAGGAGACGAAGATGATGACAGTGAAAAGAGAATTTGATGGGTCTTTGAAATTTCAAGACAATAGAGATAGCAACAAATCTCTCAATTATCTGACTTCAGGGAAACGCAAGAGTTAGGGTTTTAGAAGGAGAAAAGATTTGGGATTTTGCTTTATGGGATGCGATTATAAGGTTAGAGATCGAAGGAGCTCGTCATCGTCGTGGAGAATAAGAAGATTCGAACTCTAATATATATAAGAAGTCTCTCAAGGGGGTTATTTGGAATTCACTTTGTTAATCAAGCTGTAGTAAAACCCGGTTAAAATTTCTAGCCGTTGGTTTATTCGATTATTTGCCTTATAATTCGTAGGGTTTGAAAGTGACACGCAAATTGTATTAAATTGTAAAAGAGGGGGATAGATATTGACGTTGGTTGGGGATGTGCCTTTAGTCAAGTGCTTAAGTCCATTTGACTCCGCCTTTTTCACCGGAGTTCGGCTCCACTAAATCGCGTTACCCCGCGTAATAAGGATTGGCTATAGATCGGGCCTTATCGATCCAAAGATATAAAAAAAAAAAATATTGACGTTGGTAGTTACATTTCTCCATTAATTTATTTGCCCTAGTTTCTATTTTATCTCTCTCCTTCTATCTTAAGTAAATTTTCTTTTTATATTTTCCTTTGTTATTTGTTAAATGATAATACGGACGGTGTTTAGGAAGTCAAGTGGCTCTTTCACGACAGCCTAAATTGATTAAAATTAAAGAGGTTAAACTAATTCAGCAATATTTAGAGATTTTTTCTTTCTAATCAACTTTTAGGGATAAAGATATAGATTCCATCCACAAACCATCGATTCAATGCATAAAGTTTCTTTGATCGTAATTTTATCAAAATATGAAACTATATGTGTACGGACATTGCAAATGATCATTGCTCGTATATTCGTATTAGTCGAGTCAATATATTTAGGGCGTAATATATTGGTTGGAGAACTGGCTGTGAAAATTTTGATTATAATTAACTTAATTATTTCTTAACTGTGACTTTTAATTGTTTTTTTAACTGTGACTTTTAAAAGTTGAAAACCACTTATAATTTTTTTTAGGAAAATAAGAACGAACAAAGAAAATTTGGAGTTTGAGTAGCTATATAGGAAATGAGATATTTTTCGTAAAATTTAAGTGTATTGGTAAAAAAATTCTATGTAAATTCAAAACTTTCTTTATATTCAAGGTTCATAAATCCATTGACCCAAATATATATATAAGCAAAGTCACCAGAACTTAAACTACCACAATAATTGTGAAATAATTAAGAATTTAAAGAATGGAATAACAAGAGAAAAACGTAGAAAGAGATCACTGGACTTCGGGTTATTAACTTTTAATTAAGTTAGAAAATTTGACACCTCAAAAAAGTTTCCGAGGCTATATATAGTTATACCACCAAGAATTATGATTTAAAATTTTTGCTTTTCTTGTAATATGCTCGCACCACTTGGGTGTATTAATGCAGATCGATACAAAGATGTAAGAGCACGCACGAAGCTATTGTGGAAACACATTTTCATAAAGTATACACCACCCGGTTGGGCCTAAACATAGCAACAAACTAAAGATCAAATTTTTCTCTATATGCTTTTTTTGTAACAGCTTGAGAAAGTTGAAGCTTTTAGTTCAAAAAATAAAAGAGATCATCTAATCGAAGGAAATGAGCGTCCGTTTATAATTTAAATGACACGAAAATAAATTCTTATGAGATTAAAACAAAAGAAAGTAAAGCAAATCGAGAACAAAAATTAAGAAGAAGCAAAAGCTACTAATCAACAAGTTTTGTTGCTACAACCTTCACGAGGATCTTGTTGTTTGTAGTAGAATCAAGAGTTAGCTCTAAACTTTCGATTTATTTTCAATTAAGATTGTATTTAGATGATTATATATGGATTTCTTTATAAGCAAAATAAAGTTCTGCGTAGTGTTACATTTACCAATCCCTTGATTTTTTTCCTCTTTCGATTACACAAGCATCCATATTAGGATATTCACCTCTGGCAATCATAACCGCAACAAATATTTGGGTTCTGAAGTCTGATCCGTAATTTGTAGAATAGTTGGAATAATTTTGCAGTATACTCATAGTTAAGTAAATTGTGTGCTTTAACAAAACAAAAAAAAGTGTATTATGTTATATTATGTTATACTTCTAAAGCGACTGACTAAAAAAATATATATATTAGTGAGCATTATGGTTGTTGAAAATATCAATTAGAAGAAGCTTGTCGAAGTCTCTAGAATTCAGCCATTGAAACAGAAGCGATAGAGAGAGTGGCGATTCACGCAGATTGATCACGGAGGAGAGAGCTCGAAGACTCAAAGCATGACACACTGCCACAGAGCTCCGAAAGCTTTTCTTTGAGACCCTTCAAGTTATTGGGTCAATACGGAACAAAATTATATTAGAAAATGACGTTTAATTTTGATAAATCCTTTGGTTGTTTAACTAATTAGTTGGCTATAATTTATCTCCTCTTCATTACTTCTTTGTTCAGACTTTACGTCATTGTGTGAAAGCAGAAAAGAAACTTTGTTTACACCTTAGATATCTTTTACGTTTTTTGTTTTTTTAGTTGTTAATGATGTGGCACAACGAGTTACAAATGATATCTGAGAAAATTCAATATTGAAATAAAAACAAGAGATAATAGATTTCTCGTTAGAAGTGAACAAATATCAATCAATGTTGTCATATTATATTACTAGATCATGACCCGTGCTATACAGCACGGAATTTTATATTTTTTTTGAATTATATTGTTTATTTAATATGAAATATGTAAGATCTAATATAGTGTTATAGTTTAGTATAAAAGGGAATAAATCATATAATTTTATGTTTATTACTATTTGGATATTATGTTGTATAGTATTTATTTGAAAATAATTGTTTATTTTGTTTGTATAAATAAATAATATTATACAATGTATTTTAGATTTATTTTTAAAACAATATTTGGATAGTTTTATTATATTTATTAAATATTGTGTATTTTAATTTGGTTGAAAACATGAATTGATAATAAAATGATGTAGTATATTGTATTTTAGAGTTGAATATATTTAGCTGCATTAGATTTGTATTTTGTTTAATGAGATTAACAATTTAATTAGTTTAAGTAGTAATTGATAATTAGAAAAAAAAAAGAAATTGTTGTATTGGGGCTGAGATGTTTAGTGGGCTATTTATGGGTTTATTTTGGCTCAGTTTGTTTGTTGTTTTTTTAAAAAAAAAAATTAATGTCGGATCCCAGTTAATCCCAGAAAACTAATGTCGAATTCTACCCAAATTTCTTTCAATTTCGACCTCAGACACGACAAAGATTGAAGATCTTGTCCAATCCGTTCATATCTTTCGAGTAATTGAAGTAGCGGAGTGGTGATCAAAGGTAAAGTTAAAACCGAAAGATTTTGTTTATAAGTTACAGAAATTGATTAATTAAGTTCATGAGTTGATTGATGATTGAATCGATTTAAGAAACAATGAAAAATTCCCGATCTGATTAAAACTGAATGTGATTCACAAAAATGAGGTTGTCGATGAAATGAGTTGTGGGAGAAGAAGATGCGACATATATGATTTTATGTTAAGTATGGGGTTTAATATTTTTTATGAATTAAATTGTATATTTTGTTTTATAACATTTTTTTTTATAAATTCGAATTATATAAAATTTTTTTTATGAATTCGGATTATATATAAACAAAATCTGTTTAATATCTTTAAACCCATTTGACCCGTTGACCCGTTGACCCGTTGACCCGTTGACCCGTTAATATATATTAGTGACATGGAAAAAATGATTATGATTAGAATTTTCTAATGGCATATATTGTAACTTCTTACAAAATCAACGTTATGATCTTTAGGATGTACTTTCCAAATATTAGTATAGAATATTTTAATCATAAAATATCTTGAAGATCAAGCAAATGATATATATTCGAAATCACTAAATAATTGGTAGTTTCTTTTTTCCAACTAAACAAACTTTAGAATATTCTTTAGTTTCTTATTGTGATCAAAAAATCATAAACCTTCTTTAAATTGTTTCGATTTATTTTCCTGATATGGAGAAGATTTGAGGTTATTATAATATTTCCAACTAAGTAAACGAAATTTATTACTAAAATAATTTGTCAATTAAAAGTTTAAAATCTTACCGATATTATAGAGATTTAACTATGAGCTTAATATTAAATTAACACATATTTATTTCCTAAATTAAAAATTATAATAACTATAAATATTGAAATCAAGATTCACAATTTTAAATAAACTATATATATATATCATGCTATTTAAATCCGAAAACTATGTTTTCCTTAATTTAAATTTAGATTATTTAAATACTCTAACCGAATTAGATTTAGGCAAGATTTTGGTTAATTAAATCAACAATATATAAGATTGCACTCGGCTAAACTCAACCATTTAATGTTGTTTATATTTATCTAAGAAAAAGTATTGATGATTTTATCTAAGACTCATGTAAGACTTGCTCGAATTGGCCAATCTTAAAACTTCGTTTTTGCATCAAATCTAAATTTTTAATCACGAAGCTTTATTATATTAAGAAAAAGTATACCTTTATTTTGCCTTAATATATTTTGAAAGAATGCAATTCATTTTGATCTAGTAAAGAAGCCGTTTACGTTGGCAGTCACCAATATCGCCTCCCATTATTTAAGGTTGCATATTCCTTTTTTAAGAATTAAGAGTGGTATTTAGTTGGGATATATGTAAACGTTTTTTTGAATATTATGAATAAGAATTGTAGGAAACACCAATAAATTGTATTCATTATCTTTAAAAATCTTTTTAAAAAATAAGTTGTTAGTTAATGAAATGCTAATAATTAGGAGTATTTGATTTATTACCTTTTCAATCGACGATTTATTATAGAAACAAAAACAAATATTTTTTCCTTCTAAAATCTACTTTACAACTTTTACAAACATGGATTTGCATTGGAGCAAAACGTAAAACAAAGTTAAGATACTATAATGATTAATCACCATGAATTACATAGATTTCAAAACCTAGTTAATAGTTATCATCATACCCTGAAAATCATAATCTAGAAGACGAAACCTAAATTATATGTGGCCGATGTTTGGTAAATGCCCGCCGTAAAAGAATCGGTGGCTCCCAGAAGTTGATCGTATCCACTAAATAGTCTTGAGGAAAACTCCAAATTCATCCAAGAAAGATCCCAAGCATTGGCATCCAAGAAAGATCCCAAGCACCATCGTTGCCACAAAGCCCCCAATTTATCTGTGACCGGAATTGGATCTACCGGAAAATAATTGCCGCAGTAAAACCCTAACATGAAAGGATCGAGCAGAGAAGAATCCAAAACAACAACATCCTTACAAACCTTGGAAGCAACACATGATCCCAAATTGAAAAAAGTTTCGTGGGAACCACGAAAGACGTAACCGAACTCTTCAAATACACCACCAAATTAACCCTGATCTTCGGACGAAGACACCTTGCGGTTTGAGATGGTGAAGTTGTTGTCTGAAGCCCTAAGATGATTAAACAGGTTGGATTATATGATTCACAATTAATGATAGAATTGTAGGAAAGATTACGAAATCATGCGATAACAATAAAGTTATCGATGAAGAAAAAACATATATCTATTATATATAATGCAATTTAGTAACAAAACCTAAAATGAAAAAAAAAATTCTTAAGATGAGAAGTAGGATAAACCTTTGTCATGCCCCTCTGAAAAGATGATGTAGCATTAAAGATTCACGGCTGAGAAGGAAACACATAAAAGAAAATATTATGTGATATATATGAAACAAAATATAAATTAAAAACTTAAACTATTATAACAAAAATGATGTAAAGTAGGATTAACCTTTGAATATAAGGAGAATTAACTCCATCATTTCTCACAAATTATTTTGTGGCTTCCATGCTCTGAAAATTGTCACCTTAATCCTCCATGAATCTGTAAAAATTTTGATTCGTAGATTAGTTTTAACCATCCCAAAATTTATGATTCAATAAAAATTAGTGACCAAAGGATGTGTCATGCAAAATTAGTGACCAAACTTAATAAAAAATAAAACCAACAAATTCAACAAACCAAGTAAAAGAAAAGAATACATACATTAGCCATTATTATAAACTAAAATGGAAGAATGGAAAACGCAAAAACAAAAGTAAAGATACATGTTATGCACCGGCAACCTAGACTTGATACTCTTTTGTTTTGTTCCAATATTTATAGGCCTAAAGATGACATAAAAAAGAATATGCTTGATCCAAAGAAATATTCTAAATCATTTATGACGTATCTATTGTAATTGCTAAAGTTGTTTAAAATATTTTTGGTTAAGATCGCAAAACTAACTATAGATGTAGAATATGGAATTATCATTAACTAATTGAAATTATGACAAATTGTAAATCACGTGGTTAACAATTTTCCACAATATTTGAGATTTGTATAGTTAATGATAACTATATTTTAAGAAAATCGGAATATTTTGTTGACTGTTTTGATTTGTGTGTGTTATAGTTGCTTAAAATACGGGATATGAATTTCAATTTTGTAAATAAAATGATATATTTAATATATACTAATATTTAGTAAGTGGTTAGTAGAATATGGAAAAAGAATCTCAAAGATTATTTTTGTTATTAGGAATATTAGATATTCATAGATTTTGTATTTATTTTGAATATCTCCAAATATTTCTAATTGTTATTTATAATTTTGATTTTTGCACAAAAAAAAAATATTATAATTTTGACTATTTTGGAGTTACTCCAAAATATATTAGATTTTATGGTTTTGAAAAATAATTAGTATTCCAACGATTGTTTAAATATAGAAGATTGTTTGATTTGTAAAAACAAATTGAAATTATTATTTTTAATATCAGTTTTGGATAATTTATTAACTAATTTAGATATTAAAACGATTTAGAGGTTTTAATAGTTTCCATATGATATTAATTATGCATTATATAAACAAAATCTTTTAATATTTTTAAACCCGTTGACCCGTTGACCCGTTTATATATATTAGTGACATGGAATAAATTTTGTGATTAGAATTATATAATGGCATATATTGTAATTTCAGAGATTTAGGTAACTTAAATTATTGTTTGTTTATATAGGATTCGAGTTATATTGTTTAGCTTCATCAAAGATTACGAATCTTACTAACATTTTCAATCTCATCTTGTAAAATAGCTATATGAGTATTATAATTATCGGTATTAAAACGTTTAAAATGATATATCATTTTCGAATAGCATTTTTTATAATAAATTTTTTCTAATAAATTGGCTTGATATAAAATATTTTCAATGATATATCATTTTATGTTTACAATTTCAATAACATTTTTATAATTCACTTTATAACATGTTCGAATGATGGATTACTATATAACATTTTGAGTAACGTTTTCAATGTGTTAAATTTTTAAATTGTCGAATTGTGTTAAATTATGACTCTCGAATTGATTATTGAACATCATTGTGTTAAATTGTCGAATTGATTAGAATAAGACATTCTCGAATTATATTGAATTAGATTAAACTATATTAATTATTGAAATTATATAAAAAAAATCTTTTGATATCTTTAAACCCGTTGACCCGTTGATCCGTTAAATATATATTAGTGAAATGGAATAAAATGTTTATAATTAGATATCTCTAATGGCATATATTGTAATTTTTTACAAAATCTAAGTTATGAGCCTTAGGATGTACTTCCCAAATATTAGTATAGGATGATTATAGACTAATATATTAAATTACCATACAGGGTTACGCAATAAAATCTTACATTAAGTCAATATACATTGATTCGTAGAAAGAAATATGCAATAAATTACCTTTGAGTCTTTGTCCATACTTACAATTGTCAAATCTTGTTTAATTTGATTTGCAAACTAGATCTTCTATATATCAATTGATAAACAAAATAAAATAACCTTTAATTCGTAATAATATATATCATACCATTCGTTTAGTACTTTGATATGTTTTATAGATTCTTAACTATTTTTATTATGTACTATTATACATATTTGTGATAACTTTCATAGATCCCCAAATATTTATTTTCATTAAATAGTTAATAAATAGAGTCAAACAATATATTCAATATACATAAATAGTGGCAATACTTTCTTGACCAAAATAATATTTCTTAGCACAAATAGAAAAAAATTTAATAGTAAAATTAAATAAATTGATTCAATTTGAGATTTTTCAAGATCACGACATATATATATATATATATATATATAGAGTCTTTCTTAAGAGCCAAAAAATTAACAACATCCTTTTCTCATTAACTTTGTACAGAAAAGAAAAAAATTATGGGTATTGCAAAAAATTTGGTGATCTTTTTTCACATTGTCATCTTAGCAGTTTTGTTGTCCAACGAAATCATTTTGGCCTCAGGTATATTTAAAAGTTTTCGTTTTTTATATGCTAATTAACATTGTTCGATTTTAAGAATTGAAAATGATCTTGTATGTTCGAACATGTATTCAGAAGTCAGAACCTTCAAAATATTGTTTGGACATGTTATATATAATTTTATATATTTTGTGAATTTGTGTAGGTGCAGAGATCAAAAAATTCTCATATGATCATTGCTACCATTTGTGTGAGGACGGAGGGTATGGATCACGTGAATGCTTTGTAGACTGTACTGAAAAAGGATTCCGTACAGGAGATTGTGCAAACCGAACTCCCAAAGATCCTATTAGATGTTGTTGCAATAACTAAAAAATCCTATATTAGTCCCTAATGCTAAGGCCAAGCTATATATTCAAACGGTGTACTTATACTTTTCTAGCATTGGACTTCTAAGGCAAATTATTATCGTGTTGACTATTATAACCGCAATGAAATAAAATAAAAAAATTATATTAATGTGGGTTTTTAATCAAATATTTTGAAAAAGCATAGTGCATATGGATTGTTTTGTATATTGGGATTTCTATGAGTTTTTTTCTTACAAAATAACATTTAATTTTGATGTATGCATAGACATTTAATTATATTTTTCAATTGGTTTACAGTCTATTTACTTTTCGGTCTATTATAACTTTTGTATATTAAAAAAATTAAATTTTAACCAACATGGTATTACTTTCGATCTTCATAAAAAAATTTCTTAGTCAAACTTAATACAGCGTCTCCTTTTCTAGAATTTTCTTTCACTTCCTAGTATTGTATTAAGGATACACTCAAATCATTGATTGAGTATATTACGGGCCATATATATAGTCAGGGTCGGCGCAGAGGGCAAGCTACCGAAACCACCGATTAAGGCCTCAAAATTTGAGGGCCTTTTTACCTAAAAATTTGTTAAGTTTTCTTATATACAATAATTTTTGTAGGGCCTTTTAAAAATATTGTTGGCTTTTAGAGACAACTACAATATTCTTTTTAATGATAAAAATCTAATTTAAAAGAACTAGATTTATTCGCCCGCGCGTTGCGCGGGATACCAAATTTCAACGGGTTACAATACAAAATGTCAAAACTAATCATAATCGTTTGAATTTCAAAACATAGAAATTATAAAATATATTTGGTAGGAAACACGTAATAATAAAAGTTATATAAGATGAATCGGTCTCGGTAGTTATCAATGGACTTTATCAAAAAGAGAGTTATTTCCATAAACAAATCTTGTAAGTATATTTTTCTTGATGTTTTGACCTATCGTACCTCGTACTAAAAGTAAATTTGCTAAGTTTGAACATCAATCTATGAAAATATATAAACGTAATATTCATGCCACTTCAATAGGTTTGGAGAGCATAATTTATCTATTGAAGCAAGACCATAATACCTAAAGGAAAATTTTGACCAAATCATAAATGTCTTTATCTTATCTATCCTATTATGCTTACATGGTTCGACGATTTAACCCGATGTTGAATATGATAGTCTGGTTTACTAAACCAAATTATCTATAGTGCATACATATATCCGATGAATTTCGTTTAGTCATGTGCATACATATATCTGATGCTTCAGGATCTTCAAACATTTTTTCGTCATCTTCTATGATGCATTTGTTCGCTTTCCAACATCTACTCTTCTATTATCTTCTATGCTCACTTACATATAATAAAACTTTAAATTGATTCTTAACTCAAAACTATTTCCTCATTTTCATCTTCTTAGTTTATCTTTCGTTTATTAGTTATATGGTTTTCGTGCTTCAGTGTAATGTAATTTTACGAAAGATATATATTTGTTATAACTTTCTCAATAGTACTTATTTAGATTTTTACCTATATTTAAACATATTCAATTTTTATTTAGAAAGCAAACAATAATGTAGATATAATTGTATTATTTTTATTCCTATATTTTACTCTAATTTAATATTTAGATACAATGAATCTTTCTATTTTTTTCATCAATGTGAATCTATACTATTACTATCTCGAAATAATGTAGATATAATTGTATTGTTTTTATTCTTATATTTTACTCTAATTTAATATTAAGATACATTGAATCTTTCTATTTTTTTCGTCAATGTGAATCTATACTATTACTCTCTCGAAATATAATTTTAAATATAAATTATTTCTTTTATCTTTAAAAACTTATACAAACATACATTTACTATAACATTTAACCATTTATTTTTTTAATCTAAAAATATTATTATTTAAAATGAATTTCTTCTATTTCATTATTATCTCTTTAAGTTAATGTTTCCATGAAATATGAATATCTTCTTATTATTAAAAAAAAAAAAACTCTTATAGCTTTCCATTTCAATTCAATTCTTTTGTTCATCCTAAATTATATTTGAGGTTTCCTTATTATTCTTAAAATGATAGTTTTTAATGTTTTATTTTATTTTTAATAAGTTATTATTTGTTTGTAATTGTATAATAAATTTCATTAAGAATCCTTTTATCCATCTTAAATAACATTGATATCTTTATAAAATTTTCATAATTATTTTTTATTTCTTAATTAAATATTTAGGGGTTATGTTCATTTTAAGTTATATATTAACATAAAATTAATTTTAAGTGTTTTATATGTATATATGTTACACTCATGTTATTCTTATTCAAGTAACCTTTATTTAAAATTGTGCATTAATTGATGATTATTTCTTTGATAATGAGATGTATTAACCATAAAATTAAATATTTTGAAATAATTGTTGGTGGGATCTATAATATTAATGTGGTGATGATGTGGACACCCTAAGAGGAGAGAAACTCTCCCATTATATATATAGATTTTTTTTTTTTATGGTTTTAATTTTGCTTAGGGCACCCAAATTTACCGGACCGGCACTGTGTATAGTAGGAGAATATATACTTTAGCGATGCGATTAAGGTTAGAGATCGAAGGAGCTCGTCATCGTGATAGAGAATATATAATAAGATTGGCATTCTAAAGATAAATTGCAAAAGAGGAAGGATAGATATTGACGTTGGTTTTTTTTTTTCCTTCTAGAGACTTTTTATTAAACTTATCAAAGATCATTGTTTACAGCTGCATTAAGAAACATTTGACACGAATGGTACATGCACCATTGGTTTGGAAAATTTCTAATGGTTTTTGCTAATAGATCATCCGAATACTGGTTTTGTTGACGATGCTTGAATAGATATTGACGTTGGTTGGTGCATTTCTTCATTTGTTTGCCCTAGTTTTCATTTTCTCTCTCTCCTTCGACCTTAAGAAAGTTTTGTTTTTATATTTTCATTTTTCAATCACACTAAACTCCAAACCCCTTTTATATATTTACCAAGTTACCAATTTAAGTCATTAAAATTATTGTTTCATTTATTTATTTTATAAAGTCATTCAAAATATTTGTTACATGATAGTGCGGACGGTGTTTAGGAAGTCAAGTGGCTCTTTCACGACAGCCTAAATTGATTATATAGTTATACCACCAAGAATTGTGTTTTAAAAAATTTGCTTTTCTAGTAATATGCTCGCACCACTTGACTGTATTAATGCAGAGATAAAAAGATGTAAGAGACGTTGCACTCGAAGCAATTAATGTGGAAACACATTTTCATAAAGTATAGACCACCCGGTTGGGGCTAAACATAGCAACCCAATAATACATACAATCGAAGGAAATGAGCTTCTGTTTATAAATTAAATGACAAGAAAAAAATAAGAAGAAGCAAAAACTACTAATTAACAAGTTGTGTTGCTACAACCTTCACGAGGATCGATCTTGTTGTTTGTAGTGGCGAATCAAGTGTTAGCTTTAAACTTTCCATTGGTTTTCAATTAGGATTGTAGTTAGTTGATCATATATGGATTTCTTTATAAGCAAAAGAAAGGTCTGCATAATGTTAACTTACATTTACCAATCCCTTGATATTTTTTTCTCCTTCGATTACACAAGCATCCATACTAGGATATTCACCTCGGACATTCAAAACCGCAAAAAATTATTTGGGGTCATGATCCCTAACTTGTAGGATGGTTGGAATAAGTTTGCACTATACTACTTATAGTTAAGTGAATTGTGTGTTTTAACAAAAAAAAAAATATCATGTACTTCTAAAGCGACAGACTGATTCATTAGAAAGAATATATATTGAGCGTTATGGTTGTAGAATATATCAACTAGAAGAATTGTATCGAGGTCTCTAGAACTACTGCTGGAACATCGAGATTAGCCACTGAAACAGAAGAGATAGAGAGAGTGACGATTCACGGAGATTGATCACGGGGGAGAGAGCTCGAAGAAACTCAAAAGTTGCCATTGCCATTGCCACATAGCTCCGAAAGCTTTTCTTTGTGACCCTTAAAGTTTTTGGGTCAATGATAGAACAAAATAATATTATATTAAATATTTTGTTATTATAATAAGACTTTAATTTCTAGATTATGTAAGCAAATATATCTTTGAATTTAATTTTGGTGGATTATATTTGACTATATCTAAGATATTTTAATTATTTTAAGCAAACCTCTAATTAAATTATTCTAGTTAATTTGTTTTTGTTATATATGGATTTATTTCTTATAATCAAAAGGAAAATACACTTTTCCAACATTTTTTGAGAACAGAGGACCAAAATTATCACTCAAATCTTTGAAGAAAAATAAGATTTATCTTTACAACAAAAGTTGCTTAACCTAATCAGTAATTACATATTCCCTACCCAATTTAACCTAATCACCCAATCAAAATCTTGAGCTTAGCCCATAGAGAGCAAGAACCAGATGCTAACCAAAAAGATGTTATGTAAAGTTGTCTGTATCGCTATTGTTTGATATTGGACTTGAATAGCCTTCATGCTTTAGAAACAATGCATAAAGAAGCTCATTCCACGAATCAGGAACTCCAGGGAGACACCAATGGCTGCAGTCTTGCCTGTGGAATGGCGCAGGACCAGCCAAGCCCAAGTAGTACAGTGATGGGTGACCATCGTTTCTTTGAGCAGCCATGGCTGTTATGTTCAACACTTTCAGTTCAACCGTCTCTGATGTTTTCAAGTAGTAAAGAGACGATGACAAGACATCTTGAAGGAGCTTTATATGATCCCATGTCTCTGCTGGAACCAGAGAGGCTCCAAAATCAGGCAGTGTCTCCATATGACATGTTCCTCCGGTTCTCCAATCTCCTCCCCTGATTGAGAGAAAACAGTGATTAAATGGAAGCTTAAGATTGATCAAAGATTCTTGTTTTGTAAATATGCGTGACAAACCTGAAATGCACAGGGGCAAATGTGCGGAAGAAGACCTGTGTCTTGTTTGCATCAACCTCTTCTTGTATCCATTTCATAACGGTTTTCATAGCTCGTCTATACGCATGCTCTATCTTCATTCGCATTTGCACTTTTTCTCCTTCTTGAAAGTAACAACCTCTGCAGTAACAAATCCAAGATCAGTCAAGGAACCAAACTAAGCTGATTAGTTCTGAGAATGTTAACAAGAAGAAAGAAGCTAACCCGCGAATAGTTTTCTCATAGTTCCACCAATGTCCGGTGTTAAACACTAATATATCCGCATCTTTCCACTTGTCGGCAGTCCATTCCATCGTCTCTAGTTTAAGTGTCGTCTTTACCTTTTCTGGTGATCCACTAGGTGGACGGCTTTGGAGAACCAAAAACGGTGCTCTATAGTATTCAACAGTGCAATTGTAGTCATGAAACCTGAACACAAAGAAGCCCATGTGCTTTGTGATGGGTCTATTGTTCACTTCATAAACCAAATTCTTGTTCCTGATTGCAGAAGCTAGCATACAAAGAAGAGACTCCCATTGGTTTCTTCCAATTGAATCTCCCACAAATACCAGCCGCTTGTTCCTTAGCTTCTCCAGCATCAACTTGGCATCAAATCTGATCCATTATATAACAAGAAGTGTAAGCTAAGTAACAATAATTCAAACAAACACATTATTAACAACTAATCTATAAATCCAACGCCATAAACACTCCTTTGATCTGGGTGAGAATCAGATCCTAAACATAACATTTCTAATCCCATACAATCTCTAAGACAAAACTGAAAGCGACTTAAGAATCTTTAGCAAACTCCTTTGGCTACAGAGAAAGATGCTGAAACTGTGAAGAACATCAAACCAAAAAGCACCGTTCTTTTTTCCCTCACTTTCCCATTTACCTGGGCAAATCACAATGGTTAGGTTGCCATCTCCACTTAGTATAGAACAAATCAAGTCTCCCAAACTCAGTACATCTGAATCCTTCATCAAGAAAGGTGCAATCTTTAGACTGATACAACGGATACGATTCGTCCCAAACCCATTTCCCATCGAACAAATCACAACCATTCCCACTCTCTTCAAGAAACCCAACTTTGGTGTTGTTATCTACAAACCCATCAAGCTCCTTAAGCCAAAGAAATCTCTCCGATTGATCCGAAAAGTCATGACTTTTAGTTTTAGCGACGGTTCTGTAATCGAGATAGAAGAAGCTGAAGACTAAACACAAACCCACCAAGAAAAAACCCAAGACTCCTAGTGACGGCTCGAATACGAGCCTTAAACGCTTGAATCTCTTTATTACTACTTCGGAGATTGGCATGGCTTCGTCGTCTTCTTGAGATGGGTTCTTCGACATCTGTGAGGTTTTTATTTTTAAGAAGAAACTTCAAAAGTTGAAGACTTTATTATTCTCTGAGTAGAGATTCTTCTTCTTCTACTTCTTGTGGCTTTGCTTTCTAAAAGAAATCAATAGAGCCAAAAGAAATTGAATGAGAAACAAGGAAAGAGTAAGCTGAAGAGACAGCTTTGCTTGGAATAATGGATTCGTCAGATTAGTAAATGGATTAGCGAACAAATACACATCCAAAGGTGTAATTAGCTTAAAATTTTCGGTTTCAAAATCTTTAAAAACATAAAAGAACAGTCTCAACTTTTTTCTTGACCGTCTTGTTTCGTAAAGGGAGAGACTTGGAGAGTGTGTGAATCGTGGGTCCTCTTAAGTGGCGGGTCCCGTAGATCCAAAACTTGTCAGACGCGCGATCATGGCGCGTGGAAAAAGTGATGAGAGTGGTGGGGCTTAAGACGGCGCATTAAAACGGTTAAGGCGTTTGGTGCGTGTGTGATTCATTTTCAAATTCACCGAAAATTGCGTTTTGGTCCAAAAATGAGTATATGTGAATGATTTCTTATATCATTTTTTTTGGTATGAAATATGTGATTGATTTACTACACTAATGGTTGGTAGACTCAATAAATTGAATTTGGTAATTAGATGGAATCTTTTAATGGTTAAAGAAAAGTACAAAATTTAGATTAGTGAAGCACGAAAATCCTCCGACTCGAAGCCGTTCATGCCGGAGATTTGAATGAACACATCACATGTTATTTGTCTAGGGACAAGATTCAATGAAAGTCAGAGAGTGAGAACCGAGAAAAGGTTGCGTACCGGCCAAGATCAAATTAGTACCTTTAATTGTTATAATGCTTTTGTACAACTACTGATTTAAAGACAAAAACAAAATTAATGATTTGGTCCAACTCTAAAACCAAGTACTAGCAGTGTAAGAGAGGATGGATCTCATAATAATCACATATACACTGTTGCTTCCTTCCTCTGCTGCTTCCAGCCTCAATTCAACTTCAGCCAATGAACTTTGATTGAGAGAGCAGTCACAGTGGTCTTTGTTTGTGATTTGCAAGGGCCAATCGTCGTAAAAGCAGATCTACTTAGGGACCATGTAGAACCACAATCTCGTAATGGAGCGCACAATTGTTCAAGGTTTGCATCAGATAAGCCATTTTCTTACAAACCAGAGATTATTTTAGGTTGCTGATAAAGGATGGTTCTTAAACACTTGTGTTTGTAACTTCAGATCGATTAAGGCAATCGGTACTATACTAAGATATGATTTTGAGTGATTGATAAAAAAAAAAACGGGCCATGGTGGATAGTTAACAGATTGATCTTAAGGTTGATTAAGAAGAAAATTTTGATAAGGTTCTTCCTCACACATTTTGATAGGTCTGTTATTGAAACCGATTATAAGACTACCTTTTCTCCTCCCACCCCTCGACATTGCTATTGTCCCACCTCGCTTCTTGTTCTTCATCTACAAGATCAGATAGTAAGAACAAGGTTAATGAACACTCAAAGTTCTGTAAGTTAGAACTTTTAAGACTATGGACTCCGCAACGACTAAGAACATAAAGGGTTCATCTACAAGATCAGAGAGTAAGAAAAACATAGCGAACACTCAAAGTTGTATGGGTTAGAACTCTTAAGACCATGGATTTTGCAATGAGTAAGAGCGTAAAGGGCTCCAAGAAATTACACTATTTGGTAACAAAATGAAAGAGAAAGAGTTTTCAGAGAATCTCTAAATGGCCAATCATCTTCTGCTATTAGCACCCTGCACTTGCGTAAACTAGTTCTAAATTGGTGATCACTAGAATCATGTTTTCACTAATCACAATTGAAGTTCAACAACTTAGCAATTATGCAAGTTTAGTGATCAAAAATGAAAGAAATTATGGCATTATGCGGTTTTTCTCCATCAATGATGCAATTACACACACATTGTTACCAATCGGAACTAGAAGCAAGATCTCGGGACTGTAGAGGAAAAAGTTTGAGACTTTCTTTAGCACTGGTGCCAATTCTCGAAAACTAAGATATCTAAAACTTTCACTTGAATCCGAGCAAAAACAAGTTTTCAAACCCAGATTGGGATCTTCACAAATCTCTAACGCATCATGAGATACCTTAATAACTTCCAAAGTCTAATGGATCATCAACTTACCCATCAATCATTCACAGCATAAATCTATCTCTTCTGAAATGAAACATAAGCAGAGCGATTGAAAGAGAGAGACAGAGAGAGAACACAAGACCTTGTTGTTGATGTTGTTGAGAAGATTGAAGAGATCTTTCGTATTGTTCAGCCTTTTCAAGGAAAGGCTTGTAACCAAGTTCCAGTGACAAGTAACCAAAGGCCAATGATCCCAACACCACCACCGATGATCGAATCGCGTTGTCCATCACCGTCCTCTTCATCTTCTTCCTCTCTCCAAAACCTCCGATTCCCGAAAAAGTTTTTGTCTTTTTCTTCTTTCCTGTAAAATAATTAAATAAAAACGAGACCTTCTGAACCAAATAGAGTGTCCATCTCTCGGTGCTGTATCGGAAGCCGTAGCTCAACGAGAATCTGATGTTGGTGAAGCATAGCGTCATCTCTGGCTTGGGACGATTGACTTCTCACTCACCTTCTTCTTCTTCAAGTGTGCTCAGAAGGCAACAGTTCTTGGTACGTACGCTTTGTGGGTCACAAATTCATCGCCCCAAGCTCATCAGAGCAATGAGTTCCACATCGGAGGCCGACGCTGAGAGTGTACTTCGAACCGTGACGCCATCGCTCGATCCCAAACGACACAAAGGCCAAGCTGGTTAGTACTCTTCTTCGTCTCTACGTAATTGCTACCGTGTTTTGTGTTTGGTTATTCAACTGTGTGATCAGTAATTAGTCAAATTCGAAACTTTAGGATTTTAAAGTTTGAGTCTTTTTAGGTTCGTTTAGCTCATGTGTTGAAATTGATCTTGTGTCAGGGAAGATAGCTGTGATTGGAGGATGTCGTGAATACACAGGAGCTCCATACTTTGCTGCCATTTCAGCTTTGAAAATCGTTAGTAGTTTCTTTTTCCACAGCTTCTCGCTACTCATCTTTGGTTTTGAAGTTAATCTGTACACAAATGAGAAGACTGGTTTCATGTCTGTAAAACTTGTAGGGTGCTGATTTGTCTCATGTCTTCTGCACGAAAGACGCAGCTCCTGTTATAAAGAGCTATAGTCCTGAGCTTATAGTTCACCCTGTTCTTGAGGAATCATATAGCATCAGGTGAAAACTCCATTCCATAGTGTGTGCTACTTCTCCTGTGTGGTTTCGTTCCGTAGGTTTTTATTACAATCCCTGATTCATATCTGTATGAATGGTATTCTGGACGTAGTCAACTCAGTGAAGAAGATCAAAGAAAAGTTCAAGATAAAGTGCTCGGGGAAGTCGATAAATGGATGGAAAGATTTGATTGCCTTGTTATTGGTCCTGGTTTGGGAAGAGATCCATTTCTCCTGGTACAGATTCATCTAGTCCTGCTTCATCACATTACAGAATTTGATTTGTCATTGCTTTGGTGGTGGACTTACAAGTTATGATTCTGTATTTCCAGGAATGTGTGAGTAAAATCATGCTTCTTGCCAAAAAGTTCAATGTTCCTTTTGTTGTAGATGGGGTAAGCAATGATAGATAGCATAAAGTGCGGATGTGATAGGCTCTTGTCTTTTCCCAAATCTTGATTGTTTTATCTTCTGACTGTTCCGTGGTGATTCCGCAGGACGGGCTGTTTCTTGTAACAAATTCCATTGATCTTGTCCACCGCTATCCACTTGCTGTGTTAACCCCAAATGTGAACGAGTATAAGCGCCTGGTTCAAAAAGTGCTGAATTGTGAAGTAGATGAACAAAATGCTGAAGACCAGTTACGTACTTTGGCCAAACAGTAAGTACAAAAATGACTTCACAGGACTAGAATATTAGAATCTGAAAATCTTCACAAGACATCTCGAGGGAACTAGGGAAGTATCTCACACACATCACCAGGCTCATCTGGTGATTTGCAGCGAAAAATCTAATGATAATAATGTTAAACGCCTGTGTCATTCAGGATTGGTGGTGTCACGATTCTCAGGAAAGGGAAATCTGATCTTATAAGCAATGGGGAGACAGGTGAGTAACTTTTTAGCTATCTTTTCTTTTGGTTAGAGAATGTTGAGAACGCAAGGTGTGATTATCTCTGTTTTGCAGTAAAATCAGTAAGCATATATGGTTCACCAAGGCGCTGCGGTGGACAAGGCGATATTCTCTCTGGGGGGTTAGCTCATCGTTCTTTGATCCAATATCATTAGATTGCTCAGGTTACCACAATTAAAAGTCTGAACTTTTGTAACCACTAATAGTGCCTACATGGATTTGGTTTTATCTAGTGTTGCAGTGTTTTGGTCATGGGCACGACAGCTTAAATCGGATCCTGAAAGGTTAGATACATACTAGATTGGGCTATACATAATTGGTTGAGCAAAGTGGTTTTGACAATCTCTGAAACCCAAAAAATTTCAGTCCCGCTGAGAATCCAGCTATCTTGGGATGCATAGCTGCATCTGGCCTGCTGAGAAAGGCTGCATCTCTGGCCTTTACAAAACATAAGAGATCAACTCTCACAAGCGACATTATCGAATGTTTAGGGGAGAGGTATGGATTTCTTTCTTACTGGAACTGCTGCATCAGAGAATCCACAAAAACATTTCGTCTCGATCATAATGTTTATCGGCTTTCTTTAATAGTTTGGAGGATATCTGCCCTGCATCTTAATCTCAGAACACATGAAGTAGAGTTGTCTTGCCTACTACGACATCTTATTGTCTCTGTGAATTCAGAAGTTGTTCTTGTTTCTGTTCTCTGGTGTCTATTTTCCTCACTACTGTTTTTTTCTGAATAATAAACCTGAATCTTGTGATTACCAAATAAAGATTACGACTCGGTGCTCAGAACCCGTTCTCTTCCAGTGTCAATATTACTTCTTACAGATACATGTATACATACTGAGAATTGTGAGATTTACTATAGTAACAGAGACGAAAGGATCAAGAGAAGGTAGATTTTGGTTTCAGAGACATTAAACTTATTAGGAAGAAGACACTAATAACACCAGAAGACATACACGGGATGTACAAAGAAGCATAAAACATAAGAGAGATATAACACTACACACATCACCAACCATTGATAGCTTCAAGAACTCATAGAACAGCTTTTTGTTTTTCCTACATCATTTTTTATTTTTTTGCTGTCACAGTTCGAGATTTAAGAGACATGGATCTTCTTCTTTGTTTGTTTTCTTTAATCCTCAATCTGCAAGAACTGTTGCTCCTTCCACCTGTTCCCACCACCAAAGTTTGTGTTGTAAGTTGCTGAACAGAATATACTTAATATGATTTGTTTTTGGAGAATCAATTACCTTAAAGGTGGCTCCCCAAATTTCTTCCTCATTAGCAGGAACTGCAGTGATCTTGTTCTTAGGGTTCTCGAAGCTCCTAAGCCCACCTAACGCCGTTGAGTAATAACAGCCTGAAACCCACGCATACACAACCATTCAAAAATCAAAATCGCTTCAATGGAACAGGTAATGCTCCGAAAAATCTTGAATTTAGGAGTGAACAGACAAACTGAACAACGAACCTTGAGGGAAAGACGCAAGAGACTTGCCACAAGCACCTTTTAGCAACTCAACATCATCAGCAAATGCCACATACCCATCAGCTGTTATTCCCCAATACAATGGAACCTTGCCAACTTGGTCCTGCAGCAAATCAAAAACCGGTTTTTTACCGCTAGATTCAATCTACTTCACAGTTAAAAAGGGTTTATGAGGGGGTTAAAATAACTTACAGAAGCTACAAACAGAGTGGAGGTTGATTTATCGAAGACCACAAAGGCGAAATCACCGCTTAGGTGAGCCACAACGTGGTTGGCCGGGTAAGGAGCTCTGTCACGGAGAGTCTTATAAGCCTCGATGACCAAAAGA
Organism: Arabidopsis lyrata subsp. lyrata; assembly: GCF_000004255.2. NCBI lineage: Eukaryota > Viridiplantae > Streptophyta > Magnoliopsida > Brassicales > Brassicaceae > Arabidopsis > Arabidopsis lyrata. Next base: position 8,062,968 of record NW_003302550.1, on the reverse strand, counting down.
ACCTCGTTTGCGTTCTTTGCAAGCCCGTATTGCTGTTTCAAGCTTCCTAGGTTGTCAAGTGAACCTTGGAACAAGCAGAATATCTCATCCTTAGCCCCAAATGATCTGTATCATTTCAAAAAACCATCTTACGACAAGCCTATATATCACACCAAGTCCAAATTAACTTAACTTGAGCAAGATAAGTCCAAATTATCTTAATTTGAGCAAAATAAGAAAACTTTAAACCCATCTAGAGAAAAAGTATTGCAAATAAACTATTGAAGTTTTAAATGCGAATAGTCAGACGGATAAGTCAGCATCAAATCTTTAAATAGACATGCAATTATGAATGTATTGGTATTTTGATATGGGTAAAATCTAAAGATAGAGTGTGGTGCATAAGGCTATTAATGGTCGTGGGATTTTATTGTAAGGTTTGGTGGCCCAACCAAAGTTGTCTTTGTAGTTTGGCCATATTATTGCATATCCAAAATACATACAGTCCCTATAGTTGTAACCATATAGAAATTTGTGAATGAATTTGGAAATGTAATTTTGATTATTCTTATGCTAAATTTTTGTAATCGGATTCTCAGTGACATGGATGTTGTCTATATGGTGTATAGACAATATCTATGATGTACCTTGTATATGCGAATTATCCATACAAATTTGGATCGCTATATGGTGTATCCACACTTCAAAAACTATGCGAATTATCCATACAAATTTGGATCGCTACATTTAAATAAAGCTACCTATGATGTACCTTGTATATCCATATTTCCTATATATATATATATATATATATAAATAATTTTAGAAAATATATTCGGACTCTAAAATTATTATTGTTTGGGTCCACACCACACCACACCACACCATACCACAAACATACATCACCCTAAGTTAAGTGGAGTGCTTAGAAGAATAACATAATTATGTAAATCGGAATCTAGTAGAAAGTAGAAACAATATAAAACTAAATAATCTACAAAATTAAAATCTAAATCAGATAATTCTCACTAATTCCCTACCTTCTTAACAATTTTAGATAAGAAAATCGGACGAAATCAAATGAAATATGGTCCATACATGCAAATATGCAATTGACTTTAATTTTGTTGTTTAATATATATATATATATATATATATATATATATATATATATATATATATATATATATATATTTCAAGATTTTATTTGTCAGCGAAATTTAAAGGCTCGACGATGATCTCATCACCGTCCGATCATATCGATCCGACGGTGAAAACTTTGGAATCATTGTAAAAAGCCAGGTTTACATAGAAATGAACATAAGGAAAATCGCCGGCGACTCACCTCGGCCGGAGAGGACTCTCGTTGTGATGGCTGTAAGCTAGCTGAACATAGTCGCCGACTTGTACAGACACGGCGGAGGGATTTTTCTCGACGAAACGCTTCACTAGAGTTGCCCCGGTTGTTTTCGGCGACGGAGTTCGGCTTCCGGCAGCTACCAGCTCTTCCGGCGGCGATACTATAGCTCCACTGAAAATTCCCAACATTTTCTCTCTCTCCTCCGGTGATAACAATCACTTCCTCAATTTCCCAGCAAAAGAAAAAAAGAATTATAAGGTAATTAAATTTCTGAGCTTTCTCTCTCTGGTAAAGATATATCGGACATGGAAGTCGAGACAAAGGAGAGAGATATACGATGGTGTTTAAATATAAGGAAGAAGAAGATATCGAGGGTATTTACGTCATTTCAAGTCTTCATGAATCTTCATCTCTCTTGATTCTTCTTCTTACACTGAAATTAACGTCGATACGTCATCGTATGGGCAGTGACGCAGCACAAATACGTGGGTCCCACACGGAAGAGATGGAATCATTCTGGAGCGTTAGATTCTAGTGTTGTGGGACCAATCTTGCCATTTGTGGTCTCTTGTCTTATCCACCCTTTTTAATAATTATCGAAATGTTTTACTTTAAAATTATTAAAAGTGAATCTTAAATATATTTATTTGAAATTTAACGTAAACTTTTTTCCATTTTTATGGTAAACATCCACTTTACGTAAAAAATGAAAAAAGAAATAACATCAACTTTAATTTTTGGTATAACTCTACAAGTTATTACTTTTTCTTCCAATTTCTTCGCCATAGTTCCTTTTTTTTTGGTGAGTCTTCGCCATAGTTCCTTACCTTCATATAGAAAACCAGCAAAAAAAATCATAAAGAAACTAAATAATGTAATATGTAATCAACAGGTGAGATGTAATAGGCATAAAACATACAATTTTCCTTTAACCATCAACTTTTTTTTGTTTGAAAAAATCTGTCTATCTAAACATAAATAAAATGTTGACAAAAATAATTGGTGATTTTCAAAAAGAAAAAAAAAATATATGTCAATTATATCAAGCGGTGTCACCAATTACTTTCTGTTTTCTCACCAACCATAACCAAAAAAATTATATTGGTTTTAGTGTGTTTCAAGACGTCTATATTTGTTTGTGAAAGTTATTTAACGAAAACATAATCTCTAATGATTTGTATAATTATTAATACATGCTTTAAACTCGTATAGTTGTTATAGTTGGAAAAAAGCATATGTGTGTTTTATGAGCCAATTGAGTAGGAGCAAGGAAGAGATTGTGATCTGAAAGCAACTTGAACCTACTTTAAATGGACATTTATCATCAACGATAATTTTGTAATACTATTGAAATTTATAAATTTAGGAATCTTTCTTTTCTTACATACTTCTAACTTCATCCAGAGAATAAGATATGTCAGATAAACATTAAACCTCTTTTTTTTTAGAAAATAAATTAAAACAGCAACGTGATCAAATTTTCCAGGGTATCAACAGCATATATATCTTCAATAAAGACTATAATATTAAAAACGAATTAGTACTATGAATGTTGGATCTTGGGTAGCTATATGTAATTAGCTGTGGATCATAATATAGACTTTTAAAATCAAACTTTTCGTCCTTGAGAGCTTATTCAATTTTGTATGCTCTATTTTGAAACTACTCCTGTTAGAAATTCCATAAAGATTCAAAACCATGTCCTACATAATTTTGTCAATAGTTTGAAGCTTTTGTAAATTGCAATAACAATTTTAAGAAAACTTTCACATGGAGATTATGCAGCGGCTGAGGATTCAGTTTTTGATTTTTCTTTTGAAACTAAATAATAATAATTTTTAAAATAAAACGTCAAGAAAGGATATTAGAAGAACAGTGAACGCCCCTTGTTTTTTTTTTTTGGTTTCGGGGTTTGGCCCACGGCCTTAAAATTTGTCTTTGCACATTTCCTCTTAGTATATAATTTCATATCAACATGCATAAGAATATTTGCGCACATCTTAGTACCATGCATAAACAGCCAACTTTAGTTTGTTGAATGTTGATACTTTTTTCCCAAATTATATGACCTAAATAAACTATTAAGCCTTTATTTGAACACAAAGATGGTTGAGTTGCTTAAGATTTTCTACCATTTGTTAAGAAAATATCACACACACACAAAGGGAAAACCATCAAATACATATATGGTTTGGTGACAACAACCTAGAAAATGTATAAGATGAGAGACTAATACTATTTCGTGGCAAGTATCAGAAAATGTTAAAATGTGTAGTTTGAGGTTGTTGAGTTAATTGGATTTCTTATTCAGAACAATCTGATCTGATAATGAATAAACTTCCAAGAAAATGGTTTCTAAAACTTTGTTAAACAAAAAAAAAAAACTGATTTATTTTTATCCGACCCATAAGATCCGGTTTATCGGCCGAACAAACAGAACAAAAAATTTCTTTTTTGTGCAGTGCTTAATGGAGATTTAACTGTATATTAACACGAGATACCAAAAGACCATAACTTAACTGCAGCAGTTTTTTTTTTTTAAAAAAAAACTTTACCAAAACCATATCAAGTGGAACTAGACTAATTAAAAAGCCTCCAATAAATTTTGTTAAGGACACTCTTGATGTTATGACATCATACCAATACGCCTAATATTTGAGCTGCAATATTTGAGGTGGACAATTAATGTTTTAGCTTTTAACAAAAAATAATAATAATGTTTTAGCTATTGAATATCCACGTCTATGGATGATTTTAGTTTTTGATTATCATGATAATAATAGAAACATGATAATCAAAAACTAAAATCAGATAATATAGTTTTTGATTATTTTTTGTGAATATATTTTTATTTTAATATAGTTTTTGATTATTTTTTGTGAATATATAGTACTATGTTTTTGACTTTTCGATAAGATTTAAACTATATTAAAATCATATTCACAAAAATCAAAACGCAATACTGATAAATAATATAATATAAATTGAATGCAAAACATGAATGGCATATTTTTATTGATATTATAAAAGTCATTATCATTTGAATGGCATATTTTTATTGATATTATAAAGTCATTATCATTCTATGTTATTGTAAAATACAGCCACTAGTTTGTATTATTTTCTTATTTACTCAAAAAACAATTGTAGAAAACAGAAAGAAAGACCGAGCAAAGCCAACCATGGGCCTGGGAGTGGGAACTACAAAAGCTGAAAACGACTTTGATATTGTTTTGCTTTATTATCTTTGCAAATATTATTTATTTCCAAACTAGAATATTATCTCATTTCAACATGACATATACAAGATTTGTTTTTGCCACATACCATCATCCAACATAATAATTGGTTTTAAATTATATGTGGTAATTACTATATCATCTATTTCTCTACGTATGAATCCTCTGGAAAATGTTTGTTGTATTTGAAAATGTTGTTCATATCAAAGTCTGAGTCTCTAACTTTAAATATTGAATACTTAACCGTAAATGCACATACATACGCTAGTATAAGGAGGATCAAATTCACATTTAATCAAACGCTCACACATTAGAAATACAGTAGTTAGAAAACAAATTTCTTATTTTTCTTTGGAATAAAGATATAAGATAAAAACTTCTTTGAGCACAAGTCTTATATCTATTGATTTCGAGTTTTGGAGGGAAATTATGTTCAATTTTACTCGTATCACTTGTGTTTTCAGTATAGAGATATACAACATATACACGTTTTAACAATTTCTTTTAAAATTATAAATATGAATATATTCTCAAAAATATCATTTTAGTTTAACTTTCCAATATATAGTACAGGTTTGTGCCTTGTGGTATAAATATCATTTTTTTTGTCACAAACTCAATATATAAGAATATCTCAATATATATATTTTTGAATGAATGTTAAATTAATATCTCAATATTTCACTAATTTTTAGTTGTTAACATTAGTTAGAATTTTGAATCAAATGAACATGCAATTCTTATTGGACCATTGTTGATATATCCGCAAACATTGTCACCCTATCTCAATCACGTTAGCTTCAATCATCTATAATGCATCCCCACAAACACTTCCTACGCAGCTGTATTTATCTCTGATTGTTTTTTTCTCTTGATATTCTTCTTTTTCTTTTAGGATCATATCATGACTTTTCATCATTTCTTTTGGCAGTTTCTATTTTTTGCTTTTCTTTGATGCGATAATATGGACTGTACTGTGTAGCCCACTACTTCCCGTTCCCATCTTGCTATGATGTAATAGCAAAAATACCATATATTGGTCATTTATAATAATTTTTTAAAAAAAACTATAGCAATGGATAATAACAAAATTGTAAAAGAGTTTGTTCATTTAAAATAAGATACAAATTGAGAACACTGATAGTATCTTAGAATAACAATTAATATGAATGTGTTAATAATAATTAATAACAAATATAGATATATTACTGTTAAAAAATACTATAAAATAATAACAATTATATTTGGCATGTAAAGAATTCTGTATCATCTTAAAGCCCATCACTGAAAAAGTCCAATACAAAGCCTTCTAAACTTTAAACCCACCCATCCTAATCGGGCTGACCCAACTTGACCGTCGTCTACAATTCCCAAGCCACGGAGATCACAGTTCGTCGTGGGTTCGAATCTCCCGAAATTGATCGGAGATCTGTTAATCATGGCGGCGGTGAAACGTGATAATGAAGAGGAGGTGAAGACCGATGATGGATCTCCTAAAATCAAACCGAGACCAATCGTTCGGCTAGGAATCTTTCTCATCGCTCACAGTCCCATCTTCAGGTATATCTTCAACCATCATCTTTTCTTCTACTCCATTAGTTTCTATGTTGTGATTCTTTCTCTACTGGTTCATTGATGATCTGATTGTGTTTCTAGTGTGGTTTTCTCTGCTGCTGGGGTTTTGGCGCTGCTGCTTTTGCCGCTACTGGCAAAGAACACTTACATCTCCGAAAATGCTCTAATGCCAGGTTTTTGGCCACATTTAGATTCAAGTCTCATTGTCAATTTCCCAAAAAAAAAAAAAAGTTTACTATTTCTAGGTTGTAGTTATCTCGTGATTGTTGATTTCTTAAAACTTGGGATCGAATAGTGTAGCGTACTTGACATTGAGGGTGTTAACCAAACTAGAGTTCTATAGGATTCGAATCTGTAGGAGGGAGTTATGTGAGTTTATGGCTTGCCTACTTTGAATGCGTTGTTGTTTGGTGGTTTACACTTTCTATTTTGACTTTGTTCTTCAGGCTCTGCACGGTCTATGCTCTCTAATCAGGATGTTTCTGATGGAAGCAAACTGGTGAAGGACATAAAGAATTTTAGGTTGAATCATGAAGGCCAGGGTGTGTATGTCTTTTCTCCATCTCCCTCAGTTTTCGCATGAAATAGGGCTTTCTCCTACGTTATGAGGAAAAGCTATTGAAAAAGTAACTTGTACTTTTGTTTCGGTCCTTGCCCAAGTAACTTAATAGTTCTCCATTTGTGTGATTTTTTTTCTAGTGAAGTCCAGAAGCTTATTGGAAAATACATGTCAGAAATGGGTGCAGAAGTTTCTTATCAAAAGTTCCATCCTGAAGGGAATCAATTTCACCCTCTGCACTTTTTCTCCGGCCCTGATTCATATACATTGCTGGAGAATGTCAGTTGTGCTTCTTATGGGGTCAATGTTGCTGGGATTATAAGAGCCCCTCGTGGTGATGGAAAAGAGTCTATTGTGCTGGTTACTCCCTATGATTTTATAAATGGTGGAGACTATGAGAGTTTGTCTTTAGGAATTGTCAGTTCGCTTTTTTCCTTGCTCTCTAGAGTTACCTGGCTTTCCAAAGACATAATATGGCTTGTCGCTGATTCTCGTTATGGAGACTATAGGCCTGTTGCCGCGTGGTTAACTGAATACCACTCACCTTCATTTAAGGTCTCGGATCTTCTTAAGTGTGACGAGCTAAATACAGCTGATACCTTCAGACGAGCTGGAACAATGGCTGCTGCTTTGGTTTTGAAGGTTGATGGTAGAAGTGAAAGGTTTGAGGACACACTAAGTATCTACGCAGAGGCTTCTAATGGGCAGATGCCAAATCTCGACCTCATCAATGTTGTAAATTACTTAGCTGTGCACAGGCAGGGTTTTTATGTCAAGCTGGAGAAGGTTGTATCTTTACTTTCCTCTAGTTGGCTAAAGATTTTTGGGGAAATATTTGAAGCTGTTGGGAAATTGGCGCATACGTTAAATCCGGACTGGAATTTTGGTATCCCAGCCGCAGACTATCTTGAAGGCAGTGCTACCCTTGCAAGTTCACTGTACTCCCAGGTAAAATGTATAATTGATTTGTCCTCAATTAAGTTCTTGTGATTGCAGTCACACTGTTACATTTTTATAAGGAAAGACCTTGGAAGCTGACAGAAAATGTTTCTTTCTTTTGTTATTCATTCTTATCAGGCCCTTGGTATCCCAACTGGTCCTCATGGAGCTTTCCGCGATTATCAAGTTGATGCAATTACTTTGAAAGTTTCACCTAGATTTCCTCCTCACAGTAAGACAAGACAACATGATTTCTTTCTACGAGGTGCCCGGTGAGTTTTGTTTTTATATTTTCCTTCTTTCCCATTTTGTACCGTATACCTACCTCTGCTAGTGTATGTGAATTTTTTAATGATTAAGAACTACAATACATCATTTATGCTACACTAGACTTCAGGAATTGTAATGTTTGCTACTCATAGACTCTGTATGAGTGTTCTATGATAACTCCGCCTTCTCTTTAAACGCAGGTTACTGGAAGGAACTATAAGATCAGTGAACAACCTCCTCGAGAAGTTCCATCAATCGTTTTTCCTTTACCTGTTAACTTCGCCAAGCAAATTTATCTCTGTAGGAGTCTACATGATTGCCTTTGCTCTTCTTGTAGCCCCTCTTCCAATGGTCGCAGCCTCTTTATACATTGACGGATGTAAAGCTCTTACCAATTCCACTCATAACCCTGCCGAAAACTTCAAGTCTTGGAAATGGCTAGATGCAGCCAAACAGGTTTTTGCTTTGCACTTGTTGGGTTTCATCGTCACACTGCTTCCTTATTTTATCTGTCAACTACCGGGCCAGCATTCTCCAAGAAACCGCTCCATTATGTGGGGTACTACCTCTTCGTCGCTTCTCCTTATAACCTTTGTCACAATCCCGGGTTGCTCTCCGTTCTCCTCTCGACTCCATCGAAACAACTGGGCTGTCTTGAAATCAGTGACCATCGCAGCTGCCTTCATCGGTCTATGCCTCATGTCCATAATCAATTTCGCCACCGCAGAGATTGGAGCATTGCTACTAGTGCCAACGTGTCTAATGGCTCAGCCTATAAAACCAGCTCTGAGATCCAGAAGCATTAAGAGCCTGTTGGGTGCGCTTTGCAGCTTGGTGTTGGTGACCATCGGGTTCCCGGTCATGTTTTTCGCAATCTCAAAAGGGTTGCTTGGAGAAGGGATCGTAGGTTTGAGTCTTGGAGGAGAGTTTTGGACATGGTTAGAGTCGCTTTGGGCGTGGAAGAGTGCAACATATCTATACATAGGTATGGTTCATCTTCCTTGCTGGCTCCTTTGCCTCTGCATCTTGTTTCATCCTTCTTAGTTCTTATTTTACGAACCAATCTCCATACAAAGTTACTTTTTATTTCCTTTACTTCGGCGAAAGTAGTCCACAGTCCAACACTCTTGAAATTTGTCATGTTTTCTAGTTGTCGCATGGTAATTAGCAATTAGAGGTCTGATGTATCGTTAGAAAACTCAAAAAGTCGTATGAATGAGTGAAGTTTTTGTATTGATTTTTAGTTTTAAAACACTATAGTTTTACTTCATCCAAAAGTAATAGCTATTTCTTAAAAATTAGATCTATTAGTAGTACAAATGCGTGATTGCTTGTAGCAACTAGCAAGTATTGTAAAAAAACATACAAACAAAAGAGATCAAAATTGAGGATATCTACCAGTTAATTAGATGGTTACAATTACAAAGGTTTGTATTACAACGAAGAGCGTGTTCTTTGCCCAAAGCCCATCATTGAGTTACCCAAATCAAAATCCAATATCAAGCCTTCTAATTGTAGCCCACCCATTACAATCGGGTTGACCCGACTCGACCCGCCGTCAACAATTCCCAAGCATCGGACTCCACCACCAACATCCACCATTAGATTCTTCCCCTGGATCCTCCACCTCACCATCTCACTCTGCAACGCCAGATCCACCGCCGGAAAGTCTACGTCACTCGTGAAACAGAGCCCGAACGGTGCTACGGGGGCCACCGATGTAGCTTCACTCGCAGCTTTAGCGTAAGCTTCCGCAAATACCGCGTAGATCGAGCTCTCTAGCATCGTGTAAGGAACCACCGTGCTCAGCTCCACCGCCAAAGGACCTTCCACGGAGAGTTTTTTCCCGTTGACTCTAATCGATTTCACGTTTATTACGTAATTACCACTCGAATCGGTTAACAGAGGCGTATAAACCAGCGATCTAGACACAGCCACTCCAAAAACCTCCTCAACCGAACTCGTCGACACAACGCCGTTTAACGGCGACAGGAAAACAGTTAAACGACGGCGTTCGTTAGTTTCCGCGGCGAGTTGTGAAGGGAGAGAGATTTGGGCCCTTGCTAAGCCCATTACTCCTTGGGCTCCACTAGCGAGCCCACGTAACAGCCACGGTGGAGTACAAGCGAAAAGTAGATCAACGGTTCCCGGAGATCCAAACGACATGACGTCACTGAAAAGCTCCCCTCTCGCCGTAATCCCAACGGCGCCGTTTCTCACAAGCAATTCGCAATCGGCGTTTTGATGGTCTCCACGCGATGATGATGATACTCGGTCATTCCCAACTTTAGCCTTTAGGCAGCCGCTAGAGCTACCGGAGATTAGGTTCCGAGAGGAGGATACATGTCTTGAGGAACAATCAAACCATGGAATTGAGCCGGCGAGATCGACGACGAGCTTAACTGGCTCCGGTGAGTCACCGAGATGAATCTGAGCGATGTATTGACCTGTTGGTAGGTCTTTAACAACAGAGAAAACGACTCCGTTGAGGGAATCAGAGATCTGAGATTTGGAAATGGATAGAGCGGAGAGGAAGGACAAGAAGAAGAGATTCAGACAAGAAGCCATTAACAGGTGTGTGTGATGATGAGAGTGTTGGGGAAGGAGATGGATCTGGACGGTTTTTAAGATTTTGGGTTATGGTTTGGGATGCGGTGGGCCGACGCTGGTTTATTCGTGAATGTGAAACGATAAGGATTGGTTCATTTTAAGGTAAGTGCTGAGTAGACTTGTTGTGTCGTTTCGCTCATGGTGGGGACTTTTTATTTTTTGTTTTGGTCAATGTTTATCCGTTTATTTAAAAGAAAAAGAAGACGATTTGAGGAATTTTGGCACGTGTATAGGAGTTTTTAATTTCTATTTTTATTTTTTTAGGAATATCCGTGAAGTTTATACCCCGGCTACACCAGTTGGAGAGAAAGTTGTTGGTACTTGTAAGAAAAATCATTGCTAAATTCCACGGAGCAATTAAGTCTTTTAATGTGGGTTACGAATTAAAACTGGGCTCCATTTATATGGGCCTCGTCTGAATTTTTAATGCCAATATGGCCCAATGGTTTGCATGGTTTGGAGTATTCAGTATTTTTTTTTTTTAACGGCAAAACAATAGTATTATATCACAAATGTGTTACATGGTACATGATACATAAAACCACAACAATACAATTATTAAACCAAATAAAGGAAATTGAACACAATTTTGATGAAGAAGCGGAAGTAATCCTGCTTTCCAAAAGGAAGCCTTACAGGCAATATATGACATCTATTAAGTCCCCTCTTCATATACTCGTAAAAGGCTAACATCTTATGGATGAAACTCCCAAATATTTTTCGCATCACTATTATTAAACAAACACTCTGAAATATTGGCTGAAATGGTTTTCGATCACATCTTTTGTAACGTCCTGCCCATCGTTGCTGGTTAATGACCATAATTTCCTTTTCCATAGAACCTGAATAATTCGATCGAGAGAGCGCGACAACATCACAATCACCGGATCGTGTCCTTACAAAGATGAATTTACCGCAGGCGCCGATTCCTTCAATCGAGAATATTTGTTTGTTGATTCCCGGATCAAATATCCAAATGACTTCTCCAAAACATAAGTGAAGAGAAAATTCATCGGTTAAAAACCGGAGATGACGCCAGGCGTCGAGAGACCACCGGAAACAAACTTTATATAAAGAAATACACTACGATTCAAGCGAATCGACATAATACGGGACGAGAGACATCGTTGGAATGAATCTTTCAAAAACATCAGTGGAGACAGTTTGAACTGATAGGTCAACCAAATCAAAAATTGAAGCAAAAGCGCGATCAAAATCTGATTTGGGGACGTTGGATGGAAAACCTTGATCACTACCATCTTAATGTGGCAAAGCCTATACATTAGAGACCTTCGATTTGCCATGATATACTAATAAAATTAGAAACTTGCAAGAATTAGAGAAAGGAAATAATAGAAAACGACGGTGACCGACGCCGGCCAAAACGATGAAAATTTGAAAAAGTGTCTTCTATCGTCTTGTAATAAAGTTTTAAGTAATTATTATTGTAGAAAACAAATATAGAGTATTCTGTATCTTTTTGACGAAAATACGTGATGGTTTCTTTTAATGAAAATTTATTTTTATTCATTAAGACTTTTTAGTTTTTATGATATACTACTGCTATTTTGAGATAAGGTATAATAAGAATTCAACAACCTACTTTGAGAGAATTAATATGACATATTGACCTTAGTCCCCACCACGTGAGTTCTTAATAACAACACTTAGGAATGCTCATTTTGCATACATTACGTACCAATTAATGTTAAATGTTACTTAAACTAGCCTACTAAGTTACACCGACTCATCTTTCTCCATTGTTTTCAAATAGTATAAATTAATTGTTGCCATGTGTGTAAACTGTTTCAAATATCATCCGTTTCTATACTAAACACCCGTCAGACTCAGACCCCCATCATCTATCTTAATCTCTCAGTTTAACTAAAAGCGTGTATTGAATTAAATATTTGGAGGGGTTTGGTGGAATTTCTATATTTTAAATTTTGGAGAGATTTGAGTAAAATTTTAGGATGATTGGGTTGATTTGTTTGATTTCTATTTTCTTAAAAAGAAAAATCATTAGTGATTTAGTGATATTTATTCAAAGGATTTGAGAGAATTTAGTATAAAAAAAAAAAAAAGAAGAAATCAATGATATTCCTTTTTTTTAATAACTATGTTTTTCTCTCCTTTACCAAACGTATGTTGTGTCACATGACTCATATTTTTTTGGACGTAGCTCTACCTCTAGATTTAATTTAATGATCAATCAATAACCAATAGTCTCAATAGTCTCAAGTCTCAACAAATCAATAGAAATAATAAAAAACAATCTATATATAACAATATTTGAGAAGTGTTTTTGCTGACGTGTCGGACTCTCGGCTCTTGTTGAGTCCTTGATTTTACGTAATTACTTAATTACCCTTAATGAAATCTAATTAATTTTGGAAAAATTAAATTGAATTTCGGAATTAACCAGAAAAAAATAATTTTGGAAACAATAAACATGATAATTAACCAAAAAAAAAAAAGGAACAACGAAGTACCAGTTAGGAAGCTTTAATTGAATTCATCGTGTTCTTCGTCGTATGAATATAATTCTTCTAAACGAAGGCAAAACTTGAAATCCTAACATAAAGCATATATTCATAGCAATAACAGAGATCTAATAATTTAGTGATAGAATTTCACCTGTTAATCTGTCGAAGCAGAATAGTCAAGCTTCTCATAGTATCTTGCCCATGTTATATCTTTAAGACGTCAATACTATCCTGCACCCTATAATTCTAACCAATGAAAAGAACAAATATTTATTACCTTGGATACAGAGTTGACGAAGAAACCTTGGATAAAAACTCGACGAAGAAACTTGTAAGTGTTAATGTATGATGAAGCTTCCATGAACGTGAATTCGTGATCATAATGAAGAAACGTGTGAATGGAGACGGTTGATGGGTTTTTTTTTTTTTTTCTTTTTTTCTTTTTTTTTCTTTTTTTTCTTTTTTACCTTTTGTGTAAACAGATCTGTTTCATAATTTATCGGAAAAGGAATTATACCAAAAAAAAAAAATCGGAAAAGGAAAATATTTATTATAATATTGATATATTTAAGATGATAATGTCAAATATCCGAAAATTATTAATCGGAGCATTAATATAAACATAAAAGAATACTATTCTAACCTTACTCAAATTAATAAGATTTAGATATCCGAAATTAATCGTAAACGGCTATTAATTGTTAAACTAATTAAAATAAAGATCAAACGTACCGGAATAGATGAAATTTTTGGTATGATCGTCGTGTTCGTCATCGTTTCAATCTAAATATTTGAAAAAAAAACGAACAAAAAAATAATATGTAGATCAATGAAAGAGAACCCACCAATTTAGAAACGGTTATCACGCCATCGTATTGTTCGTCGGATGATTATAAGTCTCTAATCCGGAGATTGACTTGAACCCTGACAAAAACATATATTCATAGCATAAAATCGTAAATAGAAGGTAGAAGATCACCTATTAATCGGTTGTAACCTTGTGCAAACTCGATTTAATTTTGACGAATGAAATGTTGGTGTGGTGTCAAAACTTTCTTGGGGAGACTCGAAGATGAGAGAGCTGAAGTCAGAGATTAGCAGAGAGGTTTACATGTGAATTAAGGTATGGAGTGCTAACGTGAACATGAACGTGAACGGCGGTGATTTTTGCACATAATAGCAATTAGATCGAGTTTTGGAAAAAATATGGATCAGCGTGACATGACGCATATGGATACCATGCATGTCTATCTATTGTAAATCAAAAATTATATTATTGTTCCGCCTTATTTTTGAAACAGAAAGGAATTTTCCCTTAAATTTTAATATATTTTATAAGATAGTATCAGATATAGTAGTAAATCTAAAATAGTTGTTATTATTCCATATTTTTACGGAAAAAAGTAAATATTATTTTAAATAAACATGGATAACAATGAATAAATGGCAGTTTTACAAATATTTATTATTATGATAGTGATTTGCTTATTAAAATATGTAAATTTTCTTTTCTTTTTTTGTATTTATCGTCGAAAAATTTAGAAACCCTAAATCATGCACCGCCTCCTATTCAATATAAATACCTTGCTCATGGTATTCAATTTCAGATCATAACTAACCCTTGTTTTTTTTGTTCTTTTTTTTCAAACTTTTTTTTGCTTCTACCTAATTTTAATTTTTCTTTTTATTGTAGGGTGGATGTATGGAGGGGACGATGTGAACTGGTGTATGGAAAATTTGGACCTAATTCAATGAATAAACAGGTGATCTTATAGTTTATATGTACAAATTTGATTTTTTTTTTTTTTGTATTTATGGTTTCACTATTTTCACCACTAATCAATTTTTATAATCAAAAAGTTTGGTTTCAACTTTTGAGAAGGTAATCATCGATGGTTTGGTATGTTTCTTTTTGTTGTAAAAAGATGAGGTACCTCCCGATTTTGTTGAGGTACATGTTCTTATTATTTTCAAATATGTCTTTTTTCAGAAGAAACACTCAACTTTTGATAACACAGTTGCCACAAAGTCAGAAAGATGACTTATTTCAGGGATGAATCTTCAGAGGAGGCTAATTTTTGTCGTTAATACAATTTAAGTATTCCTCTCTTTAGATTAGGGATAACAAACTTGGCTGTTAAATTCAGGAATTACTCTTCGTTGCCAATCTCTCTCCCCAAACTAAAATATTACATATATGGAAGTAGTAACTTAAAGTTTTTGGTATCGAGGTCATTCTAAGGCACTGAGATTCGGACTTTGGTATGTATAGGATTCGTTTTCCATGCACTAAGATTTAATTATTGTTTAATTTATTGGTTTTTAGGTTTCTTTCCATGCTCTGATGCGTTTTCGGGTGTGCCAATGGAAGCTTGCATCACTCTTTACTCCAAGCGTAAGTATGCTCTGCATTAGCTTCTTCTGTTCCATTGGTCATTATGGGTTTTGACTTTTGAGAAATATACAACAATTTAAAACCAGGTTTTGTTGTTGATTGGTTCGGTTTGTATACCATATTTTGCTAAATACATATGACCATAAATAAGACCAAAGGAGCTGGGTTAGCTCCTTTGCCAGCTAGGTTGACTTCGTCTCCTCCCCGTCTTGCGGATTTCCGTTATTCAATGGGTATATTTGAGAAGTATACGGTACTAAAACCACAACCATTGATCTTAGCTTGATCGGTTCTTCCCTAGGATTTATACATAAAAGTAAATTGTTTTGTTTAATAATTTTTCATTGCATGAACTTTCGAGACAACAAGTGGACAGGAGTGTAATGTCATCAAAAGTCAAATCAAACACTGTGAGGAACATAATAGACAACGTTGGCTTCTTTCGCAGCTGCTCAACGTTGTCTCTCCCGATGGTCCCAACACTCTCTTCTTCTTTTTTTGTCAACATTCAAACGTTGTTTAAAATAAATAAAAATGTTTAACCTTAATCATCTTTCTAGATCTTTAAATGCCTAAAACTTCAACTTAATCAGTCAGCAATCCGTCACGTTAATGATTTTGAAAGGAAGACTTTTGTTTTGTTTCGGTTAGTTTTGTTTGTTTAGTATTTTAATCACAAGATAACTCTAATTTCCCATTAGAGTTGTGTTAATTGTGTTGATTATGATTTGGCGTTCCAATTCTGATATTATTTTTATGTTGTAAATCTTAAACTGTTACGTTATTGTTCTATCTTCCTATGTGAGAAAAAAGTAAAATGTTTTAAAATTTTGACATGGATAATAATATAATTGTAAATCTATAATAATTATATTATCATTTTATTTATATTTTTCAAAAAGAAATATATTTATCTTAATAGATTTAATATGATAATGTCGAATATAGTTATAAATCTAAAAGAGTTATGTTATTATTCCATCCTTTTATGAGAAAAAAGCAGATATTCTCTTAAACTTTTAAATTAACGTGGATAATAATAAATAAATGATAATTTTACTAATATGATAATGATTCGGTTTTAATCTTACCAAAAAACAAATAATGATTCTGTTTTAAAAATATATAAAATTTTCTTTGTTTAGTTGTAGATATTGTCATATAAAAAATTCTTAGATCCTCCACTGCCTTAATTTTATGTAAATACCTTGCTTGATATTTAATTTTGATTTGATATCATAACTAATCCTTGCTTTTTTTTTCGGCACTAACCATTGAATTTTTTATACTGCCATTTCATTCTTGCATAAAAAGTAATAATTAATAGTAGTGTTTATTATGAATGCAGGTTTATTTTCCATAAAAACTAGATTGGATTTATGGAAGCACGTCATTGTTTCCAGTGCGAGGAAACAAATGTCGTATCACTGCTGTTGTGGCTCTTTAGTACTTTCGTTTCTGTTTATGGCTTTGCTTCGGTTGTATGGTTAGTCATCAATCATTGATCTTCTCATTGTTTGAATATTGTTGCATAGGAAAAATCTTCCTTTTTTATGAATCTTTCAAAAGTTGGATCCATGCTATTCTTAGTGATTGATTACGTTTATTGAATATTTGTGTGCTTCCTCTGCTGATATTCTAATTCATGCTTTATTCGTCGTCTTTGATACACTCTGATTAACCATTGTGGACCTCTAGAGTCTAATTTGCAATATTAATGCAAGTCTCTTTAACTTACGGATTATGAAGAGCATCCTAAGATCGTTTAATTTGATTCAGGCTTTATGTGGCTAATGTTTGGTCTTGGATGTGAATTAGTCTATCATGTTTCTTGGAAGGTAGGAAGCAATCTTGATGTTTACCAAAATCCAATGTGCTCTTTTGTAGCTCAGTTTTGAATTATGTACTAATTATTGTAGAGGGAACCCGAAACAAAGAGACCATATGTATGATTTTATATGCGAAGAGAAGCTCCGAATTTGAAATCGTCTCCACTCCGGTGATATGTGGCCATGGTGTGAAGGAGTCTGGAGCCATGGTTATTTCAGATTCGGACATAACTGTAATTGTTAAACTAATAAAAATAAGATCAAACGTACCGGATTGATGAGAATTTTTGGTGTTCTTCGTCATGTTCTTCGTCGTATGGATCTAACAAAAAAAATATATATATATATATATACCCCAGAATTATTTTTTGTTTGTTAATAGAGAGAACCCACCAATTTTGTAGCGTTGATTGTGACATCGAATTGTTTGTCGGATGAATATAAGTCTCTAATCCGGAGACTGAAGTTGAACCCTAACAAAAACATATATTCATAGCATAAAATTCATAAATAAAAGGTAGAGCATCACATAGCTTTTTCTTCAAAGCCAACACATCTCTCTTTGTAGCCGAATTACTCTCCAGTTTGGTATATACTCAAATTTTCCAATGACTTCCTTCTCGAACCTGGGGCGTTTTTGCTTTGCCGGATATTTTTAGGATATGGCTCTTATGTATCTCTTGTGAGTCACTTGATATGTTGTTTAGGTAAAACTTTTGGTTTGAAAGAGAATGATCTACGACAAGCATAATCGGTTATTTGTTATATATGTGGCCATGTTCATATTGCTTTCTCCACAAGCAATTTTCCAGTTTTGTAGCATTCGATATTTAAATTTAAAAGCTTCAATACGTTGTATACATGTGTATGTATGTACATATATGAATTATTCTCAGTTGCACATAGTGGTTTCTAATGGATAAATACTTGCTCTCTGTAACCCTCTCATTTTTAGTACCTATCTTCAGTGTTTACTTTGCTAAGAGCTTCTTGATAGGCATACATCTTTGCAATCTCAGATCAATATATTACAAATACATATACGATACAGTTAAGAAAATGATATTTCTCTTACAACTTTTTATATGAGTTTTATAAACAAGAGATCAACTGAAGGGTTACGCAGCGACCAATGGCGAAGGTAGAGACAAAGATACTACAATAGGGACGATAAATATGACACGATATATACAAAGGAGATGCCTGTTTCTATACCATTGAAATTTTACGTACATAACTACTTCAAAGAGCAAGATGACTTACTTGATAGGTAAGAGATATGGTAAGAGATTATATTTTTCAATTATTTGTTTCCAACTACGAAAAACTCCAGTGACATACAATCTAAAAGCATGAATATGTCATAAAATCAAGAATACAACAAAAACCAGGAAGATGGGCCCAAATTAAAGTCCGAAACTGGACGTGGGGAACCCACGGACAGTGGCGGTCGGAGCGTTACAAATATGAAAGAAACGAGGAAGCGTGAATATGTCATAAAACCAAGAGTACTACAAAACCAAGAAGATGTGCTCAAAGAACGAAACTGGACGTGGGAACCCACAGACAGTGGCGGTCGTGGCATTACAAATATGAAAGAAACGAGTAAGCATGAATATGTCATAAAATCAAGAGTAAGACAAAACAAAGAAGATGGGCCTAAAGACCGAAACTGGACGTGGGGAGCCCACGGACAGTGGCGGTCGGGGCGTTGCTAATATGAAAGAAACGAGTAAGCATGAATATGTCATAAAATCAAGAGTACGACAAAACAAAGAAGATGGGCCTAAAGACCGAGACTGGACGTGGGAACCCATGGACAGTGGCGGTCGGGGCGTTGCTAATATATTGTTGGTTTAAATATATAGATTTTTTATATTTAATTCTATTATATATATCAAGATATAAACACTAATAATTGTTTGTGATTCAAAAACACTATTAATTGTTGATTACTAATAATATATATCAAAAGTTATAGCGTTTTACCATAATTCTATATTAATGTCGTTATAAAAATTAGACTCTTGACAAAATTAATTCAATAAATATCCTTAACTTGATAACCCTAAATATTAATTATTAATTCTGGTCTCAATCAACATACAACCCCGCGCTGGGCGCGGGACCTCCCCTAGTCTAAAGATATAACATAAAACGTATAGCATCATGATTCCATATTCATAGCATCTGTCCACATGTTCTCTGCTATTGTAGTATTCTTTATTGTTACAAGTAGATTCGATTAGATACTTGAGAATGCTTGATATGAGAGACTGAGAGAGAACTTGAAAGTAAAATCGAGATCGAGAGAGATAGAAAGACAAGAAGAAAGAGAGAAAATTGAAAGAGATAGAAAGACGAGAAAGAAGTGAACAAATTGAACCAGTCGTTGGCATGTTTTTTTTTTGTTTTTTTAACCAAATTTCACTTTTAGAGGTGGTATTGTTTTGTTATTATTTTTGCACTAAAAAAGTGTCCAAAATCTCTACAAATCTATTTTCAGTATTTAAAAAAAAAATTGTGAAGTTCGAATAACAGTGGATTTGCTTTGGTTTTCTAAATTCTTAATTGAATAACAAGAGATTTAGAATTATTTGAAGTGATTTTATATAAATTCCAGTTTTAATAACATAGAATTTGGGAAGAGATTTTAAAATTACTAATTGAATAACAGGTAATTTTAACAAACAAAAAAAACAATCAAAAATTTTAAAAATCACTGTTTGAATACACCCCTAATCTGTGGAAGACAATGTTAAATAGTAAAATTAAGATTGGGCTAAATTTATTTTTGGGCCTCGTGTGACATTTAAATGGCGATATGGCCCAATAGTTTGGATGCGTTATGTAAATTAAGTCCTAGTTGACGAAAAAAGTAGAGAGTCATGGTTTATTTTAATTAAAATCATTTCTATTCATATAAAAACTGAAAATATAAATGATTTTATATAAATTTTACGATCCATCAAGTCAAGACTTTCGAGCATGTATTGCTGCTATATTTTTAAGATCAGGTATAAAGAACTCGAAAAACTATTTGAAAAGAATAGAATATGAATTATGTGAATACGTACCAACTAATGCTAAATGTTACTTAAATTAGCGTACTAAGATGCACCGACTGATCTTCTTCATTTTTTTAAGATATAATTAATTGTTGTCATGTGTTACACATGCAAAATACCCTCTCGTTTTTTTGTAAGAGTCCGCGTAATTCAACTTTTAGAAAGAAAATCTCAACGTGAATCTCAAACATTAAAGAATACCATTAGTTTTTGTATAAAAAAATAGGATTCACCATTTTTTTGTTTTTCATCTATAAGTATCACACATCTATAGTCCATCTCCATCACAAACAAACTATCACATTCGTTTCATTGGCAAAAGAAAATCTATATAATAAAAAAATCTCGAGAAAACAAAAATGGGTAGCCTCACGCGTCTCATAGTCTTCCTTTCCATTTTGGCAGCCATAACTCGAAAATCGAACTCTCAGTACCTTTTTCCAATCACCAAACACGAACCCACCAATCAGTTCTACACCACTTTCAACATTGGATCCCCGACAAAATCTCCCGTAAACCTACTCCTCGACCTCGGAACCAACCTCACATGGCTCAACTGCCGCAAACTCAAATCTTTATCCTCTCTCCGCCTAGTCACTTGCCAGAGCTCCACATGCAAGTTCATCCCCGGTAATGGCTGCGACGGCAAATCCTGTCTTTACAAGCAACCAAACCCTCTCGGTCAAAACCCCATTGTAACAGGCCGTGTCGTCCAAGACATAGCTTCCATCTCCACCACAGACGGCGGCAAGTTCCTCTCTCAAGTCTCAGTCCCCCGCTTCACATTCTCCTGCGCCGGCGAGAAAACCCTCGAAGGCCTTCCTCCTCCTGTCGCCGGAGTTCTGGCTCTTTCTCCTGGATCTTCGTCGTTCACGAAACAGGTGACGTCAGCGTTTAACGTCATCCCTAAATTCTCTCTCTGCTTGCCTTCTTCCGGTACCGGGCGTTTCTATATCGCCGGCATTCATTACTTTATTCCGCCGTTCAATGATAGCAGTTCTTCTATTCCGATGACTTTAACTCCCATTAGAGGCACTGACTCAGGAGATTATTTACTCCTAGTCCTAAATATCTACGTTGGTGGAAGTCCTTTGAAGTTGAACCCTGATTTGCTAACCGGCGGAGCCAAACTCAGCACGGTGGTTCACTACACCGTACTTCAAACCGATATCTACAATGCTCTTGCTCAGTCTTTTACACTCGAGGCAAAGGTATTCAAAATAAAATCTTTTATTTTTATGTTTAAAATTTCGTATTTTTTATTGGAGCTCGATTTCAAAGATGAAATTAAACCACGTAAAAAATACAAATTTTTGTTCAAATTATCTTGGAAAAGAATCTTGTATTTTGATATTCGATGCCGATCACTTGAAGATAAAAAATAATCATATTAATCCGCTCCTATGAACCATGAGTTGGGTTTATTTAATTATCTTATGTTTTTTTATTCCAAGTTGATCCTTGAAGATGAAACCCAAAAAAAAATAAAAAAAATTTTGTTCCTTTAAATTATAACGTTGATAATGTTATTTTTTGTATATAGACTATGGGAATATTTAAGGTTCCATCGGTGGCGCCGTTCAAACATTGTTTCGATGCGCGCACGGCTGGAAAGAACTTGAGGGGGCCGAACGTGTCGGTGATAGAGATTGGTCTGCCAGGGAGGATAGGGGAGGTGAAGTGGGGGTTCTACGGTGCGAATACGGTGGTGAAAGTGAAGGAAACGGTGATGTGTTTGGCGTTTATCGACGGTGGAAAGAAACCGGAGAATTTGATGGTGATTGGGTCGCATCAGCTTCAAGATCATATGCTCGAGTTCGATTTCAGCGGGACGGTTCTCGCTTTTAGTGAGTCACTCTTGCTCCATAACACAAGCTGCTCCACTTGGACTTCCAAAAAATAGAATCAATCACACATGACATGATCATCATTGACTTTTTAGTGAAGAGTTGTTCGTCCATCTAAATGCAGATGAAAAATGATGTTTGTTTAGTCCAATTAAACACATAATCCAAATGGTCGTATTTCTCAAACTCATCGGAAAGATATAAAAAAATCTGAAAGAGTTTAAATGGTGTATTCAGATGAAGATGATTATTTCAAAAATTGTATCTAAAATACTCTCATTTACAATCATATATAAAATAATATTAATTTTCTAAAAAAAAAAATCAAATTTTATTTTAAAAATCACATATTTGCACCAAAACAATTTCTCTAAAATCGTAAAAACACAGTTTATCATTTTTCGTCAAAATCGCAAAATTACGTTTTTTTCATCGAAATCTTTTTGCCGGATTGTGTTTTCGGCCGGCAATAACACAATCTTCTACATCAGTAAAAAAAAAACCCCAAATTAAAAAATCAACATTTCAGAAAAAATAAATTTAATTATGATACACTTTTATGAAATTAAGTTTAATGTATTTTCTGTTATTTTAATAAACATTAATAGAACACGGGTACTAATCTTGTAAGTTTACATATATGAAAGCTAAATCATGATTCATGAGGTAAGATGCTTCTAGCTGGTATCCATCCATACCCCCAAAGAAGAAATATCACAAATTTCAAACTCTACATTACATAAAGAAAAGGTATGTATATATATATATAAATTGTTAATCCTTATTGTAGAGTTCTAGTGTCGGCATTGCTTTAGCCCACATGGGATTTAAGTGTATAAAATATTATAATCCATCAAAGCAAATTGTGACGAATAATGATGGTCGTCTAAGCATATCGAGGATTTTCAGAGTCTCCATCACATGGCTTGCTAAAGAGTCTTAATTACACAAGACATGGAAAAAATAGTAAGTGATTTTTCCCTACAACGTAAGTAAATATATTCTATAAGAAAATCTCTAATATAATTTAGCTTTTTGAAATCTTAAAAAAATAAAGAAGAAATTTGTTATTTCGATAATTAATGAGACCCCGTGATAAGATGCTTCTGATTGTCATACCAAGTAACAAAAACTTACGCAAATGTTTAGAACCTAAATGGCAAAAAGAAACGAAGAGGACCCATATCATATATATGATGGTTAGTCTTAGTAATTCATATCACATCCCCAAGTAACAAAAACACAAAAAAAAAAAAAAAAAAAATGGCTCCTCGTGTGATCTTCTTACTTTTCTCACTTGTTTTCCTCTATCTCGCAAACACATCACACTCTTTGGCTAAGTTCCAATCATTTCTACACCCTATTTATAAAGACAAATCCACAAATATCTACTCGATCCCTTTGTCCATCGGCTCCACTACTTCCAGCGAAGAATTCGTCCTTGACCTCAACGGAGCCGCACCGTTATTGCAAAACTGCGCCACGGCCGCCAAATCCACCACCTACCACCCCATCAAATGCGGCTCTACAAGATGCAACTACGCAAACCCAAACTTCCCTTGTCCCAACAATGTCATCACCAAGAAGAGGACCGTGTGTCGCTCCTCCGACAATGCCCGCCTCTTCAGAGACACCGTCCCCTTGTTATACACATTTAATGGAGTATACACTATGGACAGCGAAAAGAGTTCTTCTTTGACTTTGACTTGCTCTGACGGTGCTCCTACCTTAAAACAAAGAACCGTCGGTCTCGCTAACACCCACTTGTCGATTCCCTCGCAGCTCATCTCCATGTACAAGCTTCCTCAAAAGATGGCTCTTTGTTTGCCTTCCACCGAAGGGTCAAAGACTTATTCTGGTGACCTTTGGATCGGTAAAGGGGAATATTATTATCTGCCTTACTTAAAATAAGATCTTTGCCTCCACGCCTCTGATCGCTAGTGACAAGTCCGGTGAGTACTTAATCGATGTGAAGTCCATCCAAATCGGTGGAAAGACCGTTCCTATACTCCATGGAACCACAAAGATCAGTACTTTGGCTCCTTACACTGTGTTGCAAACTTCCATATACAAGGCTCTTCTCACAGCCTTCGCCGGAAGCGCCAAGATAGCTAAAGCTCCGGCCGTGAAGCCTTTCGGTGCGTGCTTCCGCTCCAATGGAGGACGTGGAGTTCCTGTGATCGACCTGTTGGTGAGGGGAGGGGCTAAGTGGAGGATCTACGGGTCCAATTCGTTGGTGAAGGTGAATAAAAATGTGGTTTGTTTAGGGTTCGTGGACGGAGGTGTGAATCCGAAGAACCCGATAGTGATCGGAGGACTTCAGATGGAAGATAATTTGGTGGAGTTCGATCTCAAAGCTTCCAAATTTTCTTTCTCTTCTTCTCTTTTGCTTCACAACACTTCTTGCTCAGTGGCAAGGTTATCTCCTTTTTAATGATGTTATGAAGGCATATCAATTTCCTTTTTCAAATAAAGTAATGTCGACGAGATGTAGCAGTGTTGTTTTCACTTGGTTGATAAGAAGGTACACCAGATATTAATTGCATTCGAACACCGACGATACAAAGATAATTAATTTAACCTGTTCCGATAAAACACTATACCTTACTTTTACTAGGACCATCAAAACAAGATTTAAAGTAACCAGAGGATAAGACACAAAATTTGTTGGTATGGATTTTGGAAATATTTTGGACTGCGGCCCAGATATCATATAAAATACATAAACACATGCTTTTCTGTATCCGATTTCCCTCTTTATTACTAGTGCGGCCTCGAAAGAAAGACACAAAAGGTATCTACACATTTTTAGCATCTCTATGTAAGTTGAGACCATGATAAGAATACGTTTCCTAAGTTTTCATGATTGATAATTGTAGAATAGTTAAAAATTAAAATTATAACAATTACGTGAGTGCCTGTAAGTGAAGAGAGGGTAGTTTGATCACACGATTATTACACTGATAAGTTAAGGTCAAAAAATTATTTCACTCTATAAAAACTCTTACTAATGTCCTCATTAGTCATTACAACAACTCACAAGAACGATATAGAAAAATATGGATCCTCCTCGTATAATCCATTTCCTCTGCTTAATCTTTTTCACACTCGCAAACACTTCACACTCCCTCGAGAAGATTCAAGCTTTCCTACAGCCTATTCGTAAAGACGATGCCACAAATCTCTACTACTGTCCCTTATCCATCGGCATGTCAAAGTCCAACGGTGTAAACCATCTACCCATCAGCGTCAACCTCGCCATCGACCTCGGTGGCTCTGCGCCGTTCTTGCTAACTTGCGCCGCCGCCGTCAAATCCATTTCCTACCACCCAATCAAATGCGGCTCCTCTAGATGCACATATGCCAAACCGGACTTACTCTCCTGTCCCAACAACAGCAAAAAGAGAGCCACGTGTCACAAATCCTTCTCCACTTCCTTCACTGTCCATCCCATCAAATCTCGTCTCTTCCGAGACACAGTCTCTTTGCTATACACCCAAAACGGCTTCACCGCATGGACTCCGGAATCGATTTGCCGTTGACTGTAGCTTGCACGGACATGTGGAACGTTGACCCATTGATCAAACCTTACTTGTCGGTTGTTAATGGGACATTAGGTCTCGCCAAGACCCATGTGTCTCTTCCTTCACAGCTCGTTTCTTCATACAAGGTACCGTTAAAGGTGGCTCTTTGTTTGCCTTCTAGCTACGGAAGTCCATCTGGATCCGGTGCTCTTTACGTCGGTGGTGGTCCTTATTTCTTTGCGCCTTACCCTAATGATGTCTCTAAGTTCTTTGCCTCCACTCCACTTCTCGCTAATGACCAGTCTCCTGGTGAGTACTTCATCGATGTGAAATCCATCCAAATCGGCGGAAAGGCGATTGTTATCGCTAAGAAAGGCACAAAGATCTGCACTTTGGCTCCTTACACCGTCTTGCATAGTTCTATATACAAGGCTTTGGTCTTAACCTTCGCCGGGAAAGCCAAGATGGTTAAAGCACCGGCGGTGAAGCCTTTTGGTTCATGTTTCAGCTCCAAAGGACTTGGGAAGACGATGATGGGAAGTGGTGTTCCGGTGATCGAGTTGGTGCTGAGTGGTGGGGCTAAGTGGAAGATCTACGGGTGGAATTCGCTTGTGAAGGTGAGTAAAGATGTGGTTTGTTTAGGGTTTTTGGACGGAGGTGTGAATCTGAAAGAGGCGATGGTGATCGGAGGTTTTCAGATGGAAGATAACTTGGTGGAGTTTGATATCAAAGCTTCTAAGTTCTCTTTCACTTCTTCTCTTTTGCTTCGCAACGCTTCTTGCTCACAGTCAAGACTCTTCTGATTCGAGTTTGGTCTTCTTTTTTCATTGGTTAGTAATGTTGAAGGATCTTTACTTTTGAGTTGTTCCATCTGTTTGTTTGTTTTGAAACAGTCGATGCATGTTTCTTCGTAGGCTCCAACATTACCTATAACTAGCCAGGGTGAATAAAATGAAAATGGACATGTCAGATGTGTATAATAGTTGTTGCAAGATTATTAGATTGAAAAGAAAAAAAAAGATTATTGGATTGTGCCAGAAAACATTAACGATCCGCACACATAATTACGAGTTTCCCGTGTGACTTAACTACATTCCGACTGTCCATTTTGTTGGTCAACAACGTAACATTGACTTGATTGTGATTGATCTAGATTTAGATCAGAGTTCGATATAGCATTACAAAATAATAAAAATTGACAACGGACCTTGAAAATTAATCACACTAAGATTTATAAAAAATCCATGTGCACCAGCCGGGAATCGAACCCGGGTCTGTACCGTGGCAGGGTACTATTCTACCACTAGACCACTGGTGCTCTTTTGTTAATACTGTGTTCATTGCCTATTTATCTCTCAATTTCAGTTCCCCACATCAGTTCCATTATTCTCCAAGTTTTGTTTCCTTCGTGTGGAAGATCGCAAATGTTTTTTTTTTGTTTCTTTTGTTGTGGGATGAAGTAAAAAGGCATGATTATATATAAGATTTTTATTAATAACACGAGTCCAGACGAAAAGAAGAAGACAAAGGCATTAGGATTTTTTTTGGCTCAATGGGCTTAATTGGTTTATAAATTAAAAAAGGGTGCTCGTTTGGTCTCCTTGCATCATATGTAATGTATGTACACTAGAAGGAAGATTTTTTACAAACAAACCACTATAAATTGTTTGATCGGTGATACTTTAGTTTGTGTGATACATGGAGTTTATATAAATCTGCCCCCTTCTTACCCAGTCGTAGATATTTGAAACTTGAGTCATTGTTGGGTCAAAAAATGTAGTAGGCCTTTTACCTTAAATGAAACTATTGATTTTAATACCAAAAAGCCCATACAATGATATCATTTCATCTGCCATTCACACTCATTCATATGGTTTATTCCTTTTTGTATTACATATGCATGAATAAAGTTTCGGCCCAATTGTTTTAAGAGTTATTTACACGTTGACACACTTTCTCAACCTCTCTATCATTTTAACACACTTTTATCTTTCAACAAGTTTTCTCTCTCTGTTAAAGTCTTTTATACCCTTTAATTTCATCCACTTCTCTTTCTTCTTCTTCCTCCTCGATTCTGATCTATAGCAAAAGAAATTATCTCTCTCTCTCTCTCTCTCTCTCTCTCTCTCTCTCTCTTCCATGATTTGTACCGCCTTCCTCTCTCCATCTCTCCATTACTCCATAGCTTATGAGAATGGCTGAAGTTCCTTTGATACTCATAGCCGCCACGTCGTGAGAACGCATCGCCATCTCCACCGTCGGAAGATTCCCGATCCAGATTCTCGATTTCTTCCGTGGTTCACGAATCTCCGATACCCATTTGCCCCAGCTCCTCATACGGACTCCACGATACACGGGCTGCTTACTATTTTCCTTCTTCTCCTTGTCGGAAGACGAATCCGCCATTGGTAATTAGAAAGGTTTAAGCTTTTTCTGTATGTCGTCCAAGTGTTCGACAAAATGTCGAAGAGACTGAAACTTTTGTTTGTAATGAGGTTTTTTATATGTGGGCTGTTGTAAAAAGAAAGAATCTAAGGCAAAAGGAGTGAGACATTTTATTTTGGGTGTAAGAGTTTTATTAAAAGATAGTTCTTGTTTGTATCATTATTTTGTGAATAAATTTCGAGTCTGGTATTGGAATGTTTCCAAACTCTCTTTCTCTCAATGATTATTATCAAATAAATTTAAGATTTCAACTTAGATTATAGAGTTATGGCTTTGTTTAATGGCTTTATTTACATAAAACTATTATGTGCTTGGAGATCTTGGTCATAGTTCTGTGATAATGTTCATAACTTATTTGCCTCATTTGTTTGAAGTTTACTACTTTTGATGTTTTCGATATGGCACAAGGTGAACCCATGAACTATACCTATTGGATAATCACTAATGGACAATGACGCTTTTGTTTTCTACGAATATGTCGTTAGGAAAAACATCTATCAGGAAGAAACTTCAGCCATGAAGAATCAAAAGGCTGGGTTTTCATGGATCCGGTTTTTAAAAAAGTTATCGTCACTCCTTCGATGTGTATCAAGTTCTTATAGGTAAACTTGGTGGGAATGGTGAGTGTAAGACCATTGATAGATTGTTAATTCAGAACAGTTTTTAAAAAATCTCTTTTCATTTCGATTATGACAATAGTTTACCTTCTAGCACGTATCTCCAAGTCTACCTTCTAGCACAAAGAATCTCTTTTTTTTGTGTATATATGTGTTCAAAAAAAAGAGATTATTTACCTCCACGTTTACCTTCTAGCACAAAGAGATAGTTTACCTTCTAGCACAAAGAATCTCTTGTCTTTTTCCGTGTATATATGTGTTCAAAAAAATTGTCCCATTTGTTCATAGTTAAATGGACACTTTAGATTCATTCAAAATACACTAAATGGAGATATACTCTATTTATCTGTGAACAACTATACACTAATTAGTAATTTCTCTTTATTTTTTCTTTCATTTGTACTGTGGATTTGCATACAAACGTGTTGGCCAAATTGAAACAGAGCGTGTGGCTTTGCATACTATGGATTTGCATACGAACGTCTCGGCCAAATTATGTTCATTAATAACCATACCATCCATGACATTGTGAACAATTGTTCGCTTCGACATATTCATACCGTCCATGTACTAACCTACTGAATTCGAATAAATGGATGACTTAAAGAACCACTAGCTTGAAAAAATACAGATAAAAGTAGGTTTTGGGTAACTGTATGTGCTTGGTGAAGTTTCCAATAACGGTTTTGACTCTTCTGCTCTCTATTTGTCATTTGTGTAGGACATGTGCGTGGCAAAGAGGTATTGGTCATCAATAATGTTATCTTCTTTTTCCACTTGTTAGGAAGATGTTTGTATCATATTCAATAATTGTGTGTTTTGACATGTAAAAACTCGTCTGATCATATGGAATACATCGTTTGGACATGGTTTTATGGACAAAAATGATAAGTTTGAAGTTAAGCTTGCGAGCTTAATCAAAATTATAACAAAATTTGTCATTTGGTGGTTCCGAGTTGCTACGTGAAGTCCTTGAGAAGCAGATGCTATCGGGTACTACTTGATTCAAATTAATCAAAATCCATATTCCTTCACATTACACATTATTTATATGTGATTGAACATTTGTTCACTATGAAGGGATGATAAATTGCATGGATAAGGGGTGGTGGAATCGATGAAATGCACGAATCTTTAGTTATCAAAACAGTAAATCTATGAGGAATTGTGTCTGCATCGGAACATTAAGCACACATTTTTGTTTGTGTTCGTTCGTAAAGGCTTGTCCTAAAATTCTCTTAATCCAATGTTCTTATCTCATCCAACATTGGTTTTGGGCTTTGAAGAACTACAAAACGTAGTAATAGTAAGACTCCTTTTTGTCTGATTTTGTAAGGTTTTTTCTTCTATCCATCTCTTTTATATGAGAAAGTTAATGTCTTTTATTAATTAGTTTTTAATCTTGAATCAATTTTGCATTTCCAGTATCCATGTGAACGTGAACATATATATTTTGCATTAGCCTCGTTTCCTTTCAAGCGTAATGTTTTCTTTACCTTACATTCAACCACGAGACCTCATCCATAATATCACGTCCACATGAATGCAAAATTGTAAAATCCCCATAAAATAACTGCAAAACATACTAATCATGTTTGTTATGCAATTTCACCATCCACAACATATTATCCACAAGTTCATCTAGGGAATTTGATTTTTTTTGGCTTCACGAAAAAAACGATGCTCTCATGGCCACCGAGACGTCACGGCGGCGATATCATTTATCTTTGGTGGTTAATATTCAATTGTGATTTGTTTTTTCCACCTTTGCGATAATCACTAAGAGAATCTGGGCTTCAATTAGCAGTCACTCTTACGTAATTGGTAGATCTCTGATTTCAAATAAACCGATCTCATTCCAATATTATCTCTGGCGATTCTCCAGCAAAAACTCATAAACAATACAATTCCATAGCGAGATAGATCAATTTTCAAGGACCGCAACAAGTAGCGACAAACTCAACCAAAACCGGTTGGTCCGATTCCAGAACTGTACTCAAAAACTCACTCTCTCCAATCTCTTTTATTCTGCCGCATCTTATCGCGGAACCAGAGATTTTCAGGGGCAAAGTGGTATTGATTTTTTATGAACAGTTAAAAAAAGATGAAAATGTTAAAAAGTGTGTCTTTTGTTACGAAAGTCACGGAAAGTGTCCCATTGTGTAACTCACCCTTGTTTTAAGTTTGAACAAAAAAGTCGCCGACTAAATCATACGATACACACATAGATGTCTCTCTCACATACGCAAATTAACCAAGCAAGTTTCATTTCAAATTGCCAGTCAAGTTCTGATCATGGTAATTTGTAAATCAACTACTATTTATAATAGTTGATGAAATGATTGATTTGTAAATCAACTATTTTTTTAAAAAAAAAAAACTATTTATAATAGAGAGAATCCTATGATTTAGGTACGATGCAATTGATTGCGCCTTTATAAAAAACAGAGAAGGTTATGTTTTTGTTTGCCTGATTTAATAGAAGGTTTTAAATGATTTTTTTTTCTAACTCTTATCACAAAAAGTATCCTAAAAAAGACCATGGCATGTTGTTTTCGCTAGTATGATCGTTCTGTTAAACATTATAGTTCAAACCCGTATAATGTATATTATTGACAAATAAATCGTAAGAATACTCAATTATAAACTAAAAATAATGAAACCAAAAACTAATCAATTTAAAATCAACTAATTTGCATAAACGGTACTCCCTACGTTTCAGTTTAGTTGTCGTTTTAGGATTTAAATTTTGTTTCATAATAGTTGTCGTTTTAGGTTTTCAATGCAAATGTTTGGTGAAAATTCCAGTTTTATCCCTACTGTTTTAATGTTTTGGCCAATAAATTTTTTTATAAAATATATTAATAAAGGGTAAAACAGAAAATTAAATGTTTTTCTTAATTTGTGTGAAAAAACTTAAACGAGAACTAAAACAAAACGGGGGAGTATATAGTAACATTTATTAGTCATTCATATTCATTTTTATATACTATTAGATTTAGCCTTCTTATGTTTACTATTAAGACTTAAGAGCCTTAATTACTATAAACAAACGTAAAACTCAGTCTTGACTCTTGAGTGACTTTGATAGTAAACCAACATTTTTAGGATTCAATTCCAAGCAAGTACAACATTACAAAAAGAAACATACACATACAGTAAATCCATCATAATTATTTTGCAATTCAGTACAAAATCACAATAACCTAAAACTCCAATAAAAAGAACAGTGTACACAACTAAAAACGTATCAAATAGAAAAACTTTGCCCCCCAACAATATAAAAACGACCCATTAGATGAAGTTGTGCAATCACTCACATGTTCCACTTGCTGTTCCTGTCTCTTTGTATAGTTGTGTCCTTTTCATACAAAGTCATCGGGAGGGATTTTGTGCAATTACAGTCCTCAGATTCTCTGTGATCTTCTCCTTTTTAAGTTAAAACATTTCGTACCAATCACTTTTTTCTAACTCCTATTAACACTACTACACACAACTTTTCAAGCATGTGTACCCACTAAATAATTTCAACTCTTCTTCTCCGAGATTTTCTTCTGATAAGTTGATTGTTTTTATTGGTTTGGTAACGTACTTTCTCTTTAATTACCCGAAGTAAGGAAAAATTTAAATTTATGACTTAGTACTACTAATTAAGAAAAGAGAGAGAAGAGAGAGTAATAATGAGGCGTGGGGTGTAGTGAGGTATGGAGGAAAAGTGGGGCCCACAAGCATGAAAATCCAACCGTACATCAGAAAGATTCCCATATTAGATATGTGGGTCCCATAACTTTTTCCCGAACTGACAATCCTGACCGTTAATTTTTTTCCGTCGTCTTTTGCTATATCGAGTGTATTTGAATGTGCGTTCCACAAGATTATTGCTCATCGGCTCGGACCCGGCTCGGCTCATGGAACGCTCGGATTTTCCGGTTTCTTTTAGTACTTGTTATTTTGTAGAGAGCCTTTAGCTTCCCTTTTTGACCGCTCTCATTCGTAGATTAGAAGATATTTGACAGAAGACGTAACAAGCAAATCAAGAATCTGTTGATTTATTTGCCATATTATTACGGCTTATCCCCGTTTTTTTTTTATCTTATTAGTCACTGAATAGAGCTGGTTTGATATGAGGAAATTATCTGATTCGATGAGGTTGGAATAGTCATAGAAGATTACTTATTTAGTGGATAAGACGTGACATTGATAATTACGGCATGACGGCTCTTGGTTTGTCGCGAATGTGGAAAAAACGTGTCTAGCATGGCCAGACCTGTCTCTAAAAAAATTCTTATATTGTTTGATCAGTTCTATATGAAGCTTCATGTATGCAATATTATCATTGTAAGTTAAAGAGTCCAAAAACTAAAAACCATGAAACCCGAATGGACGATACATGCCACCGAGGTTTCTAAGGGGTGTGTAGTGGCATGCCAATATGCCATATGTTGTCTAGCCTCCGAAAGATTTATGGTGATGTTTACGTATATCTTGTTGACACTTGACAAACGAAAAATCTTCTATAATAACTTCTCTTAAATATTGTTAACAAATAATTACAACTTAAAATAAATTAATTTATTATATTAGCTTTATTCTCTACTAAATTAATCTACTATCAGTTTTCTTCTCTACCATTACCAATACAAGTTTCTTTTTTCTTATTAGAAACACTTATCTTTTGTTAATTATAGATCTTTCCCATGTAGATAATTTTGTTCTGCAATTTATGGTTTGTACTATTAAAAAATGCTATTTATAGATTGCCACTGGACCACTGATCGTAGATTGTGTTTTTTTTTTTTTTTCCCTCAATCGTAGATTGTGTATGTTATTAAATTTTGAGGTTTTACCATGGGCAAAACGAATGTGTAACAATATACCTTAGGAATCAGTGAAGAATTATTCGGTGATGAAGTAAAAAATAAAAATCTTTTAAATGCAAGGGAATAATCTTATTACTCAAATATACTTGGGTTCAAACTTGGGAATTGGCAAACAAAATATAAGAAAATAATTTGTAGCTGATCACCATAATTGAAGGGTTTTGTCGGTCATGTATTAGGCCAATCCCTCTCTTTTATAAGGAGGGCTAAGTAACAACTTGATACATTAAGTGCTCAACCATCCCAATATATATTATTGTGTGGTATTTAATATATTAGGTTTTGTCGGTCATGTATTAGGCCAATCCCTCTCTTTTATAAGGAGAGCTAAGTAACAACTTGATACATTAAGTGCTCAACCATCCCAATATTCTTTCAATGTTTATAAATTTATATACTGAGTTTAGTTCAACCACTAAATTCCATTGACGGTGAAAGAGGACTTCTACGTTCAGGAAGATAAACTTTACTACAAATGAAGATCCAACAGTCTTCTTTTCTTTAGGTGGATTCGACTAATTTTACAACTTCTAGGACCAACTTACAGTTTTGGAAAATATATCCATTAACGAAAGTAGAGAAGAATACACTTACAATTTTGGTATTTACAAAACTTCATTAGCACGAAACGAAGTACTAGGTAATCCTTAGTTGTAAAGTAGTATTTGATAAACCCTCGTCTCGAAGTCTTGAATAGAGTTTCACATATAAGCCTATGTAAACTAAATAAAATACAAACCAACAATTTTGAACCTAAACAATATAATGATTTGTATCTTCTTTCTTATCATTACATTTTCTCACATTTAAATTTTGATAGTAAAATGATACTCATCTGTTTCAAAAATATAAGATGTTTTAGCTAAATGCACATATTTAAAGAAATTTATTTTTCTTTAAAAAACTATCATTTAATATTTAATTTAATAAAATTCTGCCAATGGTACAAAAGACTGCTGAATACTAATGGCATAAAATGTCAAATGAATTAAAAAATTGCATAGAAAATTGTAA
Organism: Arabidopsis lyrata subsp. lyrata; assembly: GCF_000004255.2. Lineage (NCBI taxonomy): Eukaryota > Viridiplantae > Streptophyta > Magnoliopsida > Brassicales > Brassicaceae > Arabidopsis > Arabidopsis lyrata. The sequence goes on along the minus strand of NW_003302550.1, from coordinate 8,028,332 downwards.
ATATCTTATATTTTGAAACAAAAAAAAATTCCTAAAACATCATATATTTTGAAAGAGAGAGAGTAAATCATTATTATACGAGTTTGCTTATAATTATATTCTATATATGCAAAATAAATCAATTTGAAGTTAATCCAACTAATTTTAGTAAATTTAATTATATTTTAATGATCAACATGTTTTTTTCATTTGTAATACTAATTTTCATCATAAAACACAAATCAACCTAATATCAAAATTTGAACAGAACAAATAGGAAAGATTTGATTGCAATTCAAGAAAATACTCCAAAATCCAAACTGGATACGCAGTTTAGCGCCAAAAAGAGCCAAAAAAAAAAAAAAAAAAAAAAAACATCACGCAAAAAAATAAAGTAATAAATCCATGAAAATTTTAACGATGAAATACGCAAACGACCTCGGAAAATAAACAATCACAATTATGTCCAAACACATGACATTAAATTGCGTAATTTTGTTTAACTTTTGCCGGTCATTCGATGGGAAGAGGAAAATGTTTTAGCCGTTGAAGATTGGAGAAAAGATAAACCGGAAGGCAGCCGGTGAATGGACATTGCCATGTGAAGAACATCACTGACACTAGACCGTATCGGGTCTTGAGCCATCCTACTTCGAACTCCTCACTTTGACTCTTACAACGTTACAAGTCTTACTCTTCTTTTAACTCACTTTATCATTTGATTACTTTAAACACCTTTCCTCACTAATTTCTTCTTCTTCTTTCGTTTATAGTATAAAATTTTCCCTACACCCTAAGAGTCTAACCAGTACTTAAGTCATTATTCTTGATTATATTACCGACATGTGATTTTTAGTTTGGTCGTTGTAAAAGTGGAAAAACTAATTAATAAGAGAATACTTAATTAAAGAGAATTTGACCGAAACTTAGTTGACCATATTTCATCAATTTTGGCCAATTTATGGCGTTATTAAAGAAAACTACTGTATGCCATTTATCACCTACTTAGAATTTCTTAAGTTTTTCGTGTTTCTATAGAATATGGATGGTTTTAATATTTTTTCCATTTTTTTATAAATAATGTTTTAAGCTTATGTTTTCAATTTTCAATACAAAACTAATTGTTTTTTATTAGTTTTGACGATTTATATTATACAGATTATTTTTTTATTAGTTGATTACATAAAAAATGATGTTTTAATTTAAAAATAAATAAAAATTAAATAATTTTTTAATCTATGTGCATTTTCCTAAAACATCAAATAAAAAAAACAAATGGAGTACTTCCATTCCAAAATATTAGATATTTGGAATAAAAATACAAAATTTAATAAATTAACTAATTTTAATTCTTTTACATTAAAACATAAATTAATATTGATTAAAATAATTTGACTAATGATATAATTTACTTGAGAATATAAATAATCCAAATATGTTTAATTAAATATTTTTTACAGAAATTTGAATTTTTTTCTTTAAAGCATCATATATTGTGAAACAAAAAAAAGGTCTAAAACTTCATATAATATGAAACAGAATGAGTAATAAAATATATATTAAGAATTCATAAAATAGATGCAAATCTATTTTCTTTTCGTTTAACAGCAAATATATATTAAAAATTTTAACATTAAATAATAAATATCTATATATATATATATATAGATAATTAAAAAGATTTAATATTTTAAAGAAAAGTGTCTCCCGATTCTACGTGCAGGCAAAGAATGATTGTTAGTTTAACAGCATGGTCATGGGTGATATTCATAAAGTATTATTAAGAATTTTTTAGTATTATTTATAATATTTGTTTAATGTTTTTTTTTTATTTTTTTCTCCTACTTTTGGCAAACGCGACCAATCAGGAGATGCCATGTCAGATAATACTGGTATCAAAAATATCACTGGGTTGATACTAATCATGCTCATTCTAATTGTTTTGTTGATATAAAAATAATTTATGGGTTTGTGATACTCTAAAAGTATCACCCATGTACATGGTTTTACTTATTTTATCTTAGTACAGAAACTAGACATTTGTAAATAAGTTATATTCCATCTGTTCTTAGTTATTTAATGTTTTGGAGTTTTTATTTGTTCCACTAAATTTGATGTTCTGTAAAAATGTTATTATTATTTTTGTTTGTTACCAATAAAGAAAGAAGAGAACTAGAGAAATAAAACTAATATTATTTAACTAAAAAAAATAATAAAAAATATAAAAGTTTCTTTTTTTTAATTTATGTATAAAATTCAAAATATCATTCTTCTAGGAACAAATAGACTTTAAGACTTAAAAAATAATCTAAAATCCTTAAACCTCTTCCAATCACTTCCAATATCTCATAATGAATGGCTTAAACGGCAGGAGTGGGTGAGTAAATAATAAAACAAAATAAATAAAAAATTATAATTGGAAGATATTTGATGGGAATTGGGTGAAGTGAACTCTGACCTGTTTTGTTATCCTATCTTTCACGTGGTGCTACCAGAAATATGTCTGGGGTTCGATTATGACAATATCAATTCATATATACATAATAAATGCCTTGTTTGAAAAATCGCTAGGCGCTAGTCGGGCGTTCGGCATGGGCCTAGCGATTAATCGGAAAATCGGATTAAAATCGGAGATTAATCGGGGATTAGTTTTAGGGTTATTTTAATATTTTTAAAATATATTAATTCAATATTGTTTTCAAAATTACAGTAAAAACAAATTTTTATGATTTTTATTAAAATTTGAACACAAGTTATGTAAAACATCACAAACTCCCAATTCAAATGATTGAATAACAAAAATAAAATGTTTTTTTATACTTGTAATCTAAAAAATAATCGGGGTATGTAAGATTAGGCGGGAAATAATCGGATTAGGCGGAAAATAATCGGATTAGACGGAGAATAATCGGGTTACTGATTTTTTAGGGGATTAGTCATTAATCGAGGCGGAGAGGGTGGGCCTAGCGATTAAGCGGGGAGTAATCGGGGCTAGGCGGGGATTTTTAGAACAGGGAATAAATGTAACAAAGTGTATGCAAAAATAATATCTTCATACTAATATATTTTATATGAAAAAACAAAAACAGAAGAAATAAAGGAAATGAAAGGATTGGTGTCGACGACCCATTAAAGCCCACTCACTAAGTTGAATCAATCATATGCATTACAAGGACAAGTCTTTTCTGATGAGCTTTTTTTTTTGGATCATATGATAATTTGATAATGCTTGCACTATGCATTAATTTACATACAAATTTACATATATAATGCTTCCTTATAGTAGTATATAAATTTCAAATTATGATTCGTATGAGATAAAAAGGCTGTTGCAACATTCTGGGCCATGAAGTAAGCATTATCTACATCGCCATATTGACCCACCAAAAAATCTAACTGCCTCTCATTATTATATTCCATGCATTTTCTATCTAAATTCAAATTGTTTTCTAGTATTTTAATTTTCCCTTTTGCCCGTGACCCGTTCGTGTCCTGTTGCTTTGATTCCTTCAGCTCTCTTACTTACACACATACATGCATGCTTAAAGTCGACAATTACGAATGCACGTTAACTTGTAATATTGTAGTACATGTATGCAGATATTGAAGTACAATCTTGAGTCCATCTATTGATATATAATCAATTCAATACCAACATGAATTGATGAGACTGACATTGATCGAGCTTGAGCAAACCTATAATACAGTTTTGTACATACTGTCTAATTGATCTGTTCACATTTCTGTTGTTTTGTGTACCTCTTTACAAATTCGGTTTTGCATTTATCTGATTTATATAGCATGTAGATAAAAACTTCTTGGAAAACTAACCTAGATAATGTGAAGAAGAATAAACCCTAAGCTACAAACGGTTTAATTAAGAATCTTGAAACGTGAATAATATATAAAAAATCCTAAGTTTTCTAAAGAGTTTTAAGTTTGTTAATGGTTTTTAAACAAAAGGGTGATAGTTCTATTGTCATTATTTTGTTTGTCGAAATCAAACATCCATTTTAGGTGGACACATCTTTTGGCTATTACATGACATTGTCGGTCCAACCTTTTCTGATGTAGAATTAAATGAAAAAAACACTGTGTCCATTTCAAATGTTTTTGTTGATGTAAAAAAAAAAAAAAATTATCCTTTAGATTTGGCCAAATATATTTGAGCACAAAGTCATGACTTCTTTCATGTATATATTCTGGACCGAACCTGCTACAAGATTTACGTCAGTATTATAAATGTCATAGGTTTTCTTCTATTTACATCATATTTTATTATTTTTGATAATATGGCTTTTTATTATATTCTTTTTGTTTTTATAACAATTGAATACTAGCCGTTAATTTGTATGTAATTTTCTTGCCGTTAGAACTTTTCTTCCCCCTATTAATTTGCACTATACGAGTTGTGAGTCCATTGTTAAGCGAAAACTCGGGAGCACAAATTCTACTCGGCTTTTAGACTTTTAGTGTCAGTGTCCATTTGCATAATCAAACACTAATATAAAATAAAACCATGAAAGCAATTATTTTTGAGGAAATAGCAGATAGCATAAAGAGAAAACAATACAGATATACTAAAACTGGTAATTGAAAAAGTCAATAAGTAGTACACTAAAATAATTTAATCGAGATTACTATAAAAACTGTAAGAAAGCGTGTGGTTCAATTAGTAGTAAGTCAAAGACTTTTTGCATACTTGCTTAGTTGTTTGTCAAAGTGGTCTCTGCTTTGCTTCTTATCTCAGCTTCACGTGACCCATTTAATTTTCCTCTCTTTTTTTTTTTCCTGTCCGAAGAAAGTCAACAGATTAATAACTTTTATAATGGGAGGGTAAGTAAGTAAAAGCATTCCAAATATGAGAAGAAGCATAAGGTGGAGACTGGAGAGTACACTACTTGTAGTTTTTTTTTTTAAGTGAAATAATTGATTTTTATTTGTTAGGGTTTGATACGAAGACATTTGTGATTATGCGTTTATGAAAACAGAACCATGCACTGACCATTTTGGGATGGTTAGAGAATATTGACGAATGTGAGTAGATGTCAAGGAGAAGAAGTTAGCTGAGATAGAAAGAGGGCTTAAACTTTCGCACATTTTATACTATAAATTATGGCAAATCGAATCCAAATGCAGATCAAATTCAGTAGTTTTTATAACTTTCTACTACTATTAGTTTAAACTAAATATATACGCCGTTATGATTAAGTGTGTCTTTTATAGTGGAACGTTTCGACAAATATGTATCAATCGTTGTTCAATATGTATGTATCCACCATTGTTTTATGATTAAGTGTGTCTTATATATATATATATATATGATATGATATGAATATGTGTCTGGATCGTTTTATTTAAAATCACTTTAGAATGTCATGAAATATATTTTTTCTATAAAAGTGAAATTATCTCATTTTCTTTCTATATTTCCGAGTGTCCCGATTGATTTGTTGTCAAACGATTCAGATCCTTGAATTCCAAATAAGACAGATTTGACTTTTATTGGCTTGTAATATTCCCTCTTACAACATCGGAAACACAAACAAGCCTCTCCATGTGCTCACTTCCTTCTCCAATAATCTCTTTTCGGGGCTCTCAATATCACACACGCTCTTTCTGTTTCTGTCACATCCATCTCTATATTTTAATGTCTGTACCAAAAAAAAGAAAATTTATTGCATGTCTTTCTTATTATCTCAAAATACATCATATATAGACTTTTTCATATACATACATATATATATATATAAGTTATATCGGGTCTGATTGGTAACCAAAAACTGTATAAGTTTTTGAACTGTTAGCTGGAATTGTAAGCTTTATCGGAATAGTGCAAAGCTGTATAAAAAAACTGTACAAAAAAATTGAGGATAAAACTTTTAGGAAACTTTTGTGATTGGTAAAAATAAAAGATGTACAACTTGTAATACTTTATTTTTTCTCACCAATCAAACCCATCATATACGTAAGTTATCTATAGGGTTTGTTCGCTTAGGATGTGGATAATTTAGTTGGTTAGAAAATGAGATCTATGTAAAAAACTAAGAATAGACTCTATATTTAAGTTAAATTAACGATAGTTGAATCGGCTATTACCCGCAATCGATTGGTCTGCAGGTTTTCATGGTACGAATAGGGAACATTTGCGTTAATTCATAAAGCTCCTTTTTCTTCTTCTTTTTTCTTTTTCTTCTGATTGTAATTATGAAATATACCAACTTTATAATTACGTGGCTCGTCTCGTACATATATATTTACATTAAATAATCTAAGTGTCTTTATTGATACTTTACATGTGACATGACAATTATGGCATTTTAACGGTGTTAACCAATACATCACGTCATCATCCGTGGTTCGAGCGGTTTCGTAACCGGCGAGCAAACAGTGTGTGAGAGAGGAGCCAAATGTGGAACCCACGCGTCTCCTCGACAGCCGAGCTTCTCCTCTCTGGCGCCATCTTAGAGGTCTCCCAATCGGACGGCTGTGATGCAGACGTTAGAAACTCTCAATAATTCAATGATGATGACTTGGCACTTTCTTATTGGCTCATCTGACTAGATCAGCTTTGGTTGCATTGTCTTTGGTTAATCAAAATTTTGTGATAACTTAATTAATAAGTTAATTGCTGACAAAAAAAGCTACTATGCTAATTATGTAAAACTACTTTTTCGTGACTACATTTTTAAATTTAAGTTATTCTAAGTTCTAACATTTCGAAAGTTAAAGTTAAAGGTGTATTTGTTTCCGTAAAAATCTCTTAATTAGGTTACTAATTAAAGTTTCTCAAAGATCGGGTTAAGTAAACATTCTTATTGTAATATGTGAACACTAGAAATTCACTTTTTCGCTTTTGGCCATTACTAAATAATGAAAAATACGAAGGGACAATATTAAAACTATAGGACCCAAAGAGAAAACGGGGAAAAAGATGGGTAGATTCGTCAATATCCGTAACGGATTTTTTGGTTGGTAAACGTGGTAACGCAGTTTTTACTTTTACGGAGTAAGGTAAATTAGTAAAAGGCCGCGAGGATAGCGTTGGAACTGCAAACAAACAAGAGAGATGACACAAGTGTCGGACCTCGAGCAGCCCTGTTCTGATGTCTTAACTTGTCTTCAACACTTGTTTTTGGTCCATAAATAATTAATCTGATAACTTACGTGAGAGTCTAGTAAATTTGTTTTCCCGTTCTGGATATGGAATTGCGGTGTACAAGAGTTTTTGGGAAAACAATAAAATAGCTTTAAAAAGAGAAATTAAAAAAAAAGAAGCAGAATACGTATGAAAGAAGCAAAATCTGGACGAATCCAAAGCGCTTCTTAAATAAGTTCGTGTGTCATTTATACATAAAAACAGAGCCGGTCCGGAGGGCAAGCAAGTGAAGCCATCGCTTAGGGTCTCACATTATAAAATTTTTTTTTTGGGAAAATTTTTTTTTTTACATTAACAAAAAGACCTAAATTTTTAGTTATGCGTAGGGTATCAAAGAAAATTTTGAAACTTTGGACCGGCCCTGCATAAAAAGCACAAACAAACATAAGAAGAAGAAGAAGGAGAAGAAACGTGTGCTGAGTCTGTGTCTATGTGACGCGATATACTAATAGCTGCCGCAAGCACATTTAATTTCACTTCTTTAGGTCCCATTCATACTTCATCATCATCATTCATCAACATCTCATGTTGATCATTCAGTCATACATCATCATGACGATGATGATCGTCCTTTGTTTTCCATTCGCAAGTTATAAGCTTTGACTTGTTAAGATATTAAACCGGCCTAAACACAAATTGGATTAATCAAATCAACCTCAATGTTTCGCAAACCGCTGTGCCACGACCAATTTTAAACCCGTCCTCTTTGCGATATAGGATCGATGAACTATATCAGTAGATCATCGTGTATACTATATAGTGATTGTTAATGTGAGGAGGGCTAAAATGGTAACAATGTATTGCTTTTGAAAAATTTACTTAACAACTATAGTCTTGAAAAGCAAATGTTGCCATCCTCACAATCAGCGTTTCTTATTGTCTCCTTTATTTATATTTTTATTTAAATACAACTGATCTGTTTACTTTTGTCGCTGTAATCTTTTTCCTTTTAGAAATCTATTCAAACCTAATAATAAAAGTGAAAAATTAAAGCCAAAACCAATTGGACAAAATGATCTAAAATAATAGTGGGTGGGACACAAGTCCAATTCCATTATTTTTGCTCAGTTTGAAAAAGAAAGTAAAGAATTAATTAATGTTTTCTTTTCTTAAATTAAAAAGAGTTTATTGAATCAGAAGAGTCAATATCACACTAATCACAGTCGGATTTTATTTCTGGAGGGTTTGGTATCTAGTACTAGTATCTACCAAACTTGTTCACAGCAAATTCGTATATTCTAAGAATAAACAAAAAACCACGACTCACAGAACTTTAAATAAAAGAAAACTCATTCCATTATACCTTAATTTTTTTTTTTATTTTTTTTGTGGAACATATAAACAACATATGAACACTGGGATCTCATTAAGAAAGTAAGAACCCAGAGAAAAAAAACAAGTACTGAATATAAGATATTCGTTTGATTTTATATTATGATTCTATAAAATTACTTAAGAACTATCACAAATTAAAAGAAAATCCTAATATAATTTAGGATTTGATCCGTTGGAGGAGAAAAAAGAAGGATTCTAAGAACCCCCAATAATTATGAAAAAAAAAACCATTTCCATGTATAATCACAGACAGGAACAAACTATGGAAAGTTTTGTTGTTGTTCACATAATATTGCAGCTTGATGTGTTCTCGTCATTGAAGTAATCAGAATACTGGTCACCATTGTGAGGCGGATACTGGTGTGGATACGGATATGGATACGGGTATGGATATTGTTGGTGCGGTTGTGGTGGCATATAGTTGACAGCTGGTGGTGGTCTAGCGTACATCATCGGCTGGAACCGTTCGGTGCCCATGGCTCGTTGCTGGTTCATAACCGCCGCTAAGTATTGTTGTTGTTGTTGTTGTTGCTGTTGCTGCTGTTGTAAGTTGGGATTTCCCGGTATTGAGTCTTGTCCGCCTCCGCCATTGCCGGGGACTTGGCCTTGGAAATATCCTGGTGGTGCTCCTGCGGATGGGCCGCCACCACCACCGCCTGGACCCATTGCGGGTAATCCCTGAACTGCCTGCATATTATTACTCATTGGACCGGGACCACCACCCATTTGTGGTAGACTACCCATTGGACCACCCATTGGCATACTCATCCCCGGAGGTCCTCCCCCTCCACCACCACCGCCTCCCATTGGACGGAAACCTGGCGGGAGTCCTCCACTCATGGGTCCTCCTCCTCCGCCGCCACCTCCCCCACCACCCTTTTTCCCACCGTTGGGACCACCGTTCATCTGGCCTCCTCCGCCACCTCCTTTATTACCGTTAGGACCGCCGCCACCTCCGCCCATTTTTCCATCTAACGTCTGTCCACCAGCGCCTTTACCACCGTTCTTGCCTCCGCCTTGGTTCTGATTCCCCATATTACCACCGCTTCCACCGGGACCTCCCTTCTTACCACCGGGACCTCCACCACCGCCTCCATTCATTTGAACCGGAAAAGGCATACCTTTACCCTCAATTTTACCACCGGCGGGTCCAGGACCACCACCACCACCATTTTTATGAGCGTTTAACATCTGTTGAGCGTTAGGCATCATCATGTTACCCCCACCACCACCGCCCATCATAGGCTTCATCTTGTTAGGCAGAGGTGGGTGGTCGTCAAACTCATCATCCTCCAAATCATCATCAAACTCGTCGTCATCATCATCAAACTCATCATCGAATTCATCACTGAAATCGTCCTCGTCATCATCATCATCCGGAACATTGAACTTCACAGCCTTCTGATTAGGATTATTAGGCATCTGAGGATTCTTGTTCATAGGAACAGAGCCAGGTCCAGGACCTGGACCACCCTTTAACTGAGGAGGAAGCTTCAGATCTTGAAACCCTTTCATCTGCTGAAGCTGTTGTAGCTGCTGAAGCTGCTGAGGATTCAACTGCTGCATCTGTTGTGGAGTTAACTGCGGAAGAACCATCTTCGGTGGTCCACCGCCTCCTCCACCACCACCACCACCGCCTCCGCGTTCTTTAGGCCTTTGTTATTGTTTGCAGGGCTCCACCGCCACCGCCACCGCCTTTGCCGCCGTGATCAATCTGCATGGCTTTGAACTGATTGGCCAAGTTGGTTGGTTCTGATTGTTGTTATTTCCTCCCTTTGAGCTCTCCCAAATTTCGGTATGGTTACCAAGTTTCCAGAGCTTCCTGATAAGAACTGATGGGTCTACGTTTCCAGATACAGTCACTTGCCCGTGCTCTGCGTCTATCTTTGTCGTGAAAACACCTAAAGATCAAAGACTTTGGAGTGTTAGTCAAATCTGATGACATAAGACTGGGTTTGAATTTAAATGAAATTTTCTCTCTGAAAGTCAAAACTTTGGAAGATTTTGTTTTTTACCTTCAATTTTCTGCAAGATTTTCTTCACTTTCTGCTTACAACCATCACAATGAATATTCACTTTGAGAACACAAGTCTACACAACAACAAAACAGAGTAAATAAAAACAGAGCGAATTTTCATGTTATGTAAGAAATATAAAAAGTGATGGACAAACCTGGATCTTCATAAACTCTTCTTTACTCATCTTTTCTTGAATTGGTGACGAAATTCAAATCTTCCTCACTTATATCACTAGATCTGAGACAACTCCTCTGGTTCTTGAAAGATTAATCTGCGACATCATAAGAAAGAAAATGTTATTAAAGAAATAGATTCAGAAGAAAGAAGCAAACGTAACTGTGAACACACACATATCATACATTATCTGAGAAAACAGAAGCAATAGCTTGAGAGAAAGAAGTCTCTTTTCTTATTGGGTATTTGCCATGGAAGACAAATATGCAAAGAGAAGGCAAATGAGAGACTTACTTGAATGAAGCAAAGAAGAAGAAGAAGAAGAAGAAGAAGGAAGAAAGTTTCAGACTTTACAGTAAGTTTGGTGAACATTAACTTCTCTACTTCATCTATTTCAGAATGAGAGGGAGAGAGAGAGAGAGAGAGAGAGAGATGATGATGATGATGCAAAGTTGCTACTTCGTTATCTTTTTTAAGATGGGCTTTAATTTATTAGGAGAAATGAAGTGAGTGCAGTACTCTTATTTTTGGGTTTTTATATTTAAATATAATTTTAATCTTTTTTTGGCCATTAGTTATAATTTAATGGCAAGATGTGAAAAGTAATTTGTCAAACTAGATTAGGAGTATGTGTCATAAAAGATAGGAGTATTAATGGTATTACCGTTTTTAATGTTCTAAATCCATAAATTGAATAAATAGAGAATTCTATCTTCTTTTTAACATACAAAAATAATTTGATTTTCGAATATACAGTATAGAGTCAACACTCTTAAAATAGAATTTATGAGTTTATTTTGTGCAGTGTTAAATTTAAATACTTTCCCTTTAAAAAAAAATTAGTAACTGAATACTTATAATACATAATTAGTGTGAAAATAAACTATTACGTAGAAAGCAAACGTTGGAAATGGGGGCTATGTGAATATTCATAACATCCCCTATATAAGAATGTGCTATTTATTTTAATTTTCACTTTATCAGTGTATTAGCTCGGCTTATGTGGCTCGGCTTGGCCTCAACTAAACAAACAATTGTTTTATGGGAATTCGTTAAAGTATTTAAATTAATTTTGTTTCTTAATTACGACAAATATAGGCCGGTTAATTTGACGTTACTATGGTGATGAAAACGTGAAGTTGTTCTCTCTTTATTCCTTCCGTATAAACCGGTCCTAGGAATTTTGCTACATTAAATTTTGGAATGATCTTTCATTCTTTCTTACCCAATAAATTAATTTCGTAACTATAATAAAACCAAAATCAATCTTAACGGTCAGATTAAATCTCCAATTATCTTATAACATAAATCCTAAAAGAGTTTTAAAATTTGATCTGATTATTGATTATTAAAAAGTAATGAGATGTAAGAAACTAAAAGAACTGAACAAACAGCAAAATTTGGCTGACATATAGTCGCACAAGTGAATTTTTTAGAAATGATAAATGTACATGTAAATTTTAACTAATAATATATCACAAAAAACACCATTCCTCAATATTAATATAAATTAATTCCTACACAATATATAAAATATTATATGCATTTAATTGGATTTTTTTTTTTTCATATGGTAACTCTATATTAGGCTTGGAATAATCAAATAGCACATTTAAACCATCCATTAAAAATAATATATTTGTGGTTTTAAAATATACACCTAATAGTATGTATGATAACGATTTAACAATGTTTTAAAAAAACAGAGTGGGTGTTGAATTGGATCACGCACGGTCCACAATCTGGTCTGGCCGGTTTGGAGATGTATTATTATCAATAAATTAACATTATTTTAATATAAAAATGTATGAATATATATATATGATTTATAGAGATAATTGGGCTGTGCAAGTAGTTCATTTTCGTGTCACAAATAACCTTAATTATGAAAGAATCATGAAGGACTTCGACATTTTTGTCATTTTATTTGGTTTCGATCCGGTTAAGACTTTTAGAGTCTGGTTAGTATTTTATTTAATAGCGTTTGATTTATTATGGTCAAGAAATTCAAAACGGTAAATTACTATATCTAGGATGAAATTAAATATCACATGGACTTTTCAGACCGGCTCAAAATATGGAGTGTCATATAAATAAGGGCAGAGAAAGTAAAATGAAGCAAATAAGAGTTTTTATGATTGGAAATTTGTAATACCCAATCATGATTGATTTAATTTTACGATTCAAAGAACTATTGACCATATCGATTCACATACTCGTAATAATTTGTCGCAATTATATCATATCACGCATGGCTTGTTTTTTCAATCATTAACAAACTATACTCGATATATGTATTTATTTCGTTTCATATAAAAATCATCACAGATCAGGTTCGGTAAACAATTCATTCATTCTAATTTCTATCTAAACCACACCCATAATTGGAGGGCACTCTAATGCTTATCCAGTTTTTTTTTTTTTTTTTTTTTTTTTATCCTAGTCTTAATATATTTTAGTTAAAACACCCAAAAATTAAAAAAGTTATAATTTAATACTACTCAAAATTAATTCAACTAATGAAAAATACTGCAAAATTTGAATGGTCACAAGATATTAAAACAATATTAAAATATAATATATTTTAGTATCCAACTTTTTTTTTGTGGTCAAAATTATAGTATCCAACTATCCATGCTTTTTATTTTTGATCTTTTTGTCCAAAATTACTTCAATAATTGAATGATGTGTATATTTTAGTGAAAGTTAAAAACTGAAACAGTGGGACCAACTAGATGAAAATGACAAAATTGGTTAAAGAAAGAGACTTGTTAAGTGAAAAACTAATAATAATTAATAACTAAAAGAGAGAAAAAAATAGTGGAAAAAGATAACAAAAAAGAAGAGAAGAAAAAAAAAAGGTGGGGTTGGGTAAATGATGAAAGCCTCACCCTTACGAGTGAACATAATCACGTTTTCGGCCGCATCAGTTTTTCTTAATTTTCTTATAAGTAATATTTTAGTTATTAAGCATTTGTTTTCTCTAAGTTTTAGACACTTTTCTTCTACGCATTTATCATTATTGCTCTTTTTCTCAAAAGCCTAAATAATGTAAACATGGCATGAAACACTCTTCCCTTATTTTAGTTTTCCTTTTGGCTTTTAATTAAAATAATACTATAACTATACTCTTTTTTTCCTTTAAAGATTTAACTGTTTGACGAAAAAAGAAAAATTCACTGGTGTACCTGTCCATTAGTAAACGAATAAAACAAAAAAAAAGGTTATAAACACACATGCATACAAAAATATACAAATCTCATGAGGTTTGATTTCATTCTTAACTTTTTTCTTTTCTTTTCTTGCCGAAGCACCAACTAATTAATATCAAATGTGAGCATGTTCCTTGGTCAAAATTTTCGTAAGTCCACCACGAATTTATTGTCTAAGACCAAATCCTAAACAACCAATTAAGTGGTTCATGCACAACGGATTTGTTCGTAGAACCAAAATCGTCACTGAACATGTGAACTTGAACTTCTATCCTAACCCAACTCTAACTAACCACTACGCTACTAATTCATGGAATCTGAGCATTTACTAAATTAAATTCGAAAATGATAAGAATCATAAGATTGTAATTACTCCCACGAATTTTAATTGAAAAGAGAACAAACTGTAAGATGTTAGTAATTATTAGTATTACTTGTTAGCATGCAATTAATATGATCGTACCATTAGCGGAAATTAAGTGCATTGTACATGAGATCGATCATAAACCCTAATATTGTTAGGTGGTTCACGCTTTTTTATTACTCTCTCCGTTTCATAAAGAGTGTCGTTTTAAGGTTTTATTTTTGTTTCACAAAGAGTGTCGTTTTAGGTTTTCAATGCAAAATTTAATGATTTTTTATGTTTTATGACTATTAGTATTCTGCAGATTGTTTTACTATTGGGCAGATTATGTTTAGGTATATAGTTAATGATGTTTTTGTTTAGAAAAAACAAAAAATTTAATGTTTTCTTAATCTGTGTGCAAAACTCTAAAATGACACTCTTTGTGAAACATATCCGACGATTTTCTTACACGTAAACTGTGGTTTTTGTGGAATATATACTCATAAATGTTTATATATAGAGAAGTTCTGAAATGAAAAAAAAAAAAACCAACGGACGAGATACAAGCATGTTACTTCCTAATAATATTAGGGGGGTGTTAAAGCAAACAACTAAAATTGTTACTCTTAAAAAATCTGGTAGATATTTCATCGCCATATCAACGAGACTAATTTGTAGTTTTGTACCATATAATTGGATAGGACAAAAAGTAACGTTAACTCGTATACTATAGGCCAAGTCTTTTAGAACGAAAGGACATGGTACAATTTTGACATTTATGATAAAGTTTGGCGATGGCTGGGGAATTATTTGATTAAAACTTGCTGCATTATTGAATTGTTTGAAATTTTTTTTAGTACATATATTTTTTTTTTGTACATATATGCTTGCAAATTGGCATTGAAGGATCAAAACGAGTTTATCTTGCCAGTCAAAATTATAAGTCGGTATATATGCACGACCACCGTAAAATTTACATGATGTTCTAAAATTAATTTAAAAAGTTTGACAGGAGGACTTATATATATTTAAGGGAAAAAAAAATTTGAGTGTTTTTTGGTATAAGTGCTGAATTTTTGGTTTGTACATTTTTTCTTACTGAAAACAAAAAGACTTTTGATCTAAAGAGAGTCACAAGACTTGAATTCTCGACAACATAAAAACAACTTATCAGCTAACTACCAACATTTGAATAAATTTTGGGTTTATTGCGATAAAACTTGTAGCTGAATATTTGCCTAAAATGATAGAATTGAGTCACATGAGTCTCCAATGTTCACATGGGGTCATCTTCTTCTTATTGACAAAATGACATTAATTGGGGGTTTTGTCTCTATTCTCTCCTCTTGTTACCATCTTTTCCTTATAGATTCGTTTTCTGTTTTTTCTTTTCTTATAAGAATCTTATCACAATACGTTTCGGACTTGAATTGCTATATTTTAGCTTGGAAAATGTTAAACTTATTGGCTCTTAATCCATATTTAGTTAAATCTTGACAGTGTGGATGATAATAGAGGTTTATATTTATTTGGTAATTATATATGGTTGAGAATTGACAGTATATATAAACTATGAACTGATTGAAATGACAATATCTTTGCCGGTAGTACTAGATATACGTATTAGTTTTAACTTTTAACATACCAATTTTTTAAAGGGTAATATTAGCAAATAGCCAAATTCTACACAAGAATTAAGAAACTAACGTTGTGTCAGTTTTCTTTAGAAACTAACTCTTTTTCTTGTGGGGTAGGGTTAGGATAAATACGAAATTATCCTTGTAAGTTATAGTAATTACAAGAACTTTGTCGCTGGATATAAAAAAATAAGACAAACAGAAACGGGTAATTTTAATGAATAACATGTATCAATAAAAAATGACACTAGATCTGAAAAAAAACATCAAAATGACTTGAAAGTTATGAAAATTATAGTGTTTTAAAAAATATAGCTCGTCAAAGGAAACAATAGCATGCCATTTCAGAAAATATAACGTGTTGAAAAATTATAGCGTGTTGAGAAATAATAGCATGCCATTTAAAAACAAATAACATTTTATATGAAAGGTGGTGCCGGTGGCTATAGAGGTGGTGGTGGTCGTTACATAAGTGGCAGTGATGGTTACGAAAGAAAGAGGTAGCAGATATTTCAAATATGGGTGGAGGCGGTGTTGTTGAGGTTTATATTGTAGTGGTGGTTTAAGAGGTGGCGGTTGGTGGTGTCGATACGATTCGACGGAAAAGACGGTGATGGTGGAGAAAGAAGACAAACATATACAAGTAATTTTAATGAATGACATGCATCAAATAAAAATCACACTGGATCTAAAAGAAAAACATTGAATTGGCTTGAAATTTGTAAAAATTACAGTGTTTTCGAAAAATATAGCTTGTCAAATGAAACAATAGCATGCCATTTTAGAAAATATAGCGTGTTAAGAAAATATAGTGTGTTGAGAAATAATACCATGCTATTTAAAAACAAATAGCATGTCATATGAAAGGTGGTGACAGAGGCTATGGAGGTGGTGGTCGTCGTTACGGAGGTGGCGGTGATGGATACGAAAAAAAAAAAGTAGAAGAGATTTCAAATATGGGGGGACAAGGTGTTGTCAAGGTTTATACTGTAGTGGTGGTTTAAGAGGTGGCGGTTGGTGGATAAGACGTTGTTGTTGGTGGTGTCGCCTTCGATTGAGAAGAGAAAGAGGAAAAGATATTTCAATTTCGATGATAAAGATTTGATTATGGGTTTGGGCATCGTTGTGGTGAAGAAGACAAAGGAGAAGAGAGTGGTTGAAGATGGATGGAGAAAAAAAAAAATTAAAAAAGAATAATGGAGAGAGAATATATAAAGGTTGCAAATGTAATTTACATAGTCTCCCCGACAAGATACTGTTGTTGAATGTTAGTTTTTTTATTCTTTTCCATTTCATGGTTAGTTTATGCATATTCCCTTTTTCAAAATCCATATAGCATATCTAAAATATATATTTTTTTCAATCCTAAAACAGTAAAACTTGTAAGTGAAGAATTTTTGGAGCTAGGTTACATGCATTACAAGAAAATAAATTCTAGAGTTTCCAAAAAAAAGATACAAAAAAATTATCAAGGAAATATAATCTTTTCAACCTACATCTCCAAGATAACATCCAAAACGCATAAATCAAGTCCAAACTTCTAATCTATCGATCTATTTTACTACAGATTTTTCATAGCTAAAATAGCCATGAACTAAACTTTACCAAATATTATAGACTTCAATAAACACCTATCATATCAGTAACTCAAGTGCACCACCACCTTAGTCCTTACATCGACGGTTGCCATCTCCACTAAACACCACAAATAGATCTTTTACCAAGCCATAGTGTGACGAGGCCACATACACCTATGTGTCTCTCATATTGAATCCTTAACACGTATGAAAAGTTATGAGCCTTTCCCTTTATATAACCAATAACATAACCTCCTAAAGATCTAGATGTCTACAAAAACTTCATATGTATATCTCTTTTTTTTTTTTTTTTTCATCTGTGAAATATATATTGATCAAGAGGAGATACAATATTTGAGCAACAAGTGCTGATAACCAGAACACTCCTACCTCCAACTAAACAAAAATTGGCTACTCTAAAGGTCAAACAAACCTCAGCAAACAAAAAAGCCAAGCGAAAGGACTAAACAGAGGAAAACCCCATCTCACTAACAAAGAGATCATGTAGCCAATCCGGATGACCGGTAGCTACATAAGACTGAGTGAAATTGTACTTTGTCACACTTTGGGCAATGAGATAGGGTCCTCTGTTCATTGATCTCGATTCTAGCACCACAACCCATTCCACAAAAACCTTCAACGCATTCTCCATCTCTGAGACCTGCATTCTAAAAGAAGGCCAGGCTAAAGGCCTATTGATAGCACTTACCAGCGACGGGTCTTCAAAAGCAAAGACAACCCTGGTGAACCTATGGCTGAACATACAATCTGCAGCCCACAAAAAACACTTCAAGTAAGCAGCATCCCAAGAGGATATATTGTTGAACATCCTCCTACTATGAAACTTCACTCTACCATGAGAGTCCCTTACAACCCACGATGCCCCAACCATATTTTTGCTTTTTACCCAAGCCACTCCTATATTACACTTGTCCCACAAAGAATCAGGGGCTTTCCATACCTTTTTAACCAGTCTTCTCTCACCCTCATGAAGAAGCTCAAGCTCTTTATCAGCAGAATGAGAACAAAGCCACTGTGAGGCATCACCTTTAATCTTGTTGATGGTATCCACAGCCAAGAACTGTTTGCCCTCAATGGTAAATTTGTTTCTGTTTTTCCACAACACCCACAAGATCCAAGGAAAAGGTTGGCTAATTTCAACAGGAACCTAAGGATTATTCCAAATGGAGAGCACATATTGGAAGTTTGCAAAGATTGAGGATTGGCTGAATCCCGAGGCAGGTGAAGGGAAGAGAGACAAAGCCCAAACCTGTCTTGTAATAGCACAAGTGAAAAGAACATGGTTGATAGATTCATACTCCTCACCACAAAACTGGCATCTTTGATCAATCCTCATTCCTCTTGTAGCAAGCCTTTCTCCCACAGCTAAGGCTCCACTTAGTGCTTTCCACATAAAGGTCTTTATCTTTGGAGCAGTCTGTAAATCCCATACTTTGATCTTGATTCCATTCAGGGAAGGCTGCAAAGTAGCCTCACATATTAAGTCCCTCTTTTGTGTATCAAAGGCCAACGCATAACCCGACTTAACAGAATAATCCCCAGATTTTTTGTGTTTCCAAATCCGGAAATCAGAATGATCCACCGCAGGCTTATTTGCCAAAATGCTCTGAATATCTTGAGGGAGGAACAAATCATCAAGAAGGTCAGCGTCCCAACATCTATTGGGAATATCAATAAGATCACTCACCATAAGACAAATGTTTCTTAGGCTTTGTTTGAGGTATGGTGGTCTCATTTCATCCTCATCACATACCCATGGATCCAGCCACACATTAAGAGACTTCCCATTCCCAACCCCTCTCTTTAAACCTTTCACAAGAAGCTCTCTACCGTGCAGCACACTTCTCCAAGCAAAGGAGGGACGATCCCCTATAGTAGAATCCAAAAAGCCAGAATCTTCAAAGTATCTACTTTTGAGCAACTTAGTGAGCAGGCAGTCCGGGAATTGCAAGAGTCTCCATTCTTGTTTAGCTAGCAGGGCTTGGTTGAAACATTGAATATCCCTGAAACCTAAGCCCCCATTCTCTTTAGATAAACAAAGCTTTTCCCAACTAATCCAATGGATCTTGCTTTTATGCTCAAGAGCATTCCACCAGAAGTCCGCCATTGCACTTGTAAGAGACTTACAAGTAGAGACAGGAAGTTTAAAACAGGACATTGCATAAACCGGCATCGCCATTGCCACTGCTTTTAACAGAACTTCCTTACCACCTTGGGACAGACTCCTTGCAAACCAACCTGACAACTTTGACTTAAGTCTCTCATGAATGTAGTCAAGCATATCAATCTTCGATCCACTAAAACATTCAGGTAACCCCAGGTAAGTCCCAACACCCCCTTCATTCATAATACTTCCTTTTTTCCTTCAATTCACATTATGTTGTGCGTTGAGCTGTATCAACTAAAATCCAATAATCTTTTAGTCTTTCAATCGTCATTATCTTCATTTTAAGTTTAACCTCAGCCAAAATAACCCTTTGAAAAGTAATCTAGCTTTTAGTTCCTAAATATTCCATTGAGCAACACCAATCATTTTTTTCCTTGTGGCTAATGTAATACAATTGTGGAGTTAGTTAAACTTAAACTTCTTTCTGAACCATATCATATCCATTGTAAAGTCAAATCTAAGAAAAGAAGGTTGGTCCAAAATAGAATGTAGGAAATTGAAAAAATATGTTGATACAGGGACACATACATGGAAAGATATATATAGGTGATAGATAAGATTCGTTAAGGAATTTTGATTAAACATCATGGTATGACTAGTAAACATTGTCATAGGCACAAAGGGAAAAATATCACTTCAAATTCAATATATAGTCCAAAACAAGACAAAGACTATCACACATAGACCCTAGGGTTTTCATTATTTAAAACTTCAAATTGTATATGATACCACATGGAATCAATAATGTATATGGAAAATTAATATTGCTTGTGAAGAGGGTCACTTCACTACTATCAAATGAAGACTTTGGATTCGATATCTTCCTCATTTCAAAAGTTTAACATTCTGTCAAAAAGAATGAACTCAAGCTTCACTTTTTTTAACACTTTTTTTTTTCTCAGGCTTAACTTCAATAGGAAACATTCTCCATCTGCTACCAGCTTTTCCTTTTCTTTTAGCCTTTTTTGTAGACAAAAAGCAAAAAGGAGAGACGAAAAAAAGATTACTTCTTTGAATGTTCTTCATCAACTTCAGTTCCCATCTCTCTTTATTTTCTTTTGAATCTTTGTAATTATCAAGGTCCCCATTTATGTCTTCTACACAAACTTTTACTTTCTCAAAAAGAAAGAGTTAAAAGAAATCCAAATGAGGGACACATAGAGCTATCCAAAACTCTAGCAGATTTTTCCTGTCTATCTACATATAGAATTGTGGTTACTACGAGGTTCGGTTTCTAGATTATATAACCCAATCCATTATGATAAACGTATGATTGCAAGTTATATTTGAGCAATGCGCAAACCAAAAAGTATTCAATTACATATCAAAGAGATTGATGAGTGTTTTAACTAGAAAGATACAAAGAGAAAGTTTCTCATTAGAGCTATATACATTACTGACTAAGACCAACAAATATGTGCAGAGTATGACATGAGAAAACACATTTAGTATAAGAAAAAAGAGCAAAAGAATTCGTTTTGACAGGTTTCCAAAAAAAAAAAAAAGAAGAAGAAAAAGAATCAAACATGGTGTTTAAGTGAAGGGAAGAAACCTCTTTTTCAGTGTTGTTCATCACTACTTTCCACTTTTATCTCTAAAAGCTCAGCGATAGGTTGTCTACAAATGGGACATTTGTTTGACTGAAACCTCAGTTCTTTTGCGCAGTCACTGCACAAACACTGCAAGAGACAACACAACATGATTTAGTCTCAAGGACAATTCAACCAAAAAGTTATATTCTTGTGAAAGATTTGATGTAGATTGGCTATAGAGTTTGAAATGACAACAATGTGAAGTAAGTCTAAGATGACGGAATTTGCCTGTTCATAACTGAAACTCTGCCAACGAATTATAAGTTTACCGACTAAATGAAAAATTGCGTTTAGAAGAAAGCAAAGAGAATAGCTAGAAGTTCGTACCAAATGTCTACAAGGCATGACGGCTGTGTTCTTAGGTTCAGTCAAGCATATGACACATTCTTTGTCACCGGTATCCTCTAAGCCCAACGCAGCATTACCTTGTGTGGTTGAATTATCGATTCCATACAACTCATGTAGTTCATATCGATCTCCTTCAATCCATAGGATCTGTTTCATGACTTTCACTTTGAAAGATCCATCATTAGTCTTCTCCAAACACGCTTGAGTAATTTGCTTATGAACAAATGGTTCCTCTGAAACCGAGCTTGGTGAGATTACTGTCTCGGCTGATATTACAAGTGGGTACACCTCTTCTGGTGATGGTTTCGACAGATCATCCAGTGAAAAGAAGCCTAGGTCGGTTCCTGTCCCTGGAGCTTGTAGAAACTTCTGCGCGGTACCTTTCTTGAAAGGGACTTTAATCGGTGGGAAAGCTTCTGGTAAATCCGGGACGATTGTGCAGTTTGATTCCTCCTTTGCAAAAAATATGATAGTGAAACTGAAAATAAGACAAGGACCATAATGAGACTCCTTGTTAGATAATCTCAATACCTAAACTTGGTATGCAACACAAGAGAGTAATAAGGTTGATTCAGTAGCTAACTAGCTTAGTGTTTCTGAACCATTAAATGAACTACAAGAACTCCTATTAGAGAATGATACAAAATCTGCAATCAGTTATGCAACTGAAGCTTGAATTGTTTGGTTTCTGAACCAATCACATACACATCAGCTCCACAGAACTGAACGAAAATGAAAAAAAATAACTAACTTTCACTAAAGAAATGAGTCATATCATGTAAAGTTTGAACCTTTATGATCCAAATTTGAGATTCAGTATAATATACAAGTCCCCTCTACGCTAATTAGCCAACCTCATCCTAATTCCGGTTCTAAAGTCGGAAGCTTCGTGAAGAATCAATACCTGCCGTCGAATAAGGCATCGAAGACGAAGGAAACAAGATGATGACCAGGGTTAAGATCGTCTGCTTCGAGCCTCACCGTAGCTTTATGCACATTGACATCGTTCTTCACCTTCTTGGCGCTCTGATGCTCCACGTAAGGTGCAGGCGGTTGCATAACCGGAACTTGAGGCGGACCGAAGAAAACCGGTCTCATCATCGGATTAAACCCATTGTGATGATAACCGGTGAAATACGGAGGAGCTTGTTGCGGGTAGTATTGGTTTTGATGGTAGTTTTGACCGTACGGTAGGTAACTAATCTGCGACGGCGGAGGCTGAGAAGACGACGGTGGTGGTGGTGGTGGAGGAAGAGAGAGCTGTGGAGTTGAAACGAGGTGGTTGTGAGAGTAGCTGTACTCGTTTTGAGGCGGCGGCTGTTGTGGTGGAGGATCGGAGTGATAGTACGGCGGATTGTGGTGGGGACGGTGGTGGTGGTTGTTGTCTCGTCGACGCTTGCTGAAGGAGATCCCCATAGCCTGAAGAAACGAGAAGAGAGACGGAGAGGAGATTCGGAGAGAAGAAGAAGTCAGATCAAAAGATTTGTCTTTGTTGAAAGATTATTAATTACATTATTACATTTCGCCAGATTTACTGCCTGCCATTTTTGTATTGAAAAGTCAACGCGTGTAATTTTTTTTTTTTATCGGATGTTCCCGAAGAGACTTGACCGGCTAATGAAAAAGACATGACCATTTCTTCTTGTTCAAAATCTAGAAAAGCACGTACTACATGACGTTTTTCGAACTGATAGAAAAATCTATTAAAAATCAACTACTATAGGTTAGTTTACTATATGAATTTCACAAGTGATGTTTTTCAAAGTTGACCACATATATCATCAACAAATTCTTAACTTTGAATATTATGTTAGTGAAAACTGGACCAACAAATTCTTATTTTCGAGACAAGTCTCACTTTTGCCCTTCCCGACGCCGGCGAGCATTGCTCGCCGGCGTCGGACTGTTCATTCCTCTCCTTTGTTTTGTTGTTGGAATCTCATCTTTAGTATGTACTTTCCCGACCACCGTGTTTTCTTTGAAACACCGGATTTGGTGGCCGGAGACTCTATCCTTGCGGATCTCAAATCTCTCTCCCTCCGCCGGTTTCTCCCGGCGAGAATCTTTCCCTCCTTCCGTCGGTTGACCTCGTCGCCGACGAGATCTTTTTCAACTTCACGAAGTCCAAAGCAACAACCTCCGCTACCTTTCCCCGCCGTCGATGGCCGCTGTCTTTCAACATTACGTCGCTTTATCCTATATCTCAACCATGTTGCAAACCTTCTCGGGATTTTGCAGAAAGTCTCGAAGATATATTCTTTCAAAGCTCCGTTGTCTATATCTCACCGACGACGAAAACTTGTCAACCTCCGATCTCCGACTCATCTCACAATCAATCTCTCCGCCGGATCTAGAAACTTCTCAGGTGTTTCCCGAAGATCCTTACCACCGTGTATTGTTACCGAACTCTCATACGCATCCTCCGCCGGTTATGCTGCTTTTCTCAAGCACCGATTCAGATCCTTCAGATCTGTTACCACAATGTGTATCAATCCTCTAGATCTGTTGTCGTCGAGTCTGCAATTTGTCAGAAGAATCTCCTCCCAGCTACGGGTGAGATCGGCTCCAACAGCCCGGAACTATTTTCCGGCACTCTTTCTCGCCTTTCCGGTTAACCGCCGACTCTGTCTCGTTTCTAAGTATCTTTGTCGATTAAAGGACGAAACCCTAATCTTGGTGGGCCTATTTCTGCCTTCCTGGTCTTTGGGCCAGAGTTCATATTTTTTGTTATTGGACCTGATGAGCCCAGAAAGAGACATAATGAATATGGGCCAGCTTTTACTCATGCTATTAAATATGGGCCAGCTTTTGCCTTTCTGGTTTTTGGGCCAGTGTTTAGTCTCTTTGTTTTTGGGCCTGTTGAAACCAATAAGAAGATCCTCGTGTTCCTGTTTAGTTGTATTAAAGTCTAATATGTTGAATCTGCAACGTTTCAATGGCTCTTCTATTAAGAGATTTTGCTTGGCAATTTGGAAGCTCTTATCTTTCAATTTTGAAAATTCGGTTCCAGGGAACCGTGATATTATGAGAGTTATGTGGAATCGGATAATAAGGCGTGAAACCAACCACATTCATTATGGTGGTAATCACAGCCTGTTAAAGCCATTGATGTCCGGTTGCAACAAGTCTGGGAGAATGAATCGAGGTGGTCATGGCATGATTGGAATGTTGACACTGGATCTGTTGTTTCCCGACTCCATTATTTCCTCCCATGAGGAGAGACATGGCTTTAACTTCCTCTTTGATGAAAGAGAGACCTTTTCTGCTACCATCCCTCAATGGCGAGGTAGATTTCTAATGTGCCTCCTCTTGAGATGCTTAGGTGTGTTCCAAAACACTTTGTTTTCTCGGGTGACTACCTACGCGAGACCGGGAGCACTTTTATACCCTTTTTCATCACTCATACTCACGGGCACTAACCTTCACTGCATCTCTTTGCTTGGTTCGGGAACTCTGCATTCAATTGGAATGAGTGCTTATGCACTTCAGGCGCATTATTGGAAGTATAAAACTGCTTGGAGTCTTTTGTATTCCTTGCGGCAATGGTTATCATGGAGCTTGGCATTCTGGAAAAGGACAGCCCTCCGCATCGACGAGAATCCTTCCTTCGTGGTGGAACTCTTTATCACTAGTATTTCTATTTCTTTTGTTGTAGCTCTTCAATCTAGTTATTTGTCTTATTGTATTAAGGTCCGGATGTTGTTTTGCTCTCGAAGCAACATACCGTGGATATCTATCCTCCTATGTAAGTTTATTGGTCTTCGTTCGTCTCCTCCTAGAGAGGAGTTTGTATGCCTTTAACTTAATATATTGGAGTGTTTGATGTCAAAAAAAAAAAAAGAATATTATGTTAGTGAATTATATTTAGATATTGAATTTATAAAAGTTTACAAGTTTTCATCTTAATTTTGGTTTTCTTCCAATTATGTTAATAAGATGATATTTTAAATAGTCCAACTAAAGTTGAGCCAATATAATAAAAGCCAATTTTGGTTATGAATAATACCCATATATTAATTGATGGGTTCAATTTATGCATAACAGATTTTGTGTATATATATATACCTAAGTCGGATTCAATAATCTTCATTAAATAACCAGTGATTCAACAATCTTTATCCACAATTTATGATAATATACTAATAGTTTAGGAGATTTTTAAGATATCTATAACATTTTTAGGTCAAAGATATGTTTAGACCCAGGATCTTTCAAGACGAACAAAACCGAGGAGACTGGCAAGAGAAACCCAAAAATATAAACCGGCCGGTTAAGAAGGTAACTGACCGGTTTCATCTTAGAATGTTTCCATAACCTGTGGTCTGTGGATGTCAACAAACTGTCTGATTAGCTGGAGCAATTAGAAGAAACTCAACCCAAAATCCATTTAGTTTCTTTTTATTCATCCAATATTTTAAATCACTGTGAACTAATAATTACATCTCAAAGTTATTAAGAAAAAACAACTTTTTAAAAATAATTTTTAATCTATGTTATTATACAAACCAATAAAACTATGCTTTGTAAGTTAAAGATAAAGATTATACAAAGTCTTCAGCAGCTTTTTTTAATGACTATGGTTTACTTGGTCCTGAGGTTGTTGAGCATCTATCTTTATTAAGAGAGGCTCATTCAAATCCGTCGAAGCATCATCAGTAACGGTCAGCTCTGGCAAGGCTGCAACCGCTTCGTTCATGTCTCCTCCGTGCTCTGCTAAAGCTTTTCTTAGAGCGTCCTTCGCCACCTTCGTAACACACACCATTAATATCACTGCAAGGAGACAGATAAAAGAAGGAACTAATAACATTAGTGATTCTGCGCAATTGAAGGAACTGGTAACATTAGTTATGTCGAACTAACCGGATATTACTAGGCTCGAAATCAAGAACGCCTGCAAATTGCAGAACATGGGTCAGAAAAGAGATTGAAACAAGAAGCTGAGAATGTAATTAAAATTTGTGCAGATCTTACCCAGCGACCTAGCGAGAATTCACTCCACTTGTGAGTTACATCAGAAAGGTCTTTTAGAGTTGTTCCAACATACACTAACGCAAGTGTTATTGGCTGCAAATTAACAATGTATCAAGCTGTATTATTTCGATCTAACAATTTAAACATTTTACCGTGGTTATGGAGAGGTTGATTAGATTAGATTACCATCATCCCTAACCAAGAAGAAAGCAAGTATGGACCTAGCCGAATTGGCGTGACAGATAAGAGGTAGTTCAACATGCTGAAGGGGAGAAGAGGAGCAAGCCGGAGCAGCAAGCATATCTATATTCAGTTTTGCATATTCATAAGTTTCAAAAGAAGAGTGGTCAGAACAAAATTTGTATTGGTTCTCAGTGCAAACCTTGAAGCCGGATTTCTCAATCGCGAGTGCCACTGACTGAAACTGAGGATAGTCCTTTAATTTTGCAACTACAAAAGGTTTTCCAATCTGCATAAGAGCATTTTCAAGTAAGTACCAAAATATCAAAAAAGGATAGCATCAGCGGTTTATGCATGCCGCTAAGCAGGTCAGTTCACAAATCTAATGGTTCTGTCTGCAAATCAATAAGAATTTGAGAGGCTTACTGTACGGCCTAGAAGAAATGCGGCTCCTGAGCCAAGTGTAGCACCGACTGAGTCCGCCACAAAACCAATTGGCAGCCCAAAAAGGTAGCCACCACCGATCTGAATACATCACAGCTTCAACCAAATAAGATTTCTCAATTTTATAGAAAAACTAGTCAATCTAACAAAGAAAGTTGAGCGTGGATGATAGCCGTAATATATTACACAAAAAAGAAATTTATGTATATACCGTGAGAACCGAGGCAGGAACAGCCAAAACTGTTAGAGGAATGTACGCAACAGCTCTGCACACATGACAAAAGAAAGAGAAGTTCAGTACCAAGGTAATCTTATGTTCCCATATTTCTAGAAGTTTAAATGTGCAAAGATCTCGCAATCTATGGATAAACATTAGCAATGAAACAGTGATAACGTAAGAATCTAATTAGCTTCATAGCTCAAGAAACAAGAAAGAAGAGAGACTTACAGGGCAAAAGGTCCCCAAGGCCCTAGATCTTGTTCAACCCATAACAAAAAATCCTTCAATAACTGAAAAAACACAAATGAATGAGTAAGTTTCAGATCATAAACTAGCTAATGCTACACATCACTGCTTCAAATGAAACGAATTCAGAGAAGGAAACATATTTTCAAGAGATAAATCCATTAGCTTTACACAGAAATCATATAAAAAGGGTAAATTCTCCTTTCACATGACCAAAGCTCAATCCTTTCATTGCTACGAAACCTCAAACGAGACTTGAAGAACACAAAGACGCCACATTTACCAGAAATTCAAAGAAAAGCATATGAATTTCCAGAAACCATCCAACACCAACAAAAACCCATATCAGAAAAACCACATTGAGAACCCTAATTTGGCCAATTACGAACCTTCTCAACGGGGAGAAAATAACAAGCTAAGACAATTGCAGCTACAAGGATAAGGAGAACAGAAATCCGGAGAGCAGATCCCCACGTGAACGCCATGAACGGCGACTCTACGATGCTAAATCGCCTCCGGTGACTATTTCAAAGGCGTTGCCGGATCTACTGATTGTTTTTTCTTTGACACGCGAGCTATTGAACCACAACAAACCGAAATTTTCCGACAAAAACCGCAACGAGATCTTTAAGGATGCGGAAAATCTGGTGCTGGTGCTTGCCTTGGAGATGATGTAATCCGAAACCGAAAAAGACAAACTTTTTTTTTGGATTTGGGGGGGGGGGGGGGGGGTTTCGTGAAGGTGTGGATTCAATTGTCGTTGATTTGGTTTGGGGAGTCCATGTTTAGCGTAAGCATAAGAACTGTGACTGGTTACATTAAACCGCGTGGCGCGTACCGACTTCCTTGCCGTCCTTAATCGATTTCGATATTATCTTAAAATATTCTTCTTCTTTTTTAATCATAAATATTCTAATTCTCGTTTTTATTTAGAATTATATACGATGAGATTTTAATATTTTACTCTCTTATTTAAATGACCAGAAGTTTTCTTTTAAATGATAGTATAAAATAATGACATTATAAAAAGAAGAAAATATGTTTGACCAAAAAATTAATAATAAAAAACAATGAAATTCAATAGCACAAATGGTATTTTTCATTATGTTCATTATCAAAATATTTAATTATTCAAAGTACTGATTCTTCGTTAATTAGAAATTTTTTATTTGAATGACGAACTTTTCAAAAGAAAAAAACATGCGTAAGCGGATGATTTGTCATTTGAAAATGAAGGATGACGATCTATTTTTCTTCAGCTTTGACTAAATACGAAATTTTATGGCTAACATAATAATCAACAAAGTCTACGCAAGACAAATAAAAGAATCTCCTAAGTCCTAACCAAACTTTAAAACAGCTCTCTCTAGCCTACACAAACTGCATTTAACAAGACATGAACAAGCATGAGATCAACAAAGTACTGATGCCCAATCTCGCCGTCTCTCCACC
This sequence comes from Arabidopsis lyrata subsp. lyrata, assembly GCF_000004255.2. Taxonomy (NCBI): domain Eukaryota; kingdom Viridiplantae; phylum Streptophyta; class Magnoliopsida; order Brassicales; family Brassicaceae; genus Arabidopsis; species Arabidopsis lyrata. The sequence goes on along the minus strand of NW_003302550.1, from coordinate 7,999,254 downwards.
GCATCTTCGCCGGAGCTCTCCCATAGTGAACCCCATCGTTACACCGGTTATCAAAATGCCACGGATACGTCATATCGAAGTTATCAATCACACTCGAGACCAATCCTAACCCGTTCATTTTCTCCAAAAACACCCCATTGTACACTTCCATCTTGCTTGGGTTAAACGCAAGCATCCTCGCGTAACCGCCTGTCGCGATCGTGTTCCTAAAAACCACTTCCGGAGGTTGCAATCCGCGGGCTTTCACCGAGTCGAAAACGTTTCTCCAGAACCGAGCCGCGGTTTCTGCTCCTTTCGTAAAGGCTCTAAGGTTAGACCAGTGAACACCGTCGTGTAGACCCGAGTTAACGATCATCACGTCCGGTACACCGGTCTCTTCGGCGAAATAGCTTTTAAGCAACTCTCTAAAGCCATCATCTTTAAGTGAATCAAGACCTTGATAGTTTTGTGTCTCGTTCCAATGTCCATTGAAGATACTCGTGATCCTAACTGTTTCCGATGAGTTCTTCGGATTCGAGAACTTCAAATCGAATCTCCTTGGCACGGCCCCGATCTCTGGATGACCCAAGACAAAATTCAACAAGTTTCTGATCGAATCAACATGATTAGAGTCTCCCCAGAAGAAAATCCATTTATTCTTCAAACAATTCCAAGCTGATTCACAAGAGAAGAGCTTAAACGAGCAATGACTCGAGTAAACCCAACCGTTGCTTTCTAACTCCGATAAAGCTCCGTCGCACCATGGTTTCCGGCAACGAAAACCATCCGGTAAGCAACGGTAACGCCCATCGTTGCTGATTTCACACTCGTCGTTCTTACCAAGCCTAATCCACCGTCCGGACCAAACATCTCTGTCGAAATCGGACCGATCACATCTCCGAAGCTCCGGTAAAACAACGTCGGGGTTCTTAATAAACCGTAGTTTGAAATTCCGTAGCTTTTTGTTGAAAGCGAAGCGCGCGGGGCTAAACTTAAGACCTTGGAAGTGACGGAAGAGTAAAACAACAGTGAGATTATAATCTCCGGCGAAATCAGGATGAATCTGAAGAGATAAAGAGTAAGTTCCGTTTCCTAAATCTTTCACCGGTGGTCTCGATTTCCAGTTTTCACCGGAAAGATCAGTCTCGAAGTAATCTCCACCGATACAAACTCGTTTTCCAGAATCATCTAAGGATTGAAATCTGAATTCGTGAATCTCACCAGCCGCTAACTCTACTAAATCCTTCCCGTCGATTCCCGGAACAAAAATCTCGACGGTCTTTCCTTCTCTGCACTTCTCTCCTCCCGGAGCTAGCCAGTTTTTCAGTACATTCGCCGTGAAGTTCTGCTCTTGCTCGACGGAGATCCAAGAAAACTTCACTCGGGTCGGATTCAGATCCAGTGGATTGGTCGTCTTCGAAGTTAGATCTCCATGAGAAGTGAGTCGTATGGAGTAAGCGTTGAATCTCCATGATTCGATGAAGCTTTTGATTGTACAACCGTCAATGCTCCAGACAACAACCATGAGGAAGAAGACGAGGGATGTTAAAGCGCTTAATCTCCATTGATGCAGAGGACTCACCGCCGACGGAATCACTACTTTCTCCGGCATCTGAAGAAGCCTGAGAAAGATGACAATCGGAAAGAAATCAAATTGGCGACTAGGGTGGGATTTTTATTATTTTTCCTAATTTCTATTTTCTGGAGAAGGACATAAAAATGTCCCCAAAAGTAATTAGGTAAGAATTTAGAGATTGGTCGGAAATTCAATCTGCTCTGCCAAAAGGCGGAAGAGTAAGAAAATGACAATTTTTATGTACAGACGATTATACCCTTGTGAATCGGCAGATATTAGCATTGGTTCGAAACCGGTGATCGCGCCAACTAATGAGCACCGACATGTGTTGTTGGCCAAAGGAAGCGTGTTCAGAAGTCGCGTCGGCGTGACGTTGTAATAATGTACGGTGGGAATTTTATGACAATGTCGGCGTCACGTGTCTTGTTTGTTTGGTCATTGTCGCAACGCCGCTTACAAATTCTTTGCCGGGATAAAATTTAATAACTTATAGTGTAAAAGAATATATTGAGATTTTAGTGGCTAAACCACTAATTAGTTGAAGATTAGGTTTTGAGATTGGAACTTCATAATTTACAGTTTTTTACAAAAACATTTACAGTATTTTTATTAGGCTGCCCCACCAATGATCGGTTATCCTCTGAAATTCCTTTTTGTATAACTGAAAACTTGTTGCTAACAATGATAGACATTTTTGTTAAACAAATAATCTACATAATTAATTCTAAATTGGAATATATTGGTATAAATTTTTAACAATAAAAAAGAAAGAGATATAGCTTTATTACTATTAGTATGATGTTGATTGTTTTAAGAGGAAGCAGTTATATCCACTACTGGAAATTTCTGTTATTTACCTAACCTTGGGACAGCTCAATGCCTATTATTGGCGTCAGTGTTTGGTAATAATTTCCTTATGTTCTATCATCTTTACCTTTTTACCTTTGGTTTTTTACTAATTCAGAATTTTCATGTTCCTAAGCATCTCTGTTCGAACTGAACTTAAGGACTCAGCAAGAAAACAATTTTGGTTAAAGACAAAACAAAGCAACAAAAGAAGGATTATATAATAAGGAAGACATTTTTCTTAATGATCCAAGTAATATATCAGAACAAAAGGACAATAATTTACTTTTTTACTTTTTAAGGATAAATGGTTATGAATCAGCCAAGATGTGAATTAATTCATGAGATTCAGATTTGGATAAGTTTTTCATCCACATAAATGGAAAAAACAGATTTAGCTCCAAGGATCATCCCAACCACTGGGTCCTTCTCTTTTGACAAAACCAATAATGGCTTGAACAGCTTCATGAACTCTATTGGAGAGAGAGTGGTTCCCATGCTCTATCTCCACTTTCTCTGCTCCTCCCATTGCTTTACTTAATCTGTAATCACAGACTTCAAATCAATCCTTTTGATCTCCTTGTTCATGTCCAATCATTTCGATATCATTTTGATCCAAAGTTTGCATCTAAAGTTCTCTACATATACCTATTTTAACTTAGATTCCAAACATAATGAGCACAAAGGGGACATTCTTTTATATCTAAAGGTATCCTCAGTTCTAGATTCTCTTATTGTTGCTTTAGTTATATGGACTCACCTATTAACCAGTGCTTTTTTGTCGACATAATCTGGTACATACTCATCACCCATGGAGAAAATCACCTGTTTAGAACCCGAACATAGATGCTATAAGAAGCTAGTCAATGCCCAATTGACCACACCTAGAAACAATTATTTTCACCGGGTATGGAAATGCTTTTGATGGTTACTTTTGTTTTACCTGACAAGGTGTGTGAGCCATATGTCCAAGTCTAGTTTTCAACTGATCATCACTAAGGTCAGAACTAAACATATCGTCGTCTCCCATGTAAGCGCAGAGGGAGTGATATCTGCATGACGTAAGCAAAACATTGACTTTTGTATATAGACATGTTCAAAACACCATTTCTGCGACTATGGTACAAGGAAATATATATTTACCTATAAGCAGAGATTGGAGCACAAGGATCAGCTTCTCTAGGCATTAGCTCCTCTTCTCGACCTTCTTTTATCATGTTTGCAGCCAAGTCTATCATAGCTGGTGTCTCAGGAAGCGTTGCTTTGTACTCTCTGTCGCTGACCGGTGCCTATGTAAACATTGCATTAGGCAATATGATCAAAGCTACACTCCAGTCAAAACATACGATATAGCACACTACACAAGATCCAACTCAAGGCCTTTCACATAAGAGAACACGTAGCCTTAAGAGAAGCACGAAACGTACAAGTCAAAAAATCTAGAACTAGCACCTGCAAAATTGCAGCTCTGACAGCTCGGGAGCATGCAGCATTTGTTCCCATATAGTACACAATGTCCTGTTTCAAAGTGCGAGAAGACAATTGTATCTGTCATAACTTTTCTTTCAGAACCATGACCAAAAAGTGTTTAAGGGCTTAACCAATCACCTGGCAGCCAGTGCTATGACCAAGTAGAACAACGCCTTCAGAGTTCTCTTTATTGATGAGGTAGTTTATAAGCTGGTCGATTTCTTGTGCATCCTTCATCAAAAGTTACAAGGAAATATTGTTAATTACATTGCTCAACTGAGAAATTGTTAGTTTTCCCCCAGAGTCTATCAATATTACAAGGCAAGATGAAATCCATATTAAGTAAATCTTTACTTGTTTCAAGCTGGAAGTGCCAAATCCAGAATATGACGAGGACATCAGTAGTTGAACAAGTGACCATTTCTCTTTATCCAAAGCAATTGCAAGAGGTTCCAAGTAACTGAAAAAGCCAATTTGTAAATGTTCTATCAATTAATATACATGACGAAACAAGATTCGAAAGGGAATCTGCAATGTACACAATTTCTGCCAAAAGATAATAAGATTTAGGTCAAAGAGAGAAGCTACATACTCAGTAGCTAAAAGTCCATCGGTTAATCCACCGATAAATATCACTTGTTGTTTATACTCTCCGGTCTTAAAAGCAACCTGGAGATACATATGAAACAGAAAAGCAAGCTGTTGTTACTACCAGAAATCTACCCTTGAAAAAACCACTAGCCATAGATACTCATACATATAACAATCTCTAGTAAATCCATTCTGAAAATTCAGAAAGGATCCATCTTTGTTAACTCTGATCACTGCTGCTATATAAGTGGTCAACTAAAATCATCTAACATCATGGCTTGCTACGTTGACCTAAATTGTCTTTCCTCAACGAATCATAAACATGATCAGCAAACAAGCTTGTGCTAAAACAATCCCGAACCAATATAACAAACAGAAATGCTTAAATTACTTAGAAATCCAGAAGAAGCTATAGTTTTTAGTTTAAGCAACCCTAGAATTACGAAAGATAAATTTATTATTCAAGTTTTTCCCTTTTTGCTTCCAAGTAACTCAAAAGCAATCATATTTAAGAAATCGATATCGAGAAGAGAACCTGGATGGATTTGGGACCGTATTTGAACAAAACTCCTCGAAATTGATTCTTCCCTTTGATTGGTCCTCCGTAATCTCCGCTTCCACTTCCTCCTCCAGCCATGGAAGAGCTTTTAGATAGCTTCGCGGTGCCGGATTTGTCACCACGGCCGCGAACGATTCCGGAGAACCAGGACGTGGTCGTTGAGGAAGACGAAGCAGCCGCCGGAGAAGACGATGATCCCGATGTCGACGCCGCCGCCGCTGCTGCTGCGGCGGAAGAAGAGGGTAGCGAGAGAGACATGTTTGGCGACTGTGTGTGGCGGTTTCAGATTTCGTTTTCGAGACAAATGAATGAAAATTTCAGAGAGTGAATTACACGCGCCGTCATGAGCGTGACGAGAGAAAGTCGCTGGTATACATGTCGGACTTTTGAAGTTTTGATTGCGTCTCAATTTTTATGTTATAAATCTTATATTATAACGTCTAAATACATAATTAGTCTACTCTAATCTTAACTACGATGGCTCATAATGTAGTTATAATACTCCATATTTGACGAGTACATTATTTCGTGTCATTGTCATGTATGGTTTGTAAGATAATACTAATTCTTATTTGACGAGTAAATGTTAGACATTTATTAGGAGTTTAGTGGCCAACTTTTAAAAATTAATAAGAAGGCCTAAGGTTAATTATTTTGGCCCAATATTGGCAATGTATAAATCCGTTAGTAAAGCCCAATAAAAGACTTGCCAAGTTTAAAAGCCAACTACGAGGATTGTATCATTGAGCCCGTCCCAACATGTTTTTGCCATCCATTGTGGGTTTTTAACGTTCAGGAATTCTTAAAGATGTTGCTTTAGTTTCGGTCAGTGTTCTAAAAAGCAGTCTAGGCGGTCGCTTAGGCCCCGACTAGGCGTTAGGCTCTCATGCGACGCCTAGATAACCGCCTTGACCGTCTAAAATTATATAGATCTTGTTTAATGTATTTTTTCAATTTCAATTAGAGTTTTATTTATATATATAGTTATAAATATTCATATATTGTTTAATATAAATATAAATAAATATTTTATCTAATTTTTATTTATAATTTCATAATTTTTAGTTTTATATAGATATTTTATATAACTTTTATATATAATATCATATTGATAATGTTTTATGTTATAAACGTCCAAACCGCCTAAAAAATCGTCTATGCTCCGATTAGGCGTTCTAGGCGCTAGGCACTGGGTCACCGCCCGCTTAGCGCCTAGCGCTTTCTTGAACACGGGTTTTTGTAAATGGTAAATGCAAGCATCAAACACACACACAGAAAAACGTACCTTGTATACATGCATACGTACCATTTGTACTTTTAATCGGAGCATGTATTGTTTCTTTGACCAGACGACAAGTTTAAAGAAACGATAGTGATTTCCAAGATGGCAACATAGAATAAGCCAAAGATTTTCGTTGTTGTCTCGTAAATGATTCAGAAATGATAATGCTTATTGACTAGTACTTTAGTATAGTGACTAAAACCTTTAACAAACCAAATTTAGTGTAGTGACTTTCTCTAGAGTTTTTTTTTTTTTTTTTTTCCAGTCAATATCTATAGATAATTTTGTTGCTATGATTATTCTAAAATTATGTGTTTCTGTGCAAACGTATAATACAAAGCCAAATCCATCCGACAAAACAAAATGTCTGATTCAGAACTCCGCACCACGCCAGCAATTTTCTTAATCTACTAGTGCGACTAATAATTAGCTTTTTATTGTTTAGTTAATGACAATATTTTGATAATGATAATAACACATTAGCAATATTTTTATAATATCCAGAGAGGCAGAGACGATTGTTTGATTTGACCGTTCATCAATATAGCCATATCTGTATATTGATGAACTTTAATAAGAAGCAAAAGTAAAAAAAAAAAAAAAAATAGAACTATGATAAAGAAAAAAAATTAGAATGCGAACAGTTGCAGCATTGTAGTTTGTAATATTACTGGTGCGTATATAATTTTCAGAAATATCTTATTTGAGTTAATATTTATACCAAATTATCCTACATTTTTAACGTTTTATACGATTACTTTGAGCTGTAAATTAATAAGTGCATAAAAAGAGGCTAGACTCTAGAGAAACACAATGAAACTCGATCCATGCATGGTCATGGTTGGTAATTTTGTATGTTTTAGATTTTATTTTAAAAGTTTAGGGGTAAACCTATGCAACTCTATAATGTGTAAATAGGAACACGAATAGGAGTGAAGATAAATACTATATGCGTTCGAATCTAACTATGTACTGAATGTACATAATGTATTTCTTTCTAAATTATATCAATGTCCATTATCGAATACTCTATCAAATCCAAAATAATTAAGGTACGGGTGTAAGTATTTTCTTGAGAGAGAGAGAGAGAGAGAGCGAGAGAGAGATTCTAAATGAAATTGTGTGGTTGATTAATCATTTGCAAATGACTACACATGTAGAAAAATCCCCCTTTTGTGCTCAAAATACATATAGTACTCTTTAACCAAAACACCACCATCTTTCTATCTACACGAATCGTGTTTTTTTTTTATTGTATTGTACTCAATTTTATTAGAAAAGTGAGATTATGAGTTATGTACTAACGGAACAAGACTTCTTACATTTGTGCAACGCAGCCAACACTTGAGCTTAAATCCAACAACTATATAGCGATGAAGGTAAGCTGGCTAGTTTGGGCTAGCTAAGTTCTAACTTCGATATTGATGACGTTCGAATATTAGAGTTTGGCTGTAAATTCAACTTTTGGTTTCACATAAAATTACTAAAATACTTTCTTTTAAATTAATTAGTATGCATTTTAATAAAAAGAAGTCAGTGATCCCTATTTTTCTTTATGATTGATGAACCAAACGAGTTCATATGCTTGTTTATATATTTTGCTTTAACCTTAGATCATGTGCAATGAGAGGTTCTCTCAAAATATATTACTAATATATATAAATTAGTTTAATTGAATAATTAAATTTTAAGTGATGAATTTTATTGAAAACCAATTACATGTTGTAATGTGTGACATGAGTCTCTCAAGAGGTTTTCAAAAGTTCTCATGTGAGAATTCATGCTCATGTCTCTCTCTTATTTTTATTTATTTTTATTTTTTATATTCTTGATAACACTTATGAGATCTACTACTACATATGCTCTTAATCTTTTGCTCGAAGTTTTCGCAGCGAATTTACGATGTAAACCACCTACACCTTCATCTAGTTGAGCTTCCTCGGGAATATTTTATAATTGTAGTATTTTTGTTCATTCTGTTCTTAATCTATTTATTACTTGATTAATTTGTCTCGTTGTATGTGTATTTATTCTTATGCCTTTCTCCGATGGATTCCAAAATATGTTATAAAATATGAGAAACCCTATCTCCACTTTGGACCATGATAACATTTTTAATTTTAAAGGGCACACTAATTTAATATTTTTAATCAATTTGTTATTTTCTATTAAATTTTGATAGTTGTAATATTACTATTGTCGAACCGAATAAAATTTTATTTTTATTTCTAAAATAATAATGGGTCATGGTAAGTCTTTGGCATCGGCCCCTACCAAAGAAGAAAAACTAAAGAAAAGAAAAAAGAAAATTCCGAGAGAATAAATAGCTATCAATGTCAAATCTATGTTTCTTTTTAATGAGTGTACGGATACCTTTTCTAAAAAAAAAAAAGTATAACCCAATTAACATGTGTAAGGATTTTTAGTCAATAAAAGTGTAAAAAAAAAACATATATAGATGGTTTCCGCGAAACGAATATATATTAGGGGGACTCACAAAAATGCCCCCTTTTTAATACCCCTTTTCAAAAATACCCCCTCCCTAATAGCTTCCCTGAAATTGACTATTTTACCCTTAATGAGTAACCAAATTGACCAATTGAGGAACCAAATTGAAGAAGAGAAAACTGGGGAACGACGAACAAAAATCTCGGCGTCTCTCGTCACCTTCACAGCCGACGAACAAAAGGTGATGAGATCTTAGATCCGTCGATATCTTCATCTTAGATCCGTCGAGTTCAATCGAGTTCAATCGACGAGGATCAATCGATTCTGTAATCAAAAATCTGTGACTCATCCCAATCTGCATCAATTAGGTTCGAATCGCTTCTGAAATCTGAACCGTTTAGATCCAAAAGTTCATCGATTTCGTCTTCAAATCTGAATTGATTAATTAAGAGCTTCGATTCTGTGTTTATCTATTTTCTCGAATTTGTCTTGCTTGAAAATTATAATTCGTGTTACCTTTAAAAACTTTCTAAAACCATTGTAAAAATTTCTTCTTCATCTTCTCACTGTATTTATGTTCTTCAGTAACTATTGTACACTATTAGTGAAATAATTTTGATTTACCGTGTTTTTTGTGAAGATTGTAAACCTTTAAAAAATATTGTAAAACCATGAAGAACTTTATAAATACCTTGTGAACTATCATAAAGATACATATGTTTAACATTATAATACATTATCTTTTTATCAGGTCGTAATGATTGAGTTGAATTGCATATCTGGTGTTTGGAAACTGAAAAATAACAATTGTTGGGATTTTAAATTTGATGTTGAAAGAGGAGGGTCTCTTACTTTTATCAATGAGGATACGTGTTTCACTGATTTGTGTGCTGTTATTATAGAAGATTTTGGAATTGATGTCGGTATTAATATAGTGAAACTCAGTTATTGCACTTACCCCTCCGACCGT